>NW_024080836.1:2311515-2376515 GCF_003009895.1 Hyaena hyaena
GCCGGCGCGCTGAGCCCGCTGGGGTGAGGAGATCAAGTTCCCTCTGTGTCTCAATCACCCAGAACACGAACTCGAGGTCACATCTGCCAGTTTTTAGCGCCTTGCCTTCCCTCTAGAGCTCCAGCCAGCTAGGAGCATGGATGCCGGTGCCTGCGCGCCTCCTCGGGGGTCCAGGCCCGCCTCGAGGGTAATGGCTGCCGGCGCGCAGCCTCTCCCAGCCGGCCAGGCGCCAGCACAAAGAAGCAAATCGCGAGCGCAGCCCCTCCTGGGCGACCTGGAGCGTGGAGGGGCCTGACGTGCAGGTATTTTGTGCGCAAAGATTTTCTACACCCCGAGCGGGGGTTTTTCTGTTTCGGACTCTCTTTTTCCCCTCTCACTCCCCACAGAGGGGGTGGCCCGTCTCTCCAGTCTCCAATCCAGGCCCGATTTTTACTTCCCCAGTTCGCACTCACGTTAGAAGCCTTTCTCAGTGGAATCTGCGTCCTTTCTCTCCCAGTCTCTTGGGTGTGGTACGGTTTCTGATGGCTTCAGATCTTTTCCGTGTGATGCCTGGGTGCGAGTGCAGGTACGCAGCTCCCTAGTTCTCCACCATCTTGCCCTGTCCCCTCTCCAAACTGATCACATTATTATGGTTGAAATGGTAGAGGCATGGAGCCCAGCAGCCAATTCCACAGAGTCAAATACCAGGATCATAATAATGGGAATGTAGGATTAAAGGAAAAAATCGTAGAGGGAATCAGAGAGGTAACGTCAGAGAGAAGTGAGGACATAGAGACTATGTAGGCAATTTGGGGCCATTTCTCTTCTAAATACAAATGATTATAGCCCATCAATTATACCCACATGTTACCTAAGCTCCTATCATTGGAAAGTATAACCTGTGGGGATTGTTCAAGTTCCCTATTCCAGCAGAACAAACCACTCTGAAACTTAGTGGCTTAAAAGTATAGCAATCATTTAATGTGTCCAAGAATCTGAAATTTTGGTGGGGTTCGGTAGGGATAGGTGGGACAGCTCAAATGAGGAGAGAAATTTGCTTCTAAGATGGTTTGCTCATATGGCTGGCATATAGATTCTGGCTGTTGGTTCCTCTGCATGCCTACCACTCCATGAAACATCTTAGGCTTCCTCACAGCATGGTGGCTGTCTTCCAAGAGCAAATATCCCAAGAAAATTGGGAAATGTAAGCTTCCAGTGTCATTTACACTGTGCTTTATGGGTCAAATAGCTACATATCTAAGGAGAGAGAATGTAGAGTGCATTTATCGATATGGGACATGTCAAAGAATCTGGAGACCAATCTCCACATGGGCAGAAGCAAATATAAAGCCTAAGAAATGGAGTTGTGAATTTGATAACCTGGGTGATAACACAATATTTAATAAAGAGATACCTGAGTCAGTTACTGGAACTGCTGTGATTCGTAGTTTGCCTCGGTGAGCAAAGGAGATGGATCCATGCACAGTTTTCTTGATGCAGGAGACATCCGTTTGTTCAATGATTATGTAAAAAATTATATTTTTTAAATGATCTATTTTTTACAAAATTTTTAATGTTTATTGATTTTTGAGAGAGAGAGAGACAGAATACAAGTGGGGGAGGGGCAAAGAGAGAGAGAGGGAGACATATAATCTGAGGCAGACTCCAGGCTCTGAGCTGTCAGCACAGAGCCCAACGCGGAGCTTGAACTCATAGACCGTGAGATCATGACCTGAGCTGAAGTCAGACACTCAGCTGAGTGAGCCACCCAGGCGCCCCTTTACCTGATCTATTTTTACACATAGTAATTGGAGAAAGTCCTGGGCATTTGGAAGCGTCCAAGAAAAAATGTTCAGGTTTTTGGTTCAACTAATTGAACATAACCCAATTTGGGGGAAAATAAATATGAAACCCTCAGTTTTGAAAGGGACATTCCTTTGTATGTGCCTAATATGCACAGCTGCAAAACTGTCCCGTAACAATAAGGCTGATCACTCAAAATGACCAGGGGCTTCAAAATAGGTAAATACATAAACTTCTATGTAAAACTGCCTTTAAATGTTTCCAAGTTATGAAATTGCTCAAGTTTGTCTAGGCTACACATGGAGAAAAACTCCTCATACAATTAAGCTTTGATAGTCATATTTCTGATATTGGAGTAGCTTATAAAAATTGTAGGATGTCTTCAGGAATAGAACTGATGGTGAGTGATTCTGAAGTCTGTTTGATCTGTAGTTCACAATACCAGGAGAAAGGAAAGAAAGCAAGGGGATTACTTTTCCAAGGGCTGGGCACTGGAAACATAATCCCCGTGATCTTATTTATCTCCCAAACAACTATCTGTGGTTTTATCCCTAGGTATTATCATCCCTATTTTTACAGTTGAAGAAATTGAGGCTCAGAGACACCAAATAACTTGCCCAAAGTGCCACAAAGTAGTTTTCACAAGTAGGATTTGAACCCATGGTTGTTTGATTACAAAGCCCTTGCTCTTTCCACTATATTAAGCTGCCTCTGAAATCAGAGGTCTGTTCCCAGCAAGAACTTGAAAACTTGGTGGGGTTCAGTTTGATATTAAAGGAAGATATGTGAAGTATTAAAAATGTTGCCCATTGAAGGTAATGTATAATTTTACATCGTGTGTCTTTTAGGGTCATAAACACTTCATAGTTCTACATGAAAATACATAAAAAGGAGTTGGCATATTGACATTCTCACACTGTCTTTGAGAGAAGCACAGAATCGTGCTGTGAGTGGGCATGCCTACTCTGCAATGGGCTCAATCATCAGGCATGTTGGACTCTCCACTGCAAAATAGGCCAGTGAGGAAGAATAGGAAGCCAGGAGAGAGTCACAAAACCCATGGGCTGGGTTAAGCGATTCAAGTTTAGTGCTGGCCTTTGAGAGAGGAAACCAACAGTCTGTCATAGTTTCCAAAGGAACCTGGTGAACCTGAAGTGAAGCAGGTTGGTGTCATCCATGATGCAGCTGGGAAGTGAGGCAATGGGCACGTTCCACCAAATTGGGGGCAGCATTTCGTTTTGGTATTGTCAGTCGTATTGGGAGAGGGGACCAAGCCATTGGAGAGGGTCAAGGGACAAAATCCTTTCCTACTCTGACAAAAGATAGGAAGGAAACCAAAGACTCAGCTACATGGACTGAAGTTTGCAGCTGAGCTCTACTTCTGGAAGGAAACTGGAGCACTCAACAGGAAACTTAAGGCTGAAGCTTAAGCATACAGACTGGGGAAGATGGCTGCAGTGGGAAAAGGCTGTATGTAATATGACAGATACACCAGTGTCTAGTGCTCAATGCAGGCTCATCATAAAATTAATTCCAGACTCCAGTGGCTGGTGAGTCTGAGCTCACATAATATTTTGCTTCCCTGGCTTTGGATTAAATTGAAGAGGTTAAAAGACATAAGATCTTATAGCGCAGACGGGTCTGAAAAGATAGCAACGGAATGGGCAGAGCAGTAAGAATGAACTTTCATTCAATCATTCCTTCAATTCCTCACTCATTAAACAGTATTTATTCTATGCCTTTATGCATAAAGGCATAGTGAATTTCGTTATTATGTAACATTTCAAATTTTAGACTAGTATACTGCTTATGTAAAACCATGCACGAGTGCTTAATTTGGTCTAATACTTAGGTCTGATTAATCAGCAAGAACAAAATCAAGAAGTGCCTATCATGCACTAATCTCTTTACCTTATCAAGAAATCCTATCATTTTTGATAGCTTTCTTCATCAACAATTACTTCTTTCTCCTCTTCTCTCCCTTGAAATTCCCATTTTTTCTTTCCTCAGCATGAAAAGGTGTTGAAGTGTCTATGAAACAAAAACATCCTCCTTTGACCCTTCTCAAACATTAAAATAATACTCAGTGTGTGCTGGACACAGTTCTAAATGTTTTGTATTTAGTAATTTATAACTACCTTATAAAGTAGATAATAATATTTCTCATTTTGATGGATAAGGACATTGAGGCACAGAAAGGTCAGATGAACTGTTCCTGATCACATACAAGCAGTCTGACTCCTCATGTGTCCTTTTTTCCACTATGTCATGTTCCTCTCTGGGATCCTCTTTACCTCTCCGCCTACTTTTCTTCTCAGTCACTTTCCTTGAAGGATTGTCTGTCCTATCAGATTTTATCACCTGCATTCCATTCAATGCACACACGTCTCCAGATTTGTCTGGCCCTTGCTGCCTCCTAGGTCCTTGGCTGCTTGCTCAATGGACAATTTCCATACACACAGCTGTCTTCTCACCTACTGCTTATTGTGGATTCTTCCAGGACAAGGGCTGGGCCCTGGCCTGGTCTGGATCACAGTTTTCCAGGAAAGAGTCACGGCTGTTGCAGTGTCAGGGTCTGAGCTGACCAGAGCCACAAAGACTCTGGCTCCTTCCACCATTTAGAACTTGGATGCAGAGCTGTGTGGCCATGACAGCCCTAGAAGACTGTGCCGCATTACTTGGGAGTAAGGAGGGAGTTAACAGCCCTTACGGTGAACTTTGACAATCAGAGAGGAGAGACGGAGGGTGGGGCAGGAGGAGAGCCAGCAGATAAGTTCCTCTTCCTCTTTCTCTATCTTAGATTAATTTCCTCACTGTGGGTGGCTCCATATGGTCTATCCAGGCAACAAGCAGGGTCTGGATTTTCTCAAAAATTTGAGATTCCGTTTCTCAATGAAGCATTGGCTTCAGTCTCTATTCTCTATGGATTTCCAAGACACTAAGTTTTCTTCCAGTGCGGCAGGCTGTATCCCCACCTCCCTACTCAAGCTGTTTTCACTGAGATTACCAGTGATCTCATTGCTAAATTGAATGAACATTTTTCATTTCTTATTTTGTTTGAACTCTCCACTGCAGTTAACATTTTTGACCATTTCTCCCCAGCACATCACATCATGATAATTTGTTCCGCGGGTTCTCCTGTCACCTGGTGAGTGCTGCCATTTGAATCATTCGTGTGCTTTTTCCTTAACCAGACTTTAAATGTTGGAGCTGCTCAAGGTTCTCCCATTGGTTCTTTTTTTTTTTTAATCCCTCTTTAGTTATTTTATCTACTCTTGTGGTTTCAACTCCCTGTAGTTTAATAGAGGCCAAATCCATTTGCTTAGTACGGAACCTTCCTCCTGAACTTCAGATCCTGGATTTCTATTCCCCATCTGAATATTCTTTAAGCACATGACAAATGACAAACTAAACTTACACCCTCAAGTCTACGTTGCTATTGCTGTTGAAGATCTTTCATTTATACCTCAAGATCCACTTTCCATCCTTAAGTACCCTGGACTATCACAGCTCTGGAGAGCAACCTCTTACTCTCCAGCTGCCGGTTGAGTTCACACATTTGGCAAACACAAGTTGGGTAAGAGAAGTTAGAAGGAGACTAAATCTGGTTCCTTATGGCTCCCAACATCCTCTAGGAAGTGGCTGTGTCCCTGGTTACAGGGTCACAGCTGTTGTCAGGCAGTCCTCTCTGCACAGCTCTTTTGGACACTTTTTATCAATAGGTTATAGATTCTATCATATCACACTGTAATTATTATCTTCTCTGTCTCTGACACAAAACTTCCTGTAAGCAGGGACCTTATCTTATTCATTTCTCTATCCTTAATAACTACTTAGCTCTTTATGAATAATAGTGTATCCTCAATCAGTGTTTACGGTTTAAAAATGTTTTCATATCAGCTTCTAGGAGCTACTGAATTGCCCATTGTGACTCCTGCGCTGAGAGCCATAGGAAATATTGTCACTGGGACAGATGAACAGACTCAGGTTGTAATAGACGCAGGAGCACTTGCTGTCTTTCCCAGCTTGCTAACGAACCCCAAAACTAATATTCAGAAGGAAGCTACGTGGACAATGTCGAACATCACAGCTGGTCGCCAGGACCAGATACAGCAAGTTGTGAATCACGGATTAGTGCCATTCCTTGTTGGCATTCTCTCTAAGGCAGACTTTAAGACACAAAAGGAAGCTGTGTGGGCTGTGACCAACTATACAAGTGGCGGAACAGTTGAGCAGATTGTGTACCTTGTTCACTGTGGCATAATAGAGCCACTGATGAACCTCTTAACTGCAAAAGATACCAAAATTATTTTGGTTATTCTGGATGCCATTTCAAACATCTTTCAGGCTGCTGAGAAACTAGGTGAAACTGAGAAACTCAGTATAATGATTGAAGAATGTGGAGGTTTGGACAAAATTGAAGCTCTGCAAAACCATGAAAATGAGTCTGTGTACAAAGCTTCGTTAAACTTGATTGAGAAATATTTCTCTGTAGAGGAAGAAGAAGATCAAAATGTTGTGCCAGAAACTACCTCTGAAGGCTACACATTCCAAGTTCAGGATGGCACTCCCGGGACCTTTAACTTTTAGATTGTGCAGCTGAGGCATAAAGTTGTTTGTTGTGTACTATGTTTGGTATAAGTTTGTCTTCCTGTTTCTCTACTCAGAACTCTTTTTAAATGTGTTTTGTTATTGTAGCACTTTTTAAAATGGAAACTATACTTGAACAGTTCCAAACTGTACAAACTGTATGAAGCTTCTCCTCTCAGTGAGTTTCGTATTTCTATGTGGAATCTCATATCTTGCAGCGTCCTGTAAATAAAGATTAAATTCCACCCTTTTCTTTAAAAAAAAAAAAAATGTTTTCATATCTATGCCAAACAGAGAAAGGCGACAGAATAATATTTTGCCCCACTCTCAAAGAATTGGCAGCTCATTTGAGGAGCTAAGACTACGATGTGGAAACAATTAATTATTAGGAATTAATAAAATGCCAATTTCTTCAACACTTCAAGAAATTGGCTTCTCAGGATGTAGAGCTTTCTATGCTATTAGAGGTCAGCAGGATTTCATAAACCAAGAAAAAAGTGCTAGGTATTGGTGACTTGGCCTCCAAATCAGCTTGCAAATAAGTCACCAACACTCAAAACAGAAATCTCCAAAACAGAAACAGCAATAGCAGCAATAACCAAAAACAACACACAATAAAACAAACATTATCAACCTTTTCTCTTTCCAGTGCCTGCACTGTTACTTAAAAATAAGTGAAATTGACATTCTTTGGTATTCATTCTAAGCAAGGAGATGACTGGCTATTTCTAAGGTTGACTTAAATGTCACTCAGAGTTCTCTCTGCAGGTATTGAACTAGCCTGACCTCCGGCTTTGGTTTTAAAAGATTATGGAAATCAAGGATGTGAGGTTGTGTGAGTGTGTGGAGAGGTGGAGAGAGGGAAGCTGTAGACTCTATTCCAAAAAGAACTATACAGATTCAAAGTAGAAATCCCACCAAGCCAGATAGTTTTTGTGTTTCAGTTTGTAGCAAACCTTCCTGGGATTTAAAAGCCAATTAACATAAGCCCTGCTGCCCGGCTTTGGTACTTATAGTTTCTACCAAAGAATTGTTCCTGTTGACACAGTTGGAGAGCACTGGTTTTAGGAAACAATAATTCCTCCTCCAAACTAGCACCAATTCATTCATTAGGATCAGTGAGTGTACCACACACATAATCTGTATTTATTTTTTTCTGTTTAAAATTTTTTAACGTTTATCCATTTTTGAGAGACAGAGAGGGACAGAGCGTGAATGAGGGAGGGGCAAAGAGAGAGGGAGACACAGAATACTAAAAAAGTTTCAAGGCTCTGAGCTGTTAGCACATAGCCTGATGTGGGGCTCGAACTCACGGACTGTGAGATCATGATCGGAGGTGAAGTTGGATGCTTAACAGACTGAGCTGCCCAGGCGCCCCTCTTTATTTTTAATTGTACGATTCTCTGCTTCTAAACACATCAGGGCTTCCTACTTAGGCCTGCTATTTGTGATAGCTCATAAAGGAGGTGAAATATGGAAACAGGCCGAAAATACATGAAGTGATGCTTACTTTATTAATTTTTGGTGCAGCATAGAATACAATGTGAACGAACATCAACGAAGGGTCATAGAATACTTTTTTTTCGTGCACCACTTTTATTAATATCTCCAAACTTTGAGCCATATTCTTGTCTGCCTTAAACTTCTTATATCCTTTCCAGTCATAGACTCCTGAAACCTGCATCTAGTTCCCTGAAATGCTTTCTACCTGTATATACCTTCTGACCATACCCATCATCTTTACACTGGGTGATCCATAAACAAAATTTCTAAGTCCCCCCCCCATTAAGATCTTATGTCATAATGACTGGTTAACAGAGGCCATTTGTACTAATGCTGGCAGTGTGGACTTTATGATTAGCAGGATTAAAGTTAGACGAACTGATATGGGGGTAATTCTTAGCACTTGGGGGATAGAAAATCAGAATAGAGACGTGAATATGCTTTTAAGATGATTTTAAACCTGAGTAATTTAAAGAGTAGAGTCAACGTATAATTAGATGATTCAGACAGAAAGCTAGTCTACTTTACACACCACAATTATTTTTTAAAGTTAGAAATATGTATTGCAGAGCATTTTATGATAGGAACGACCCATTCATTTGTTGAACAAACATATTGAATATACCAGTTATGCCCGACATAAGCATAGGTCCTGGGAAGGCAAAAATGAAAAATTTCAATGATGATTTTGGGAATTTAGTGTGGGGAATACCAGATTAGTGCTGGAAATACTCAGAAGCTGCAGAATTCCAGTACTTGGGCATTTGTGAAGAGTCATAAACAAGAATACGTGTTCCTGGTTGATGGGAGGAGTCTCTGATTTGTGGCAGAAGTGGGCATCTTAAGACACATGGTGAATGGCAGCCAGTTGATGCAATGATTTTTTTGAGAGAGGAAAGGAGGGACAGGTACAGTGACAACAAATAAAATGGCTCAGTTCAAGCAGGAAGGACTGAGTTCCACCATAAGGCCCAAAGTAAAACTTTCTGGATCCATCAAAAGTATATACCAGTTATGCCGGACATAGTCTTGAGCTGACGGAAGATAGATTAAAGCCAGAAGTCTAACTTATTTTTTTTAAGTTTATTTATTTTGAGAGAGAGAGAGAGAAACTGAGAGAGAGCACAAGTGGAGGGAGGAAGAAAGAGAGAGAGAGAGAGAGAGGCTCCACACTGTCAGTGCATAACCTGATGCAGGGCTTGAACTCATGAACCTTGAGCTGAAATCAAGAGTCAGACTCTTAACCGGCTAAGCCACAAGGCACCCCTAACTTGTTTCATTGTAAATGAAAATATGGAGGTCTGTGTTTATTCATTTGGTGGGCAGACCATTTGAAAAAAAAAATGTTCGGGGCGCCTGGGTGGCTCAGTCGGTTAAGCGTCCGACTTCGGCTCAGGTCATGATCTCACGGTTTGTGGGTTTGAGCCCCGCGTCGGGCTCTGTGTTGACAGCTAGCTCACAGCCTGGAGCCTGCTTCAGATTCTGTGTCTCCCTCTCTCTCTGACCCTCCCCTGCTCACGCTGTCTCTCTCTCTCTCAGAAATAAACATTAAAAAAAAAATGTTCTCCAATGCCTATTGTTTGGATTTCTAAATTTATTTTGTTTTTGTTTTAATTTTTTTGTTAGGGTTACACTTGCTGGTGTTTTACCTCAAACTAGTCATGATTAATGACAATTTGGTCAAATATGATGACATACATTGCTAACTTTTATCACAAAGGATGGCATTGGTAGTGACTGAGAACAGAATTCTGGTAGAGTTGATCACAATGGAACTTGAAGTCTTGAATTATTACAGAAATTTTTCTTCGTTACTTTTCAGATCCTTCCTGTAGGTATACTCACTATTTGTCCTTTTTTTACCCATGTTGACTGAAAATATCATTCACATGACGAAGGCCTGGGTAAATAGGACATCCTTCTGTATTTAATTTTCAGGTGACTCCTTAGAACATATCTTGTGCCTCTTCTACTTCAGCCTACTGACTATACAAGTTATTTAGGTGTCTTGTTATATCTATTTTCTATACATATTCATCTTGATGGAATTGATTTGTGATAAGTGATACCTCAATTGTGGTAGATTCGCTACATTCAAGAGCTATACTGTTCGTGATTGTCTTGCCATTCAATGCGAAACTATGTAACAACTACCTTTCAAGCACATTGATGATTCAACAGCACCAAAGTTTGGACAATAGAATGCCAACTAGAGCACAATTTTGGCCTATGTATGGAGTGTGTGTGTGTGTGTGTGTGTGTGTGTGTGTAAGAAAGAGAGAGGGGCAGAGATAGAGAGACAGAGAACTATAGAAGGCAGAGTCCATAATATCTTTTATAAGACAGAACAGAAATAATTTTAAGAAATATACTCAGAATACATCTGATGACTAATGATACACTTTCTCATAAAATTGCAGATCTATATTTCACTTTCAGGAATAGACATACTATTTCCTTTCAGCTATAGACAAAGGCTCTTTCAGGGAAGACAGTATTTTACCTTACAATCACACAGCGTCAAGCCAGAGCCATTGTTCTAAAGGAACTGAACCTTCTGCCACTTCAACAGCCCCTAAGTGCTGACTGTTAACTCATTTTTCTTTCCCTTTGATGTGACTGTGACAAGAAACAAATTCATAGAAGTGGAATTATCTGTGATAGTAGGCCATTGGATAGCTGACCTTGGAAAAATTAATACAATAAGTGAGTAGGACTAGTCACTACAATCAGATCTGTGCCAGAGTTGCAATTAGGAATGTAGACT
Organism: Hyaena hyaena; assembly: GCF_003009895.1. NCBI lineage: Eukaryota > Metazoa > Chordata > Mammalia > Carnivora > Hyaenidae > Hyaena > Hyaena hyaena. Next base: position 2,322,158 of record NW_024080836.1, read on the forward strand.
TTTATCTGTTGCTAATTCATAATATTTCAGATACAGAGGTTGTTTTAAAGATTACTAGTTAGATTTGTCGTTGTGGTCGATATTTGTTCTTTATTTGTTTATACTGAAGTATATGCTTTTAGTACTCATAAAAATAATTTAAAAATATTTATTTAGGTACCACGAAATGAGTGTGTGTGTGTGTGTACGTGTGTGCGTGTGTGCATATGTGTGCATGCATACATGTGTTTGTGTGTGTGTCTTTAATGAATAACATGACTTCCATAGGCTTTAGAGTGGAAGGAATCTTTTCTAGGAACCAGTGCTTGGCTACTTCAATGTTTATTTCAGCTTAGTTTTAGAATGCTTGGTGGAATCTTTCCAGGACAGTATGTTTACCTTTCTAATGTTATTCTGATGAAGGAAAGTGAATTTATACCTTCTAATTATTTGCGTCCTCCACTTCAGGTTTTTGCCTAAATGTGCTTTGGCCACATTTCAGTATTCTCACTCCCTTGTTATATAATTATGCTGCTTACCTCTCTCTTCAGCTTCTATATACTTACCCTTGCTCTGCTTATGATTTAAATGCTAAGATCTCCTATCCCAATTGACTTTATGTTTCTTTTTATGTAAATATTAGTGGGGCTCCACCATATTGAACCATGTGAATGAGCTTATGAATTTAATGAAACAGTAGGTCAATTCTATCAAATATCCATCTAGTTTAATTATTATTTTTACTTAATTGATGGACTGAGCATATTTACTTAGTTGATTGATAATTTGGCCATAGGTCTTGTGATAGGAATATATACACAATTTTGTATATTTGTATGTGTGTATATATACACATCTTAAATATGTAATATATATGTATCATATTATAATATATTTGCATTTGTTGAGTCATTCATTCATACATTCAGCCTGTCATTTAATCCATGTTCATAATAGTATATCAAGAACACAAAGCTAAGTATAAGATGACCTTGGTATTGAAGAGCTTAAACTCTACTGGCATGTTGGTTTGACTGATAAGCTCTTATTAGCTAATAATAGTAGTAATAATAGCTAATATTTCTTGACCATCATTTATATGCTTGGCATTGTACTAAGTGTTTTATATGTATTATCTCATTTGATATTTATGGCAAGCTCATAAGACATGAATTACTTAGCTTTATTTTAAGACCAAGGAACTGTGGTCCAGAGAAATAGAGTAATCCATGGTAGGCTACATAGCTAATTTAGGCCGCCTAAATCCTAGAAGCTCAAACCTAGGCACTGTATCCATCGACTTTAGCAGGACAGACCAGGATGGCATGTGTATGATCTTCTGCCATAGCACCTGGCCATTTCACGACTTCATATGCATATCAATCCTGATACAGGAAAAATAGATGCATAGGCTACTGAGTGACAGAGATAAATAAGGCAATTTCAGATTAAATATTTTCTAAATGACATTTCTAACATGCAGGTAATTAAGAATATACTCTTTATCCTTCCAACTTTACATATATCTACTTTTAATTTTTACTTTTATATTTTAGAGGTGTAAAGTTATTTTCACCATGAAACACAAGTATTTAATCTTGACATATATACAGACCAAGTGGGAATAAAAACTTGATTTCTGGGAATGAAGTGATGTGGTTTAGGGAAATATTTTACAACTACATATGTGATGCTAAACATTCCTTTCCCACAGTTTTTTTTTTTTTTTCCCTTTAGGAATTTTATCTTTGAATTCCTATAGTGGTATTGTAATATTCAAATGGCATCTGATATTTATTTCCACTTACCAACAATATGTATGTGAATACATATACATAAAGTATTATTTGCAGGATAATGAGCCATTCTTTAGATTTGCTCTTCTCTTGGTGATCTTAAATGAGATTTTTTTTTTAATTTAGAGAAGGCACAGATTTAGAGAAAGTCCAGATTGTACATAGAGATCTGAAGGGGAAATTTTGCCCTTGATGATGGTTTTCTTTAAGATAATGCACTTTACACAGTCTAAGTTGTTGTTATACTTAGAATGCACATTACTTAAAATGTTGAGAATATTCTGATCTCTTTGTATACAGGTAAAATGGGGCTTCTGTGACTCTAAACTTTTAAATTTGCCAGAGTTCAAATGATCTTATGGTTGCATATTTTTGTACATCATTGTAGAAAAAAAGAAGCTAGGTTTGTTAATGTTTTACTTTTTCAGTTTAAGAATTTTTCCTTAAGCCATAAGGCCGTCTTACTTAGACTATTAGATGGATTTTAATATCATTATTTATAATATAGACAATTGTTTCAATTATGTTATATGATAGATGGAAAAAAATCTGTCTACGTTTCTGTTAAGATTTGAACTGAACTCATACTCTGCAATCAGTCAATAAATATTTTAGTGAATACATATCTTTTTTCCCAGCAAGTCAAAGAAAGAAAAAGAGTATAAAACATAGTTCTCCAAATCTCAGAAATCCAGGGCTTTAAAGGAGTTGTGCAGATGAGGCATATAAACCCAGAATGATTAGGAAGAGGTTCAGTCTCAGAAATCTTTGGGTTAGTAATCCAGTCTCTTAATGTCTCAGTTTCCTCTTCTGTGATATGGAGATAATAATTTCACCTTCCTGAGATATCATGCAGATTAAATGAGATAATATGTAAAAAACAGTTCTGGCTTAAGTAGATGCATTGTTCCCCTCTTTCACTAGATAAGGTGGGAGACAATCTCATGTGTTATCCCCTTAGTAACCTGGATGCTTAATACAGTGTCTGGCAAAGGCCAAACAAGAAATATGCTTTTAGTGAATAGATGCATTTTCCTGGATTATGTGGTACAAACTATGATTGTTCTAGGAATTCAGAAAAATGAAAAAGAAGTATGCCTGGAGTATCCAGGGAAAGATTTGTGATTGAATTTAGATTTAAGTTGCTACCTGAAGGATTTTCAGTATTTTGATAGGAAGAGAGGAAAGGGAAAGGGATTCCAGGAGGAAGCTGTGTCTATCAGAAACAAAGATACAGAAATAAGAGGGGAATCTGTGTACAGGGTATTCTAAGTGATAACTTACACAATAAAACATTTACTGATAAAATAACAAATTTTAGAATTACCCCTAATTTTTATTTACCTATATTAATTTTTATTCAAAAGATAGTTGATATATAATATTATATTAGTTTCAGGTGTACAGCGTAGCAATTTGACAATTACAAAATACCATGCTAAATGTAATTACCATCTGTCACCATACACAATTACAATATTATTGACCATATTCTTTGTGCTGTGCTTTGCACCTCTGTGATTTATTTATTTTATAAGTGGAGGTTTGTACCTCTTAATGCACTTCCCCTATTTCATCATTACCCTCATCACACCTCCCTCCCCCAAGTTGGGAAACTAAGAGTTTTGTTCACTATATTTATGAGTCTGTTTATGTTTTTGTTGTTATTTATTTTGTTTTGTTTTGTTTTTAGACTACACAAATAAGTGAAAGCATATGGTATTTATCTTTCTCTGTCAGACTTATTTCATTTAGTATAATACCCTCTAGATCCATCCGTGTTGTCAAAAATGCAAGATCTCATACTTTTTATGAGTGAGTAGTATTCCATTGCGTGTATATATCATATCACCTTTATCTATTCATGTACAGATAGGCACTTAGCTTGTTTCCATATATTGGCTATTGTAAATAATGCTGCTAAAAAACATAGGGGTGCATGTATCTTTTCAAATTAGTATTTTTGAACTAATTAGTGTTTATTCAAGTAAATACCCAGTAGTGGAATTACTGGATTGTATGATAGCTCTATTTATAGTTTTATGAGAAACATCCATACTGTTTCCGCAGTGGCAGCTCCGAATTACATTCCCACTGAGAGTGCATGAGAGAATCAGCCCTGATCTTCAAAATCATACATGCCAGGATAAATTTCTAAAGATTAAAGCTTTAAGTTTCCTGCTAGCTTGTAACTACAGATAAGAAACTTTAAAAACACTTTAGAAAAGCATTTCTGGGGCACCTGGGTGGCTCAGTCGGTTAAGTCCAACTTCGGCACAGGTCATGATCTCACAGTTCATGAGTTCGAGCCCCACATCGGGCTTTGTGCTGACAGCTCAGAGTCTGGGGCCTGCTTCTGATTCTGTGTCTCCTTCTCTCTGTCCCTCCCTTGCTCATGCTCTGTCTCTGTCTCTCACAAAAGCAAAATAAACATTAAAAAAATTTTTTTTTAGAATAGCATTTCTGTTTCTACAAGAGAAATGAGAAAAGCTATCCAAAGTAACATTCTTCATTTACCTATGTGAAACATTATTTACTATTTATACTGATTGTTGTTCAGAGGTGGAAAATTGATTAGAAAACCTTTTACATTTTCTTCCCTTTACATCACAGTGACTTCTTTTTTCTTTAAATTTTTGTTAATGTTTATTCATTTTTGAGGGAGACAGAGAGAGACAGAGTGCAAGTTGGGGAGAGGGAGAGAGAGAAGGAAACAGAATGTGAAGCAGGATCCAGGCTCTGAGCTGTCAGCACAGAGCCTAAGGGGGGACTCGAACTCACATGCGGTGAGATCATGACCTGAGTCGAAGTCAGACACTTAACTGACTGAGCCACCCAGGTGCCCCTATATCACAGTGACTTCTTGCATAATTTTAGTTCTAAGTTAAATTTCTCTACCAGCTGACCAAATTAATATGGGCAGTAGAGCCTTTTAGATCTATGAACTGAAATAGAGGACAATGGCCTTTATTTTATCACAAAGATTCCATTTTTTACTTCTGATTATGAATCTAAAGTGATACAGGAAAATATCATGCAAATAGTATTGTCAACACAGAGATTTGGGGGCAGACAAATAGGCATGGCCATTTAAAATATGTTGAGGACACATGAATAGATTAATGGTTAAAGTAAAAATCAATAATAAGTTTGAAACAAAACCAAAGAGTGTTCTTCTTAGACTCTGTTTCAGAAGGCTTTTGATTTTTAGCATTAGGTGACTTTATGGTCACTTGCTTCCTGAACCTGCTCTGTATGAGTCTGACACAAACATTTTGCATGTCAAAAGTTGACTGACACTTTTACTATATACGTTTTAGTGTCAAGGCTAAACCCATCAATGAACAGAAAGCCTTTCTCAAATAATAGTGTATTTGTTTACTGGTGTCTACTGTCTGCTTTGAGAGCATTAGATCATCAAAAAGATATTAAAAACCTAATTTTAGTCATGGGAATAAAATAAAACACAACACATGATTTATTCTTTTATAAGGCTCAACCAATATTATTTTGATACTGACTGTTGGACAAATTATTAGGTTAAGAACTAACGAGTCAAACTTGGCATAATCTATAACTATGATAACTGTCAATGAACATTCATTATCTTATCTGCATAGAAAATGTTATACAAAGTATGAAATCTTTGCTTTCAGAAATTGAATGTTTCTTGGACAATTTCCTTTTAATTCTTGGTAGAAACCATTGTTAGATATTCAGGAATGCTTTTTTTTTTTTTTTTTTGAGAAATAGGAAAACTCTGATATAGAAAGATCACATCATTTTGCTCCATCATTATAATACCATATTCTTTATGCATGTCATAGTCCTCATAGCATTTTTACTACATTATCTCATGGAGGAGAAGAAAGATCACTGGACAAGAAATTGAACACAGTGACCTAATCCCAGTTCCGCTATTAAGTAGACTGACCTTGAATAAGTCTCTTAAGTTTTCTGGGGCTTTTTTTTTTCTTATGTATAAATAGAGGAGTTTGACTAGATCATAGCTCAGGTATTTCTCATTCCAAAATACCTTAAAAAATCATTCCTGATGCATCCCTGTGCAACAGGCAAGAAATATTTTCTCTTACTTTGAAAACAAGAAAATTGAGCTTTAGAGAGGTTGTCACATGGTCAGGAAATGTTGTATCCAGGCCTTGAACCCTAAAAATCTGAGGGTTTTATTATTACAGAAGCCCCCTCATTAGATCTGGGTACTTAAATCTGATTTGGTTCATCTGTGAAGTTATTCCCTTGTAGAACTGAATATTTATACCTTAAACGTCATCAGTGGTTTTCAACAAAATAACTGAAAATCTATATGTTTACTTACATGGTTCATTAGTTTCCTCTATAGTTACCAGGGGGTGATCACATATGGAGAAGATGTTGGACTTGTCTTAGAAAGCCAGTGATGTTGAGGCAGTGATAATGAAGGCAGCATGAGGCAATGAGAATTAAACTTGAAAGTTTATCTTTTGCCTCTGAAGCAGTGTGATTCTCTTTACCCCACCAAACAAAATGAGGTAGATGAGCGTGTTAGTGTAGATAAACATTTAGCTGGACTAAACATATCTATGACGTTCTCTACTTCTCAGTGTACCCATTCCTGACACCTAGTACCTCTGAAGATAGATTCAGATCTGGATTTTCATTTATCCTCCCTGAGGTTGTTGCTTTGATCTTGTCCTTAAATTTTAAAAGTGTTCTGCTTATAACCATCTAACTTCTCACAATCTATACTAGTGATCAGCAATAGATTTTTGTCTCTTTTGTTTCCTGATGGATTCCTAGCACCTAACGGTGTCTGGCACACAGTAGGTGCTCAAGTGTTTGTTAAATACACACATGAAAAACTATCTCCCAATCAATTCTTATAACAAAAAAGAAGAAAAGAAACTCCCAGTGGTTTTTGTTTGTTTTTTGTGCTTGGTTTTTTTACAACCTGGAGTACTGTATAAACATTTATGAGTAGAAGTAATTTGAATCCAAGAGACTGTTTTTCTTTGTTTTTACAGAGGTTTTCCTCCTTAGAAAACAGATGTGCCATATTTGAAGATAGGTCTTTTTGTTGTTTCAACATGTCACTTGGAACTTAGAGTATTAAAAAAAAAAAAAAGACACAGCATTTACATTAGGTAACCATAATGTTCTCCAGAAAGTTTGTGTCTCTTCCCTCATTACGTGCTCACCTTTCCCGTTGTTAGAATGTTTGCAGAGAAGGCAAACGCAGAAATTACTTTTTTCCTACTTTTTCCAACTTCTCAGTTTCACTGATTATTCTTTCTTCCTTCTCCCCTCACTCCAACTCCCACTCGGGCTTCCTTTTTTCTGGTTGTGTGCTTTCCCTTCCTTACAATCAAAATGAATTTGACGTGAATGATGAAAAATATAACTAAGGAGGTGAGGGAGGGTCAGGCACCTGGGGACCTGAACCTAGGTCACCATCTTTACACCGCAGCTTGTGTTTCTGGATTTACACAGGTGAAATGTTGACCTAGAAGTACAGTCTATGGAACAACTACTACAGCTTTAAGCTGTGGAGGTTTATCAAAAAAGAGCAGAAACAAAGGCAAGCAGATGGCTAAAGATGAAGGTCACATCAGATTGAGAAGTTTGTCAAAATGTGATGACATAGGTAATCTGTAAACTGTTATTGCGCCTAGCTGGAGGTGCTGAAAAACATTTTGAAATTACAAAAAACACTGGAGTCGCCAGCACAGAGGCAGAAATGATAGCCTGGAGTGGTTCTGGCCTATGGATGAATGCCAGATGTGGAAAGCGACATATCTGGAATTAATGATATTAAACATGCTTTTCTTTTATGCTCAATAATAACTCTATTATGATTGATACAAACCGCAGACACTTTATCTAGTACAAATGGAATCGTCTGTCATTGACTATATTAAATCATCAATTTCTGCATGATGAGGATCGTTTAGGGTAACTAATCATCTGTCTCATTCTGAAGTCTTTAAGGCTGATCAGATAACGTTTTGAATACTGCCTGAGCGACCACGACAATCTAACCCTTCCATGTAAGGATTGAGAGGGGCCCATTATGCCGTCAAAGCCTGTGGAAATATCACAGCTCTTTCTCTACATAATACCCTGCTGTAAATAAATCACTCTCCACCACAAACTTTATTGATCACAAGCACTTCCATGCTTGTGTCTAGTGAAGTCTCTACAGAATAAAATGCTGCTTTATATTTTGTCTTGTCAAAATATTAAACGGCTCTGTCAAGCGGAGTCAGGCTAGCAGTGATGGTGTAATTCTGTTCTAGCCCTTCTCATTCCCTCCTTCTATCTCAGCTGCCAAGCTTACAAAGCAGGATTTTTTTTTATAAACTTTCCAATTATAGTCTCGTAAGATTATGAAGCCTTAAGATAAAGTGTCCTAATTTAGAGTGGTGGAGTATTGAACTCCTAGGAAAGCCACCGCTAGATAAAACAGCATTTCTCCCAAGGAAAAAGATAACCTGGCTTATTTATATACACAACTTTAATGGGCAGTGGGGGTGAGGCTAAAAAAAAAAAATCTCTTTAATTTTGCCTTGCAAAATGGAGGGCGGGGTGGAATCTAGATGAGTTTGCCCTAAAGTTCTTATTATTCATACTTAGAAAATGATGCATTGTGATCAAAACCAGCTTGGGGGGGTGGGGATCGAGTTAACAACGAAGTCCATCATTAACACAACACATGTTTTCCAAACTGCAGGGATGGGTTACCCGGTGCCTAAGTGGTACCACATACTGTAATATGTTTGTGGTGATCCCCAGAAACAACAAGCAGATTAAAAGTGTAATTTACTGCCTGCTAATGCTGAATTTCCTGGGCAACATCTGGTTTTAATGCAATCTAAAAGAAGTTTCATCCTTTGTCCCTTATAACGGGGTAGGATTTTGCTTTCAATAGGGAAAGAAAGACACTGAAATCACTTACAGAGGAGTAGAAGATTTAGTGCGCCGGGCCATTAGTGCTGCACGGAGGACACTAGGTTTGATCTTTATTCCCTTTTGGAAGATCATTAACTCTTTTAGACATTTAGCAAATAACCTCTTCAAGGCTTGGAAGAGTTTCTACACCAACCATAAGAGAGCATTTTGCTCCTGTCCTTCCTGTTTCCAAGCCAGATATTTATTGAAGCTTCTGTTTGGTCATTTTTAAAAAGAAGTTAAGCTGTAAGATAAATTGATAATCCTGGGCAGTGAATTTATTTTGGAGTCATAAAAATTGGATGCCACGAAAACTGAAAGCGCAAGTCTCTCTACAGATCTCCGTGTACTGCCATTCCTGCCTAGAAGAGATTCTAATGAAGAGAGAACAAATTTTAGCTCAGAGATGGAGTTAAGCCCACAAGCATATTTCAAAGATGCAAGTAAACAGCATTTTACTTTTTGGATGGTAATAAATTTGAGCCATCAACAACCTTAGCTTAATTCAAGTTGTAATTCATCTCCATAGTCCCCTGATCGGTATTTTTTCAAGTACTATAATGGCAGGGCAGTAAACCTCAAAGATAGTGGTATCAATCAGTTCTTTTTTTTTAAACAATAGATCATTAAATCCTACTAAATTATGTAGTCTCTTTCCAAGTAATGATAGCCACGCATTTTCTTGGGAGGTAAATGAAATGTACTGACATATTTGCAAATGGGTTGTTGGAAATATTTTGCTTAGAGTTCGAGTTGTCCTCTTATCCAGCAAACATTTACTAAATTCACACACGAGGTACTCCTTGCCTCAGGAGGGAGAGCCCTGACCTTGAGAGATTCAAGGTTCACTTAGCGAGACAGAGTTAGAAACAACAGTGCAGCGTAAGAAAGCTACGATGTGGGTACCTACAGTGTTAGCCTTCATCTTGTATTTGCCTGTAAGATGCATGTAGATCATTTTTCACATAAGAATTTAATAGACATCTGTTACTTATGCCCGCTTAATTTTCTTATAATACCTTTTTGATTTTTTTTCTTCACTAATCTCAAACCACCTGGAACTTCCACTCATGCCTGCTCAGAGATGGGGACACAATGCAGGCCAGGTCATACGATCTCCTGGCCACAATTATTTACTCAGGGATAGCCAGGAGTTACACAGTCAGGAAGGGGCAGGACCAAGTGTTTACCGAGGCATGGTGGCTCCCGAGTGCATGTTCCTAACCACTGAGCTTTACCCTTTTTTTTAATTTACCCAGTGTCATACACTGAATGGGCACACTGAATGCATTGAAGGCAGAAAGACCCTAGTGCACTGAGATTCATCACTGGGACTTTTACTGAAACATCATGCTTCTGCTGATTTGCTAAGTTAGGATGCCAAGCTGTCCAAGGACCACTATTATAAAGAAAGAATCTACCAGACAATGAAGCCAATGGCAGAAGAAAGAAACTCTGAGAGGTGGAGAGATGGGAGGAGGGAAACACTGGAGACTGAATGAACTGAGTGGTATCATTTGATTTTGTAGATCTGTTCTTCAAGTATCTATCCCTGGGTATTTTTTGCATTATGAGAGCCAACAACTGGCTACTCTTGCTTAAGCTAGTCTCAGTTAGGATTCTCTACTAATAATAAGGAGGTTAAAAAGATGAATACATAACTCTTTTATGGCCCAGTTGGGAGAAAGTAGAGCAGCACCTCTATGGGACCTTAAAAGCTCTTGGAGTTTGATGGGGGGAAGAGATTAGGAGGAGGAAACTTCAAAGGGAAGTTATCATTTATGAGCCTCAAACTAGGACTTGGACCTCATGCCAACCTTGGTGTTGGGTAATAAAGATATAGCTGATAATTGTACACTATAATTTCTATTAGAAGATTTAAAAAAATCTGTTATGTAAATATTTACTTTCCTTCTATTTAGCGAGTCAAGTTCTCCTAGTTTCTGGATTTCCCCTCCTTTGCACAGCAGATACTTAGGGGAGTTGTGTAAATCCTCTGCAGCGTATGAAGGTATCATTTAATATCCTGGGAGGTAGCTCTTTTCAGCCACCAGAAAACCGGTTATCATACCATACATGAAAGCGTTAATGCAGTTTCCTCAAGTACCTAGCACACTCCTGGGGAGTAGCTTACACTGTGGGAGAATCTAGGTCAATGTGCATGACTGAAAATAGCTTAACAGTGAATCCAATATGAATTGAAAAAATAATGGGATGAGATCCCAGCCAGGAGATACCCTGACTAGACTGATATTGGGCCTAAAAATCAAGCATCCCAGGTCTTGGAATAGGTGTAGCGGTCAGCACAATTTTCTTTCCTGGCCTGTGGAACTGTTGTAAAGAAGTACTGGATGCTTAGCTCTAAGTTTGGCCGAAGAGGCTGCCAAAAAGACAAAGAATCCTGTTCCATCAAGAGGCCAGATTGCAGTTTGGAAGGGAAATAAAAACTTCTAGTTAAATGACACTGCATTCTGAGACAATTTTATGTTTTTGTTCAGGATTTCATTACTATCCCCTGAATATATTGCATTTCCTCAGGGTTAAATAATTTGATTGTAAAAAGAGAAATTCAAATCTGTACTGTTCTACATTTTGGCTAACAGAATAATTATATAGAGAAGTAAACACAGTATTCTTTTTCATTTTGGGACAAAATGCCTTCAGACTGCAATATTTGTCAATCTGTAATATAGAAAATACTTAAATGATTGCTATCACACTCATGGTTTTTATTATAGGGAAATAGTTTACTGATGACCTAAATATTAATAAAGTAAGGTAATTTTCTTAAATAGGAAATAACAATCTATATAAACCTAGCATTTAAAATAAAAGTGTTTTTTTTTTGTCACTTATACAAGATACGATTAAGTAGTTGTCAATGCTATCAATAATAATTGCCGTTCTATCATTGTGCCATATAGGCAGTGTTGCTGAAAAGGAAATGTGTCTTATTTTTATAAAAACCTTAAACTACTCAATTCTTTTCCAATGAGAGGAAACAAATAATTCCTAAGCATTTGCTATGGACCTCTCGATTTACCTGATAACCAGCACTAGGTATTGTGTAAAACACAAAAGTAGTTAAGACATGGATGCTACTGCCATGGATCTTTCAAGCTAATTGCATCATTGGGGGTGGTTGGTAAGTGAATAGGTCAAGGAAGCAGAAATGTACACAATTACTATACTAATGGAAAGCTAACGGAAGGGCTAGAGGCCCAAGTGCTAGGGGAGACATACGAATTATTAACTCTGACTCAGAGACTCAAGGATGGACTCATGAAAATAATCTTGTGTTTGAAGTCACACATGTTTGAGATGTGGAGTAGGCATTCCAGGAAAGGAGAGCTTAATGAAAGGCATGGTGACATGAATGAATGCCCTAGTTGGGAACACTAAATTAATCTGGTATGGCCAGAGGTTAGGAGCTGAGGAAGATTGAACTGGGTAGTGATGAAGATAGGTTGAATCCAAATAGACTTTTGAACATTTTAGATAGCAGTCTTAGTTTTGTTTTGTTTTTGTTTTGTTTTTGTTTTTGGCAATGGGAAGGCATGGATGGTGAGTGATGTAATTTAGTCTGGATTTTTAGGAAACTAATGTTAACAGCGTAACAATAGTACCTAACATTTATTGAGTGCTTAGAATGTGCCAATAACTGTTCTATATGTGTCGTGTACATTAACTCATTTAACCCTTACCAGAGGTCCATATGTAGTTATCATTATCATCTTCCTTTTACAGTGAGCACAAGGAACTTAGGCAATTTGATAATACCCACACAGCTAAGAAGGAACAAAGCCAGGTTTTTGTCCAGACTTAATGGCTTCATAGTTCATACTTCTTTTTTTTTTATGTTTTTATTTCTGAGAGAGAGAGAGAGAGAGACAGCATGAGCAGAGGAGGGTCAGAGAGAGAGGGAGATACAGAATCTGAAGCAGGCTCCAGGCTCTGAGCTAGCTGTCAGCACAGAGCCTGATGCAGGGCTCAAACTCACAAACCTTTAAATCATGACCTGAGCTGAAGTCGGGTGCTTAACTGACTGAGCCACCCAAGTGCCCCATAGTCCATACTTCTAACTCTCTCAATATCCAATGTAGAGGATGTCGTGAGTAAGAGAAATGTTGGAGGTAGGAACTCCATTCAGTGGGTCCAGGAGAATTAGGTGAAAACTTGAATAGGAAGTTAGTGGGGGAATAAAAATAATAGAGGGATACATTTAAGAAAAAACACAGAGGAAAAGTAACTAATTTGGGGAATCAGTTGGACATCAGGAATGAAAGAAAGGGAGAAGATGAAGACAACTTCAAGGTCTTAAAATGGAAGAAAGTGGTGAATACCAGTAATAAAGATAAGAACTGCATGGTATATGTGGTTATGGGGAAGGGGGTGATAAAACATTTGGTTGCTATATGCTAAGTGTAGTATGCCTGCAGTTCATTTCTGTGGATATGGAATTTGGAAATGAAACTCTGATACCCAGGAGAGGGATCAGGCTGGGCAAAGTTTATAAAGTTGGCAGTCACTCAACTGAAATGTATTGAGTACCCATATCTTCTGTCTAATTCTGTGTTAGAGGTAAAGTGTTGAACAAGTAAACATGGCCTCTACCTTCGTGGAGCTCTCCATGGAAGACAGACATTGTCATACAAATTGATAGTTAATTTAAATGGTTATTGATTCCATGAACAAAAATGAATGGTAGTACTGGGCCTTATAATAGCAATCTAACTTTAATTGTGGGAAATTGAAAAGATTTTTCTGAAGTTGTTTAATTTGAGCAGAAACCAGAAAAATAAGAAGGAGTCACCTGAGTTAAGGATCCTGGATGTTCAGGCAAAGGGAACAGCATATATGGAAATGCTGATGTTAAAAAGATCTGTGAGTATATGGAAATCAACAAAGATGAGGGTGGCTAAACTTTAGAGAATCAAAGACAAATTCTTAGAAAAAATCTGTAATGGGAATCAGAAATGAGATAACTAAGGCATTTTAGGCTATGTTTAGGATTTTAGAATTTAAGTCAGTGGTAAATTATTGATTTTAAGCAGAGAAATGGCATGGTAAGATCTACATTTAAAAAAATTTTTTTTAATGTTTTATTTATTTCTAGGAGAGAGAGAGAGAGAGACAGCATGAGCAGGGGAGGGTCAGAGAAAGAGGGAGTCACAGACTGAAACAGGCTCCAGGCTCTGAGCTGGCAGTCAGCACAGAGCCCGACGCGGAGCTCGAACCCACGAGCCGTGAGATCATGAGCAAAAGTCAGACGCTTAACCGACTAAGCCACCCAGGCTCCCCAAGATCTACATTTTATTGTGGTTTCTAAGAAGTAGGGTAGATAATCAGGGTTAAAAAAGGACATGGCTTATTTTTATTTTATTATTATTATTCTTTTTATTTTAGAGAAAGAGTGTGTGTGAGTACTAGTGGGAGAGAGAGAGAGAGAGAGAGAGAGAGAGAGGGAATCTCAAGCAAGTACCATCAAAGCCAGGCTCAATCCTATGACTATGACCCTGGGACCATAAACTGAGCTGATATCAAGAGTTGAATGCTTAACCTATTAAGCCATCCCAGTGCTCCAAAAAAGGACATGGTTTAATTAGGAGGTTATACCAATACTATCAGTGACAGGGATTCGATCACCATGTTGGTAGTGGAGAAAAAGAGAAGAGGAAGATATGGGGAATCCTAGATGGGAAGTGAGGAAGAAATAGATACAAAGGATTACTTGTAGGTCTCTTTGAAGAACAATTGAGTAGACTGTTTCCAATCTTAACTACGTAAATGGAAATACAGTCCAACACTGGGAACAATAGTTTAAGAATAGCTGCAGCTCAGTTTTTGCAAACACAAGTTTAAAGTCCCTGTCACAATTCTAATTGGAGATAATATGTTTGTAGCTTATCACGTTTCTTGAGCTCAGAACACAGGGTGTGGGCAGTTATATAGATATGTATTTGCAAATATATAGTATGCAGACGGTGTTTAAAGGCATGCTAATTGGTCAGATTTCTATGGCAAGATGGAAAAGTGAGAAGAGAAGGGGTATATAAACCAATATTTGAAGAACGTCAACAGTTAGAGCTAGGGTAGACAGCAAGACATTACTGGTCCAAGTAGACTTAGAATTATGTAGAAGAGAATGAGGTAAACCAAGAGAGCCTGGTGTCATGGGAGACTAGCCAAGTAGACAGGTATTTTATGTGTTTAGTACGTCAAGAAAGATGAGTGCAGAACAATGTCCACTAGGTATAATATCATGGATATCAGAGGTGACCTCAATGAAAATAGTTTTGATACAGTGGGGCCTCATCAGATTGGATCGTGTTGAAGAGTAAACAGTAGATGAAGAAGTAGAGGAGATGTGCAGATAGGCAATGCTCTCCAGAGCTTGACTGTAAAGAAAAGAAAAGAATTAGGGTGTTTGGGTAACAGTAAGTGTTACTGTAAGTGAAGTGTTCAGTAAGTGAAGTACCTGATTTTGGTTCAGGTCATGATCTCAAGGTCTGTGAGTTTGAGCCCCGCATCAGGCTCTCTGCTGTCAGTGTAGAGCTTGCTTTGGATCCTCTGTCTCTTTCTCTCTGCTCTTTCTCCACTAGTGCTCTTTCTCTCTCTCTCCAAATTAATAAACTTAAAAAAAAAAGAAAAGAATTAAAGCAGAAGCTTGAAGGACATGTGAGGAAAAGGCAAGGCTTATTATTGTTGTATTTTGTTTTAAATATGAGAACTATTAAATATATTTGAATGCCAAGGGAAGAGTTTAGTAGAAAAGGAGAAATTATGTAGGAAAAGACATGGGAACAGATGGAACAAAGTCCCTGAGAGGGATGGAGCTGATGAGATCTGAGCTAAAAGTGGAGGAATTGGTCTTTGTTTTTGGGGAAGGATACACATCTATGGTCTGAAGAAGTGGTGCAGTGAGGACTGGGCCGAGGCGGCTGGGCTTAGAGATGTGATGGTCCACACCTTCAGCGCAGAGCCTGACACAGGACTTGAACCCATGAATAGTGAGATCATGACCTGATCCAAAATCAAGAGTCAGATGTTTAACTGACTGAACCAGTCAGTCAGATGCCCCAAGATAGTATTTTTTTTAAAGTTTGTGTCACATGACAAGAGCTGTACTAAGTGCTTCATATGAATTAGTTCATGGCAAAGGCTAAGAAGAATGTAATATTAACTGTAGACAGATTAAGTGACTTGTCTAAGCTCAAACGGCAAAGAATTATATACTGAGGTTTTTAATATAGGGAAGACAGAACCCAAAGCCCATGAACTCACCAACCTGCATACTACCTCAAAAGGCTAACCAATATATATTGGACCTTTGATATCAACAGACACTTTGCTAAGCATTTTATTTATGGGAGGGTTTAGATTACTATTCAAAATAGGAAAAAATAATCAATTAACTTAGATTAAAAATTAAAATTAAATTAAAAATAGAGTTACCAGTATTGGCACTTATCTGAGATAGAATATGATGTGCTCCAAAACCACAGTGAGGTATTTATTAAACTCATAAATAATAGCATTTATTAAGTTGTTCATTCCTTAAACACAAAATTGAGAGATGGGAAGGGGTAAGATAGGGTTAGACCAACATATTCTCTCACCTGTGGGAGTTCATAAGGTAACACACACTCCATACAACCAAAGAACAGTGGAGCCCATCATTAAAAAATAAGTATATGAAAAAAAAATAAGTATATGAATGAAATATCGATAGTGAGTAAATGCGAAGATAATGCTCAACACAGAGAACATTTTATGGGTTGGTTGTTCAGATCCAGATTAGAGTCCCTCTGCCTGGAATGTGGGCTACTTGATGAAATTTCTGGTGCAACATGATAGTTTTGCCCTATGTCCCTAAAGCTCCCTAAAAAAAAAAAACAAAAAAAAACAAAAAAAACAACTGTATTATCCTCCAGGGTGTCCAGATTCTAAACAAGGCCAGATTAGAATGGAAATAGATGATATCACTGATGCCTTATAAGGAAGGCCAGGGTGGGTAGTTCAAAGCTGAGGATGGGACACGGGGGTGTTCAGGGCTGAGCTAAGAACAGTCTTGCTGGTTCCAGAGTCAAATGTAGGATCTTTATACACTAATGCATGTGAAAGTAAAATATGAGGAATAGTCATCACTATGCCTAGTTATATCTATATATATATATCATTATCTATTTATCTATCACCTATCTTCTACATATTTATTTTTCCCTATAACTGTAACAGATAGAAAAAAATATAAATATATTGACAATGCCTTATAATAACTTCAGGTATTTTTATTATATTGCAGTTTCTATATTAGAAAATGATCTTCATGTTCAAGTAGATGGATCATGTTCATAGAACTTGGTTGATTTGATTAAGGCAGCTACTCTACATAAGAAGTGTAAGATAATCACCACTGAGTCTCCATCCACATGACAATTTCTCTTTATGAGGAAAAAAATCTAATTTAACGCTGTTTAGAGAGGTATTATTTGCTAATCATTATAAAGTAACTCTTTGGGACATGAGGTTCTATACCACATTTTGATTAATAAAAACTGCTTTTTATACTTAAACACTTTAAATGCCTCCTGTGTGTCTGTCTAAAAAAAATCAAGGCACTGGGAGAAAGTAAGAATATTTGTGTATCTTGGGGCTGAAATTAGGTTTTAGTACAGGGCAAATCTCAATTTTCCTCTCCTTAAGAAGACGTGTCCACTTCTAACCCTCCGAGAAAAGCAGTTTCTAGAAATCTGTGCATTATAAAAAAAAAAAGTCCACAGTGGAATGTGTCATGAGCTTTGGCGAGAGTAGTTCTGCTTGCCACACGAAGAAGCATTCAGAGGAGAAGAGGGATTCTGGATCAAAATGAAGACAGCTAACGCGAAGTGAGGGAAACGTTGGGTATAAAGGATGCCCCTACCCCATGGAAATTTCTCTTGTGACCCTTTGTTCTCCTACTAAGACCTTGATTTTAAGGCTGTGGTTTCTGAGGGGTGGGAATTGCTGGGAATGACTGGGAAAGGAATCCTGAGTGATTTTCTTGTCCTTTCAAAATCTTCTTTAAAGTCTGGACGTGTCAGGCCACTGCTAAATCCGTCCGGCATAGCATTCCTGACAGGCAAAATTACTATCTTGGAGTCTGCCTTCACTAGGGCTTCTGTTTGAACTCCCTAGAAGCTGACATCCCTATAGAGTATGAAATCCACCACATTGGCTGTCAGCACGCTGGCAGCTTGCTGGCTGTGTGTATTACCTGCTGGCTGTTCCTCCAGAGTGAAGAGTCGGGTCTGATGATTTACCCCAGGAAAGAGTCTTGCAGATTAACTGGGAATGAGCATCCTGTGCCCAAATGAGAGTGTGATTCTAGGGCACCTCCCTGTTTGTCTCCTCTTCCCCAGTGTCCTAAGGACAAAGATCTAACGGGCTACTTTCTAGCAACGCACTATTTTAGTCATCTTTCAGCTGAACGAAACATCCAGAAGCAAAATAGATCATTTGGGTCTACTGCGTGAAGTGGCAATGCTGCAGAGATCAGCAGATAGATAACTATTTATAAATAGATTTATCTGATTTCATTTACCATCTAGACTGTATGTCAGTGTGTGTGTTTCTTTATATGTGTACATAACAAGTTTGAGATAAAATATTTAAATATGAATAAGAATCATAAGCCCAAATGATCTTAATAAGAATTCACTCATAAAGTATAAATACATAGTCAGTTGGAAAATAGATAGCTGGCTAACTGGATAGACGGGTAAATATATACACACAGCAAAAGAAATCGACACTAAACTGAAACATGATTAAGTCAGGGGTTTTTTTGGAGTTAAGGAAAATTCTGCTACCAACAAGGCTGTGCGCTCCCTTTTCCCCCAACCGTGACATGGGTTTCCTCCTTCTCTCTTTTTTTCTTCTCTCTTCCCTTCTTTTCCTGCTCTACATAATACTTGCTCAGCCCCAAGGAGTGTGCTGAGTGGTGGGACCGGCAGCAGGGAGCAGATTAGCAGTAATATTTGAGAGACAGACTCCGGCTGCTTCCCTTCATCACTTTGCTCTCACTTCCAACTTCAACCCTTCCCCCACCACCTGAAAGGCAATCAAAGATTAAGTGGAAGAGAAAAATATGTCAACGTTTTTTCTCTTAAAAAAGAAGTCTATTTGTCTTACAGCTTGATAAAATGCCCTAGTAGGTTATGTTTACTTAAGTTTTTTGTTTTTTTTTTTTAATCTTTAGATGGCTAGCCCCGTGGTTCTGAAGCACACTACATACTAACTAGCCAGCGGCAGTCACTCTCAACAAATATCTAGCCTGGAGTATGATTACAAGTTTGTAGAATTTTTTTCTCTCTCTAGTGAGCCTATCTGGTTCATAGTAGGTAGTTTACAGCATTGTTTTAGAGTCAGGGAAGGAAGCAATGTCTCTCTCTTATGTCCTGTGTACATAAAGCAGGAAACAAACAATTTTAAAGTATGTAGTTTCATTGTCACCTTAATATTCTTGTATTGATCAGACCCTGTAACCTGATTTTAGGTATCCAGTATAATATTGTTTATTTCTGGTGGTACCTCCAGTTGTAGACATTTCCTGTTAAAATCTACTAGTTAAGCAAACATTCAGACTCTCAGAAAATTGGTATTTTCATCTGTAAAATGGGGATAATGGTACTAGCATGGGATTAAATATCATCTAAATGTTAAATTGTCTATTATAATACCTATAATTACAAAAGAAGTGTTCAGCCAACATGGGCTTAATTGAATTTAACCATTCCTACAGATTCTAATAAGCCCCCATTGATACTAACAGACTAAAGCATGACTATTATCATGTAAATTTATGCCCCTAATAGCCTCTTCTAAAGGCAAATGTCTTAACCTTAAATCTTGATACTAGCGGTAATAATAAGCAATCTATATATACATAGCACTTTACAGATATCGGAAGATATGTAACATCCATTATCTCACTTTACCCTTCCAATGATCCCAAGACAATTTAAGTATAAGATTACTGAAACTCCTAAAGTTTAAAAAACATATTCAAGGTCACACATGTATCATGCAATAGAGGAGGTATTGGAACTCAGAATCTAGAACCCATCTAGACTCAATGCTTATTAATTTTAGTAGAGGACAAAGCAGGTAGGACATGAAATATGTTTACAGTAATCAAATCAGGCAAATGTCTGTCTTCTCCAGATTTAGCAGCAGCCATATTCTATTGGATCTGCTAAAGCTAACATTTATACGCCAATGTGTGGTTAACCTATATGAACCCTACCCCCAAAATACAAGGCTTTATCATTGTTTTCACACAGTCTCAAGCGTTAAAAACTAAGATTTTCCTATTTGGGGTGGATATAAATGGACCTCTATCTATAAATCTGTGGGCACTATCCATTTATTAAAGTCGTAAAAGGGGCACAGGGGGCAGGAAAAAGGAAACTATGGAATACATTTAATAAGTTATCAATACATGAATACCGACATTCATTTATTTAATTATTTTGAAAGAGAGAGAGAGAGAGAGCGTGAATAGGGAAAGGGCAGAGAGAGGGAGAGAGAGAATCCCAAACAGACTCTGCACTGTCAGCTCTAAGCCCAACGTGGGGCTCGATCCCATGAACTGTGAGATCATGACCTGATCCAAAATTAAGAGTCAGATGGTTAACGGACTGAACTACCCAGCCGCCACACCAGTATCTAATTTTTGACAAGAAGGCAGCTCCATTTTGAATGATTCTAGAAACACTAAGCTTTGTCCATTTCATAGGATCAATAAAGTAGGTGCAAATTATTGTCACAGTCATTGTCAACTCTGATCTTTCTCAGTAACTAATGTCTTAGTAAGACATTTATTCATTATTGCTTGTTCTAGAAAGACACTTAGAATGTTTATTATGATTTTTATTTTTTGAAAAGTAAAGACTATCATCATTTTGTAAGAGTATAATCTGTGACAGTGTGAGGGAAAAAAAGCTAATTACGTTGTGTGTAATTACATTGTCAAATTCCAACAATGCTCAAATTAATCTTCCTATTTGGTTTTGCATTAATCATATTTTTAATAAAGATCCCTTGCCCCTGTGCAGACATTTCAGTACTCTGGCCCAATATCTTGTCTGAAAACGAGCTCCTCCTGCAATAAGCCTCATGCTCGGTTGTTCTCACATCAAAAACTCCTTCGCAGCATGCATCGGAACTCTTTTTAGAAAAAGATCTCAAAAAAGAGAATGCTTTGGGGTCAGTTGTTTGCTTTTACCAAAAAGTAAAGAAAAAAAGGGACCTGGTTAATGTGAATATCAATGCTAAAAATCTCGTTCTTGAACAGGAGGAATACTACAAGGCTAGAGGATGTAAAATTTCATCACATGTCAGTCACATCACACCACTGGCCTTGCCATGGCCCTTTGGAGTGTTATAAGACTTTTCTCATTTTTTATTGGAACTACACCAGGAATTACACTCGGAATTATGTCAGTCCTGCGGCAATTTTCAAGAAGCCGCAAGTCCGTGATCCTGAAACTTTCACTGCTGACAAGAACTTGCTTGGAGCAGCAGTGTTATTAACAAGCCGCCTTTCCAGCACCCCATCTGCACTGGAAGCCATCCCCAGCTCATCACCTCCATCTGTCTCTCTGTACGACGCGGCGTGCACACCAGCAGGCCTCGGCCACGAGGTTCAGCCTGTTGCTGAGTTACTCATCAAACATCCTGTGCTGCATGGACTCCTTACTCTCTGTCTTGCGGGCTGCAGGCGACCAGTCTGTGAGCCTGACACAAGTGGACTTACCTCCTTTTATAGTGAAGGCCCTGTAGGCAGTCATTTTGAGGCCTTAAGAATGAAGATATTTGAGTACATGCCCAAAGAAATACATTCAGTACTGTGGGTGTCTCTTCTGGGATTTATCACACCCTTTAGGGGAGGTGGGATCCCTCAATTTGATGGTATCTGGGCTTTGTTCTCTGCACAATGTCCTCTGATGACCACCAGCTCTGGATTTTTGTTCCAGCCTTTAAAAGGCCTCTGAGGATTCATAAATTCAATAATTCTGTATGAAAGCATAGGATATGCATGTGCCTACTGTTGCTTTCAGCTCTGGTCTTTTCCTGACATGACTCCTTTTCACTCCTGCTGCTGGTTATCCAACGGTATGCAAATGACTTACCATTCACTAGAGTTTTTGTTGTTGTTGTTGTTATTTATTTATTTGTTTGTTTATTTATAATTAAACTGCTCCTGTAACTCCTACTTTGCTTCACAATGGTGGGTTGCTCCTGAGATACTTAATTTTCTTTTTTTTTTTTTTTTAATTTTTTTTTTTAATGTTTTATTTATTTCTAGGAGAGAGAGAGAGACAGCGTGAGCAGGGGAGGGTCAGAGAGAGAGGGAGTCACAGACTGAAACAGGCTCCAGGCTCTGAGCTGGCAGTCAGCACAGAGCCCGACGCGGGGCCCGAACCCACGAACCGCGAGATCATGACCTAAGCGAAAGTCGGGCGCTTAACCGACTAAGCCACCCAGGCGCCCCTGAGATACTTAATTTTCATTTTTCTTCCTTTCTGGGTAGAAATGGGAAATCCTGAGGGACATTCCTCATATTGTTATGTTAGTTTTCTCAGATTTCGTGCACTGTTGTGATATGGGGAAATCTCAGTGACTGGCCACCAAACAGATCCATACACAGGTTCTAGAAGTCATATTTCCTTTTGGCCCAGGGTAGGATGGAACACATGGACTGTAGAAAGGGAAACATTATGATGTAATTGGCAAGGGCGAGGCATGGATATTGTGGTAAAACTGTACTTCAAGATCTAGCTTTGTCCATTACCAGGTACTTGGCCTTGAATAAGTTAAACGACCTAAGCCTCTGTTCTGTCATCAGTAAAAGGAAGGAAATCGTCTTCAACTTTTAGGTAACTTTGGGCTGTGGTAGTAATTAAACCAGATAGTGCATATACAGGGCTAGCACAGAACACGGCAAATAGTAAATACTTAAATGTTAGGTTATACCACTGTTATGACTGAGGACAGAATGTTCTTCTAAAAGCAAAGGAGAAAATTAAGCTGAATGATTCTTTTCAATTTTACTGTCCCCAAACTATCTGCTTTATCATGCTCTATGGTTTTTAACTCACCGGTGGAGGAATTTAAAGAGAAAATTAAAAGTGCTATTTGGTGATTATATTCAGAAGCTCTGCAACAGGATTCAACCAAAAATTCAAGATTTTGGGTCCTCCAGATGTGTCTCTATCCATGAAACTGTATTTCTTTTCACTTGTATAGAACTGTGTACCCAGAGGGCACTCAATAAAAATAATGACAAAAATCAACCCATTGCTGCTCACAGGAGTGAACTTCAAGATCGATTTCATATTATTTTTAGTGTTCCTCAAAGCACCCGGTTTCTTGGGGGAAAAGCAAGCCGTATTGCTTGTAAGCTTTTATGTTTTCTTGTTTAACATCTGTCTTGGTCTTGGACTTTGCTATCATCACTGTCATGTGGCAAATCAGTTCTTGAAATTAAATGTCCTGAAACATATTAACTAGCTTATTTGATGGAACTGGGGAGATAGCTCGCTTTAGATTGAGGCACCAAATGGCACCTACCCACTCATCACATACTCTGGCAAAGGTTAATAAAAATGGTTCTTGTACTAGAACATCAACATCTGTAAGACAAATGACACACAAGTGAGCCTATGTAAAATCGGAAATATCTGAATAACTGGGCTGATTGCATCAATGACAATAGCCTGATTGTAACCCTATACTATAATTTTACAAAATGTTACCATTGGGAAAAATTGGGTGAAATATAGAGGAAAGGTATTTTTGTATTATTTTTCACAGCTGCATGTGAATCTACGATTATATTAATAAAATTTTTAATTAAAATATGGAAGATAGACATCTTCATAACGATCCACATTTATCAGGATTTTTTTTTCTAACACACCTTCAACTGCTCATTGCTTTGTATACCATCTATGTGAGATGCTTTCTACAATCAAACCATTTAGCTGGTCCACAGTCTTTAGATTTCATAGAAAAATGGAGTGAAGTGGCTAATTACTATAGCCTTTTCTTTCTTTCAAACAATCCTAGGAAATTGGGACAGTCCTTACTTTTGGACTTAAAAAGAATTGGCCAGAGGTTAAACGAAATTCACAAAAGAAATTTGCTTATAAGGCAGCACAGAAATTTCTTCAGAAGAGCATCTTTAATTGATCTATTTTAAAAATATATTGTGACAAAATCTAAAATTTTAGAGGAGTTTCCATCTTTCAGTTCTGAAATGTATATAACCATTAGCAACGCAGAATATACCCCTGCTGGGAGCTTAAACATAGTTATTTTCTGATCGTCCTTTGTGATACCTTAATGTCCCATGGCTTACGGTGTTTGTTTATTTTTTATGTCAGATTTTCTAAATATTCTTGCTAAAATCACTGGGTGATGATTCATGTTTCTCATGGTAACAAGGCTTTTAATCCACTCACGTGAGCATAAACAATTGTTATCAAGACTGAAGATCCAAAATAACTCTAGATCAGTAAAGGTGGCATACTTGAGGGTTAGCATGGCAGGAATCAGTGACAATACATCATTGTCTTTTAGACGTCAATAGAGCCATGCTGATTTTAGCCCTGGGAAAGAGTATGGAAGGGAAGGAAACCATGGCTTTCCAACTGTGTTTCTGTAACTCAGATATTTACAGCTGAGATAACTAATCCTCTTGGCTTTTCTTTGCTTTAGTGAAAACAACAACAGCACATAATGTACAAGACCAGGTCTGATCATGGTGGAGTGTCACGCATATTTGTTTTGACCTATGTTAAAGGAAGAGGAGGGGAAAAGATGCTTTATTTTGGTTACCTAGCAATTATTTCCCATATCCACTCCCCGTTATCTCTCGTCCCCCGCGAAAGACTGCTGAGATCAGTATGGACAGTAAGTTTTACATTTTCATTATTTCCAGACACTGTTCAATCCTTAAAAATCTGAAAATTGTATTCAGGAACTCTGAAACATCTATCCCCGTTAACTTGGGTTGTTAAATAATGAGTTATAGGGAAAGACATGGGACACACATCTTTTTCTCTGATTGTAACTCAGTGCCTCAGGGATATGATTTCACAGACCTTTAAACTAATGGCATTCATAGCATCTTTGCCTACTTTCCCCGCAATCTGCATGTTGGGTCTTTCATCATCCACACTCAGATTTAGTTGGAAATCTCCCAAAGTGTAGCTCATATAACTCTTCTTGAAAGGCACCTGCCCAATCAACCATACTTGACTTCAAGGAAGTTTTGTGGAACCTAATTATAGGAGAATCACATAATCCCCAAACTCGTAGGTAAGTAGGAGACCCCACATATAACTATGTGGTCATATTGACAGCTTATTTATGGAATTTGGTCTTTATTTTGGCAATGTTTTTAACGGTTTCACTGTACACTTTTAAGACACATGAGTATGCATTTGCTGCTCATTACTCACTGCAGTTCTGGGGCAAAGCTGGGTACAAAGAATCTCTGAAGGACAAACCAGACCATTCATCTGTACACATGTACCATGCTGGCTGCTGTGTGTTGTAGAAAGAGGCTCTGCAGATTCTCCAATCGGAAGAAATAATGAGCTTAAAGCAACAGCTCCTCTGAAAACAGTTGGCAGTTAGATAATGATGGATATGCTACAAATCTAGAGATATCAGCCAAGAGAGATGAACGATGCATACAAAGAAAGGAAGGCTAAAATCTATTACCTTTGTTTTAGGGGTGAAAATGCAAGATGCTGTTCAGTATGGTGGCAACACTGTTTGAGGAACATTGTGCTACATAATAAACAGCACCACATTCCAAAACAAATTTCTTCCTGAAGGAGGTTATTAAGAAAAAAAGAGGATGTGATGGGAAGAGCTGCAAGGTGAAAGCTGAAATCCTGGCCTCAAGTGGAGGTTTTCATCTGTGCTCTTGTGCTGAAATAACTTCACAATCAGCAACTTGGACCTTTTTTGTAAGGGGCACATGGTCTGGTCAACTTAAGACAGTGTTGATGGACATCAATACCATCGATTAAAAAGTAAAAGTTCTGTCAAACAGTAGTTTGATCTTCATGACAGCAAACAGCCTGTTTGATGTTTTTATTGAATCAATTGATTTTTTTTCACTGAATTGATTGGTTGTTTTACTGTCATGTGGACCCTTCCTAAATCAACATGTGCCTCTGCAGAAGTGTTTTTAAAATTGCCTGAATACATGGATGTGTTAGAGTTTTAGACTAACAGAATCTTATAAAATTCAAACTGCATCAGAATAAATGGCCTCAATGCTGAGAAAGAGCTTTTTGTTTTTCCTTTTCCTAAAGCTGGATTTGAATTTCAGAATTCAAGCAACTCAGTGTTATAGCCCGATAGAAGGTCATTTTTTTCTTATCTCTTTTAAGTATGTACTTTGGATGTTGACTGAGTTGTTAGATAATACTCTATCAATAAAGGGAAATTGATTTGTTATAGATTTTTAAGGATAAAAGAAAAAGGAAATAGATCCTTATGCTGCCACATCTCTTTAATAGATAAGCTGACACATTAGCCAGGTTTTGTTGCCTTCCCAAAGGAGTTACCAAATATAGTATTCACTATGGTCAAGATTTTATAAATGCCCAGTGAGTCCTGAAAAATGTAGTTATTTCTCTAATATATTTAGATTTACCAATAGGCTTTCATTTTAACAGTGGAGGGTAAGCACAAAGATAAAGTCTGCTGTAGTCTGCCATGAAAGAGATGCATTGGCCATTTTACTCTGCATTTAGTGGGAGAAAGTGGTTGCAGATTTGTTTTATCTGTTCTGGTTTCAATGTAACATATTAAACACCACGTCTCAAAGAAAAGAGATTGATGCCACTTGTATAATCAGCGTGTCTTGTCTCCCACAGGGGCTGCAGTAGGAGCTCTTTATAACGTGGACTGTGATGACCCTGTAGGGTCAGTTTATAATGGCTCTGACCTATCCACTTTCAACACACACTGAGGTTATTCAAGACTCCAAATTCACTTAATAATGAGATTCTACTCTATTTGGTGCATCCCTTCCCTTTGACACTAACCAAAGTGTGCCTTTAGATTTTCTTCTGTTGTTCATCCACTCATCCATCTACCCATTCATCCAACCATCCATCCATCTGCCCACCATCTTTCAGTCCTCAGATCTTCTTCAAGACCTCTGATTTATAACAAATAGCTTGATCACAGTTATCTGACACAAGTTTTCCTACTTCCTGTCTTACTCAAACTTCCAAAGTACCTTTATTCTTATATCCTTCTTATCACTTCAATAAGTCCATATATTTTTAGCTCGTTTTTCTTTGCATTCTACCATGTTAGGACAATTTTATGACCCAGAGCTTTCCTTTCCCTCTTATGTATTGGTGCTTTGTAATTATTTCCTGATTCTTCTGAATGAACATTGATTTCTAGTGGCTCTATCACCACTGTCCACAAATATTTTTATGTCTTCCCTACCAAAAGAAAAAGATGTCTCCAGCTCATAGTACTCTTCAGAGTTACTACGCTTTTACTGCCAACTTTCTCCAGAGGGCAATTTACAATTCCAGCCATCATTCCTTCACCACCCCTTCACTGACAGTCTGGCTTCCAGCCTCATCACTTTACAGGAACTCCTTTTCCCAAGGTCACCAGTGTCTTCCTAATTGCCAAATCCAACAGTGTGTTATCAGTCCTAATTCCTGAAATCACTGTAGCATTAAACACTTACTTGACTTCTTTGACTCTTGCCTACATTTTTTTTTTTTTTTTTTTGGTCCCTTGGAGAATTTGCACATTCTCATGGCTTCAATTTTAAGCATCAGGGATGGATGGAAAAAGAGCTTTGATATCAGGCAGATATCAATTTTAATTCTCTATGGTTCTCCCATGTATTAGCTATATGATATTGGATACATATTTTTACTTCTTATAATCTTAGTTTCTGCATCTAAAAAGTAGGGATAATAATGTGTTTTGCATGGGATAAATAGGATTATGTAAAAATGTGCAGCACATAATGGATGCTTAACTAATGTTAGTTTCCTTGATTTTCATGAATAATGAAATCTGAATGTCCTGCTAAGTT
The DNA here is from genome assembly GCF_003009895.1 of Hyaena hyaena. Taxonomy (NCBI): domain Eukaryota; kingdom Metazoa; phylum Chordata; class Mammalia; order Carnivora; family Hyaenidae; genus Hyaena; species Hyaena hyaena. Next base: position 2,350,019 of record NW_024080836.1, read on the forward strand.
TCGGTCATATATTTTTCTTAGTTGCTTACTTCTACTGGACACTCCCACTGCTCCCTAAATTGTGCATATTAAGACATATACATCATTTTTCCTCCCATGACCATCACCCTAAACTTCCTCTTCTAAAATTCTTTCTGTTTCAGAGTCACCATGGCCTTCACAGAGGCCAATGAGAGCTGCCTGGCTTCACTTGGGAAGCTCTTCACTGCTGATCTTTCAAAGGGTTCATGGACACAGCTCTTCCGAGGAATCTTCATATATGTGGCTACTAGTATTTCTCTGGACTCCATTCTAACTCTAATGTTATATTTTCTTGCTTAGTAAGCTGGCTTGCTCCTGACTTCTACCCTTGACTTTCTTCTGAGCCCAGAGAGACCCTGGGTTCTGGTTTGGGTCCATTCTTGGCTCTCTCCTCAGCTCTCTTTGGTTTTGTTGCTTTCCCTAGAGATTGATAACCAAATTCATGGTTTTCCAGGCCACCCAAGTTGCCTCCTGAGATAACTTTCTATTGCCTTCACCTGACATAAATCCATAATTATCAAAGCCACCTCACTAGAACCTGCTTCCGAGATTCACCCCTTTAAGGTGTGACAAGCGATGTCATCACTTTCAGTCTCTTAACCTGAAGCACTTGAATTAGCTTTTTACTTTTATCCCCTTCCTCTTTCCCTAGGACAACTACCCAATCCATTCAACCCTAAAGAACTGTAGCTTTGCAAAGCTTCATACACGCATCTTTTATTTTATTATTTATACCAATAGAATAATAATGTCACTAAGAAGAAGAACAACAACAGCAAACATTTGCTGAGAGCCTATGGTGTGCTAGTTATTTTGGCAAGTCTTTATAAGCTTCATCTATTATAAAAGAGAAAATTGAGGCTTAAGGAGGTTAAATATGTTGCTCAAGGTCATAATAAGTCCTGGAACTAGGAATTTAAGTTCAGATTTGTCAGCTCCAAACCCCATGTTCTTATTCACTGTTTTACTTTGAAATGATCACATTTCCTTGATAGAAGCATTTACGTCTTTTTCATAAATATTTTTCAAATTGCGCATCATGCTAACCACACATTTTGTGAAATTGCACTGAACAAGCGATTTCGTGGAATTAGAAATAAATTGTAAATAAATGATTCCTTTAGTAAAGAGTCACCCGGTATTAGCCAGAAATAGGAACAGTCCCAATACTGAGAGAGACCAGGAGAGAGGAATAGTGTGATATTGCAGAGAAAGGAAATGGGTGAAAATTTAATCTCCGGTGTTGTCAACTTGTTTATCAGCAGAGACATTCTCTGCTTGGGAAAAAATAAAAGGGAGTGTCCTTGGAAAGAGTCAAAACTGAAACAAAGCGAATGGTGTCAGGCAATAGGAAGTCAATGGAGAGAAGCAGTGGTGTGGTTTAGGAGAACAGTTTACTGCTTGAAATACTTCCCATTAGCATTAAGCCCTTGAACATGTGCATTGTAATGTCAAGACATTTGTATGGAAATTCTAGCACGCTTTTTGCATAGTCTGAGACAGCACTGGACTTCGGATCTGAGCACAGGATTTTCTTCTTTGCTCTATCACTAAATAGCTATTTGACCTTGGACAAATCTCCCAACCTTCTTGGTCCTGAGTTTTCTCATCTTTAAAATCCTCAGGTGTTGGACTGCATGGGCTGTAAGGCTCTTCCCTCTTTTAGCAAGTGGCATTCCATCTGCTCGAAATGTGGTGAGGACTTAGGGCTTAGGTTTGTGGCCCAGTTCAAACACTACCCATTTGCTAATTACATATGGATGTCACGGGCTGCTCTGCACACTCGGATGGTGGAGGAAATTTAAAACCTTGATAAAAGAGTCCCCATACGGGGGATAAGCACACGACATCAGAGGTTACACACCTTTTGTAAAGTACCAGAGCGTGTTAGCACTCTGCTCTGCCAGCAAGATCCCTTTCTAGTTCTTGAGTCAAGCCCTCTTCTGGCCCTTGGTGCATCCATTTCATAGCAACTGCCGCACGTAACTTCAGCTGGCGCGCGGCCTGGGAGGGTCTGCACAACTGAAATGTGGAGGTACAATTACAACCGAACAAGGAAATAATTTGGTCAGTAGTTTAGTATCTCAAGACCTAAAGAATGATCACCTTCGGCTAGACTAGTGGACCCAAATTGCCCTTTTTATTGCTTCACTAAAACACACCACTTTGCCCAGTTCATTTATTGACTTTTTCATCTCAAGCACAAATTCTTACCTACATAGAAGTTAAAGGTCCACCACACACTAATTGTAAAAGCAAAAGTGCCAATTCAACAGAATTCCAAAACCACGGCAAATGCCTGTGAACTTGACAACTCTTGTATAAATTAAGCCCGGAAATGATTTTTTTTAAAAAAAAGAGGCTTTGGATGTTCCTTGAAAAACTTTACCTCTCTGTTGCAAGAGTGTGTTTACCTATGGAAAATGATAAAAGCACTTGGTGTTAGTTGCAGTAAAGGATAGGAAACACTGAGGTAGCTTTTTGGGAAACAACAAAAAACTAGCTGCTAAGACTGGATTTAAATCACAGCCCCAAAATATCACCCTAACATCCAGAAACATACATCATCTGCATAAATAACCTAACCCTCCCCCCATCCCCCTCCCACCCCCACCACTACTCTGCTTTGCAGGAAGGGAGCAAGAGTTAAAACACAAGAGCAATTTTTAGAGGAAACCTACGACTAGCAATCAGTGCTAATAAGATTCTTTTCCTCTTGCAAGATTCACAGAAAGCCCTAGATCCATGCCGAGCACATTCAAAGGCAAGGGACTAAGAGCTCCTCTCACAGGTTCATTATCATTCTCAGGTTATCCCAAGCCAAGTGAATCAGGAAAGCAAATGAATTAGTGAGAATTACGGAGCCTCTGTGGTCTGAACCCACTCCAAATCTCGGTGAAGATGAAAGGTAGACGCTGATGTCTTATGTCCCAAGGTTCTCAAGATTGGAGCCCCAGCGCCTGGCTGTTCCTCGAGAGCCTTGCAGAAATGTGCAGGCAGTTAATGTTGCCTAACGTCTTCTGACCGTGGGTTCAGCCATGTGGGAAAAGTTTTACGAGGCTGCAAAACCAAACCCCCTTTCACTCACAATTAATTACAGAAGACTTGCTATAGCACCTAGCTGTCAATGAGTCCGGCGTGGGCACTTTTCTTCTTATTTTGGTCACTTACTAATAATCAAAGATACCAGGCTATTGCTTTAGTATGTGATGATACCATATGGGATCTTTGAAGAAAAAAAATCTATAAAATATTTGAAGTGCTAAGTGTTAAGCTCCTTTGGAAGCGCTGCTTTGAGCAAAGGAGCAGGATTTAATCTGAACTAAAGTCTTGGAACTCCAGAAGTTGTTGTTGTTTTGTTGTTTCTGTTGTTTTAAAGGCTCCTGGCAAATAAGGGTGAGCAGAATGAGGAGGGGGCGTGCATTTGTGCTTGTGGTAGAGATACAGTGATCCTTGGAGCATCCCTGGAATTTAAACAAAACATGTAGAAAAGGTTTGGGAGTAGCAGTTTGTTTTCATTAAACACTTGTTACTGCTAATTATATTTTATCACTATAAAGAATACAGTTTAATTAAAGAAACATGGTGGTTAGAAAAATATTTGATTTCCAAAGGAGAACAATTTATCTTTTCATTAGTAAGTAGAGAAAAAAGTAATTGTGACTGTATGTTTTTCAGTGTGTTATTGGTTTTTATGTAGAGGCTTTATTCCATTCATAGGGAAAAATCTTATATCTGTTCCTAAAAATCTTATATCTGTTCCTAACGTATGATGTTGTTTCCATGCATGCTTCAATTTATTTAACATAAGTAATTATTTTAAAAATGAAACAACATTTGGCAAATGATACAAAACAACATATTCTAACATCAATCTCAATCAATGTATCTTCTTTCTCTTTGGAGATAGTTTCAGTGTTAAGGCTTTCAGTGAAGGTTGAAAAGTACTGTGACGTTAATGTTTTCCCTAATCAACATATGGTTTTCATTTTCATTTTGCGAGGTAATATTTCAGCAGTGGTCTGGAGGAAATTAATGGAAAATGAAGGCAGATAACTATCCTTGTAACTAAAGCCTAGTATTCATGTTGCTTGTATATCATTGTATATAATAATTCTTTTAAGCAGTCACAAAATTTAGTTATTTTGACTTGTAGAAATGTATCCTCGCTACATCAGTTGTGTTTGAGTGAGCTCCCACGAGTTCTGGAAGTATAATGGACAAGAGTATGTCTTAGGATAACAGTTATAATCTTAAGAAAAAGGCCAGTTCAAATACTGTGTTTATGGGATGTGAATGTCAGGGAGGACTCGGACTTGGGACAAGAGCAGTCCCTTTCTTTGCATCTTCACACCAGACACGGCGCTTGAAAACACGTACATTCGGAGGTTCGCATCAGAGTTTTAAAGGAAGTGATTTTTATCTTTCCATTTTAAACACATTGCCTGTAAATTTCAGACAATATTCTGTTTGTGAAATCTTTGGACGGTATGCTGGTGTTAACCATTTTTTGTTGTTGTTGTTGTAATCCTCAAACACTACTAAATTTACATACTAATATATTTGGATAATTATACTTTTTAAGACTTTTTCTTTTAATTCATAGGGAAAGCTGATCCTAAAAATTCATATTTAAAATACAGTGTAGATGTGTTTGAAGCTTCACAGCTATTTTTCTTTTTACATTATCATTTAAATGTGTAATTTTTCTTTAGCATATACAAAAATTACATCGAACCCAAGGAAACATAAAACATAAGCTCCCGAGTCTCTCCAGGTAGAAGAGACATAGTCTCATTTTTGCTTTCGTGTTGCATTCTGCTGTTGTCGCCGCTGTTATCATTCCCTACCAGTATCACTTAAATGTTTTCCGAGGAGAAGTTTTTCCTCTCTTTTTTGTACAACTAAAATAATTTGACACTTCTGGGTAGAGGAGGAAAACAAACTTCCAGCTTCTGCTAAATTATATGAATGCGTCTGAAAACCTGCCTGTTCAAAACTGCTAAATCTGTAAGCAATTTCACACTGAAATCAGCTTTTTGCGAGATCTCGGAATAAAGCACAGGAAAGCAATTAGAGCAGTTTGGTACACAATGAACAGCCTAGAGAGCAGCTTTCTGCACGCTTCCCTCAAAGCAGAAACACACCTTTGTTAATAGAAATATTGTTTAAAATGCCAGGGATCGGCAGCGGCCCTTAGCAGTAGCAACAGCGAGCGCTGCCGTGAGCACGGAGGCCTGCTCTGGCCTCGTGCTGCCCACAAATGACCAGGGAAATCCCAGAGGTGCTCTTGAATTTCTGCATCCTCATTTCTTCAGCTGTAAAATATCTGTCACTCACATCCCACGCTGGCCAGAGTGACACCTGCCAGTCTCAAGAACAAGGACAAATTATTGTCCGTCTGCCAACCGCCTCTCTGCAATGAGAGCAGAGCTGTGGCAGGCACGTGCATCCAATGGTGTATTGTTAAAGTCCGCAATTTGTGTTTTAGGTGTTTCTTTCGAGGAGGTTGATTTTCAGCATATTGTTGTTTAACATTCAGAACCTGGGGTTTGTGGTCCGCTGTGCGTGGTAACAACACATTTAAGAATATGTACAGACAGGTGGTAAAATATATATTGAATAAGCTCAGGCATCACTGTGCAGGGCAATATGATGTCATTGTCATGACAGGCCTATGGCTTTCCTTATCACTGGAATACTCCTAGGATCCTTTTAGAGCCAAAATCCAGAAGCATTTCCTCAGACCCACAATTCTGACCTAAAAGTTTTGTGCTGTGTGTGTGTGTGTGTGTGTGTGTGTGTGTGTATGAATGAGAGAGAGAGAGAGAGAGAGATCTGTCATCATGTCATATGAAGTTATGCAACATTCTATCCCTTGTTGATGAAATGCAACATGACAGAATGTAATGTAATGTAACGTATCAAAAAACGTAAATAATATACTTTGCGGGATTAGATATCTGCTGTCAATTCCTATAGTAGGGATCTGAGCTGAACTTACTGAGGCGGACAGAAGCTCAGTGAACGCCAAACTGGCCATGGTGTTTGAGAACCAGCACATACCACAGTTCACTGATTTCCCCAATTACTTTGGGGTAGTTTGGCACGTATAGAAATGTTCAACAAAAGTTCTCTTGTTGGACACTTCTGGGAAGTAATTTGATTGTTAATTACAAACGCTCAGGGTGATTGCTCTGCATAATTGTTTTACTCCTTCAGTCCTCCATTAGAGGCTTATCTGCCAAAGGTTTATTTTTCGATCTTTGAATTTTTAACGTCTTCCTATGTCATGCTGATGCGACATGAGTGACCTCTCTAGATAAAATTCTTTAACCAGCCAGGGTATCCGGTGCCTTCTGTGAGAGGTAGAAGTGGGAGACAGTAGGACCACAGGCATTTGATCTCCAATAGCATCCAATAGCGTCTGTAATCACAGAACAGACACACACACACACACACACACACACACACACACACACCCCATTTCTAAATTCTGTGCCTTTTGAGAAATAACTTCAGTTATATGCTGTAAATGGCTTGAAAATCATCAAGAGTAAAAGGCACATCTCAGAATTAAACCGAATGCATTCCAGATACTATTTCTTTTTATTACCAAGCTGTAGTCTCGACTCTTAACAATAGACCACACAAAACAAGTCCACATTGCTTTAAAGGTAAGTGGACAGAGGCTCGCCTGATACCACATTCCTGAGAATAGAACCTTTTATTTGCTGTCATAGTGATGACTTTTAATTGTCCTAATAAATAAGCTTTTAAAAAGCTTCTAAAATGTTCTCTAATAACATACTTTGGTCTTTAGCCATAGAAATGCAGAAATAATTAGAAGTGGCATTGTGTACACTGCCTTCTGGACTGGGCTGAAGGTGAAGGAGAAAGTCTCATGCTATCCTTGTCAGCTGCAAGGGTAATTACTGCTGGCTGAAATTACTCAACATTTGTTTATAAGCTCCCCAGAGCATGCTGTAAATAGATTGTCTGTTATAGTCCAATCACATTAAAACACTGCTCCTTGCAAACTGCTACCTCCTGTTTTCTGTAAGCTAGACAGAGAGAGCCTGCTGCTCACTTATTGAGCACCGAGCAGGGAAGAGCTATGTGTAATGTGATTGTTTTCATTAGATTCCTCTCTGTCCAAGATCACATTTGTCGTTTTCAGAGTCTGAATGCTAGTGGGGTCCATTACGTTCATTAGGACCCTTTTATTTGCTTTAGGGAGGATGGATATCTTTATTATTGGGATGTGTATGGAACAGTTTGGAAAGAAATTTAAAACAGAATAAGAGAGTGACCACATACATTTCCTTCTGCACATAGGATTTGTTTATCTATATTGAATGTTAGGAAGTTCATAGCATTTACTGGTTACACCAATTTGACTTCATGTAGCACATATTTATGGAGTCCATGCTATATGCCTAACACTAGGCTAGGTACTATGAAGATAAATATTTACTCTTTTTAAGAAGGCTCAAATATAGCTGGGGAATAATGACTTAGATGCATGATAAAGTTAAAGGCTAATAAGATATGTGATAAAATACAGATTTGAAATACAATAAGCACTAACATGAACATGCGGAGTATATGTGTGGATGATACAAAGCAAGTCTTTGTATTTAGAGAGCAAATAGAATTTACTGTTTCATAAAGGAAATAAGGCTTTATGGATTAAATTAATTGTGTCCCCTTCAAAAGGCACCAGAGACAACTCAAAGAGTAGTTCACTCAACTTTTTGGTGAACCTTGCTTCCCGTTTACTATTTCACACGAGAGAGTTTTGACGGGACCTTTAGGCTGGCTGTCCTAAAATGTTTTGAATACAGAAGAGAACAGGAAATTAAAAGCAGCTCAACAGAAAGAGCCTGGATATTCACTGAACCAAATCCTACAAGAGTCCACGTTTGCTCTCTAATTGATTAGTAAATAAGTTTAGCCATTTTGGTTTTGTTCATATTGGGGAAAGAATTGGAAATCATTCCAGAGATGTTTCCATTTGTCATTGACCAAGATTTCCAAAACCCCCGTGAGTATGTCTCCACAGCAGTTTCAATTAAAAAAATATACACCTGTTTTCAAAAGGGAGAGATACTGGAAGAAAAAAATTGCAGAAAAGGGATATTACTCAGCAGATGGCAGGTATAGGAATAAGAAATACGAATTGAATTTATATTCAGATCTGAGACACAAAAGGACTAGCTGTGAATTGGAAGAAAATGGGTATAATCATACTTTCTAGGAAATCTTTACATATTTAGCTTTTCTCTTCTTTTACACCATTTCAAAGTTTTCTCAAGGAAATTATCCTTCTCTTTCTTCCTTTTCTTTTATTTTTTAATTTTTATTTATTTTTTAAATAGTTTATTGTCAAGTTGGTTTCCACATAACACCCAGTGCTCATCCCTACAAGTGCCCTCCTCCATGACCATCTCCCCCATCCCCTTCCCCCACCCCCATCAGCCCTCGGTTTGTTCTTGGCATTCAAGAGTCTCTCATGGTTTGCCTCCCTTCCTCTCCCCTCCCCCATTCCCCCCTTCTTCTCCCCCACGGCCCTCCGTTAAGTTCTTCCTAATCCTCCTATGCATGCAAACATATGATATTTGTCCTTCTCTGCCTGACTTATTTCGCTCACCATAACACCCTCAAGGTCCATCCATGTTGCTACACATGGCCAGATTTCATTCTTTCTCATTGCCATGTAGTATTCCAGTGTATAGATAAACCACATCTGCTTGAGCCATTTGTCAGTTGATGGACACTTAGGCTCTTTCCATGTTTTGGCTATTGTGGAGAGTGCTGCTATGAACATTGGGGTACATGTGCCCCTATGCATCAGCACTCTTGTTATCCTTTTTCATTTCATCTGAAATCGATATGGGGTTTTGGAACTCTCTCATTTCCTGGTACATATACCAATGTCACTGGAAAGCAGTGCAAGAGGTAGAGACATTTGGGTATCAGAAATGATGATTCAATTAGACTTTACGGTAATTCCTGCAAGTGCTGTATTCTAGGGTTTAGTGCAGAAAAGAGCATCAAATGCAGATCAGATTTTGGGTAGGCACATCTGGTGCCATGGAAAGCCCGTGATATTTTACTTGGAAAACTAAATGAACATAGGGAGGCCAGTGTTATGTCCATTTCAGGATGTTTGGCTACATTTATTTTCAAGAGAAAACTAAAGCCAAATAAAATTGTTCTTAAGGGCTGGGACACATTGTCTTAAAATAGACTGAATCCATTTGTAATCTATATAACATTTTTATATGCTCCCATTACTCACTTTATGCCATTAGGAAAGCACTGAATCTTTAAAGAGAAACTTCCTACAGCTAAAAAAGACATTAAGGGGGAAAAATGCTGGGAGCCATAGTGACAGGTACAACTAAGCTTGTATCCTTCGGTTCCCTGGAAACCAGTCAAACACTATCTCATCTTGCAATGGTTGTGTCTGATCCTTTGCTTCAGACATCTTCCTAATAATGGCAACTGCAGAGGTGACTCTCTGCAAATAAGGATTTGCAGCCACTGGGCATCCATCACATTTCTCCAGAGCAACATTAGACCACCCTAATGGGTACTCCCGTCTTCATTATGATATTAATTCTCTAAATTTCCAAAGTGATTTCATTTGTAACGTGACAAAGGCTGGCTGCTCAGGAGACAAACTGTTTTCATCCCCCTCCTGCATGCTCACAAAAGCTTGCTCTCTTTAGTCTTTGGGGGAAAAAGAATTTGATAGCATCAGATCTCTTGTGATACACAAGGCTGGCTAACAGCTACACCACCTGCCAGCACTTCATGCCTGCCCATCCAGCTCGAAGCTTTCTAAAGCAGTGGTTGATGAGTGGAACATGGAGGTTGGCTTGGAAAGAAACTACATGGAGAGAAAACAGCGGCAGAATAAAAAACTCGGCATGGAAGCTGAGTGGGATTTGATGGTGACAGTGGGGTCAGAGAGAGGCTGGAAACAGAATCTGTTGCAATAGGGATAGTTTGGGAGATGCTATCTCACACCGTGCTTTTTCTTCCTCTTACCCAGGGACTTTGTTGTGGCTACAAATTCCACCACTGCCAACCGAACACAACCTCCAAAATATGGTAATTCATTTTTCTTTCAATATGCTAGCCTCTATGGACTCTAATTCAATCTACCCACATCAAAATTAGCTTATCTTCTTCTACAATGTTTACTAGATATAAAACTTAACACTTCAAAAAAAAATCCTGTCTCAATCAATATTGAGGATTTTCCACTCACCGAGGATCATTGTTTCTAACTGAATTAGCATCATGGATAGCAAATCTGTATTGAGTGACCCAATGCCAAGTTTTTAAGAGGTCCAGCATTGGTCAAAATATTGAAGCAGATTAAATTTTTCTCTGCTTCCCCCTTCCTTGCCTTCTTCTAGAAGCTTCTTGCTCTTACTTCTTGTTTGCCTTCAGTTTCAAAGTGAAGGGACTGGGCCTTGCATTTATTGCCCCAGAGCCACCTGTGCTGCCCAGCCTGGTCAATACCACTGTGTTGTTAGACATTGTCCTGGATGGTGACCCCTTGGGCTGAGTCCTCTAACTGTTTGCAAAGTTCCAAAGACAGGAGAGAGTTTTTGTGCTCTGAGCACTGGGGAGGAAGGACTTGGTTATAAAGGTTCCTGCTTTCACAGGATTATTCTGGGATTTATGTGCCAGGGTGGTAACTTCACACACCATAAAAGCACTGCTGGCAGGTGTACCTATGGGGAGAAATTTGATGATGAGAATTTCATCCTGAAGCACATGGGTCTGGGCACCTTGTCCATGGCAAATGCTGGACCCAACACAAATGGTTCCCAGTTTATCATCGGCACTGCCAAGACTGAGTGGTTAGATGGCAAACACGTATATCAGGGCATGAATATTATGGAAGCCATGGAGCGTTTTGGGTCCATGACTGGCAGACGAGCAAGAAGATCACCAGCACTGACTGTGGCAAATTTAATAAATTTGACTTGTGTTTTATCTTTACCAGACCATTCCTTCAAGAGCTCAGGAGAGCACCCCTTTACCCCTATCTGCTCAAAATATCTCATAATCTTTGTGCTATTGCTGAGGTCTATGGTGTCATATTTTCCTTACCCCGCTCCACGTCTACATGGATTGCAGAGTTAAGTTTATGATTATGAAATAAAAACTAAGCAAAAAAAATTAAGGGAAGGAACTGGATTGCAGAATTCAAGTTTTAATGTTTTATATTATTTCATATTATATTTGTATTAATGCTTTAAGTATTATTTTATATTATATCTGATTTTCTGTCCATATATGTTCAAACACTTGGTGCTGTTGCAGAATATGGTTAGGCCATATCTCATCATCACAAATTTTAACTGAATATTCATATAATAGATCTACAATATCAGGATATTTGCTATTACTCAGAATCTTCAAGACGTTATTATTTAGAAAAAAATTGTAAAGCTTTATTCTGGAGTAGATTTCTTTTAGACGTTATTATTAATGGAACACAATCATATGCATTATATATGTTGCTTTTAGAAATATCAAAATATAAATGTACAGATTTTTAACAAAGTAAAGCAATTATTTGAAAGTGATGAATTTTGTCTTTTTCCCCCAACCACAAATTCTTTTTAAAAAGTTATTTGGAGCAAAAGAACATTACTGAATATTTCATCTCTCACCCATCCTATTTTTCAATTTAAGAGATTGTCCTATGAATTTCTTAAAGTTTTTGCTTGTTTGGTTTTAAAAATATATTCAGACTAAGCTTTGTTTATTTAATTTAAACTTTTGTAAATGTTACAACTGCCCTTTAGAAGTTGAGAGTTGGCTATTTCTTCTTATAGTTTAATTTCTAGACTAAGTCATATCTCAAGTTGTAATGTTTTGCTTGATACAGAAGATAAGGGCATGCCCTAAAACTTAACATGTATCTTATGAATATTTGTAAATCTGTGTTCAGACTATTCCCAAATAAGCAATGTCTGATTTCAAATGGCTCTTACCTACTGTTGCCAGGAATGAGGTCACTGTTGATAGTAACTGTGCAGAATCCTATTCCCTTCCTAGTTTCTTTTGCAAGTGCTAGAGTGGCAGAATCCCTTGTGATGACTGAAGATAAAACCTGGTGGCCTGATGTGTTGGGGAGGGAGCAGCGTGGAGATTCCCGTTAACACTAGGGGCTTTTCACTGTGAGAGATGTCTTCGTTGGGTGTCAAATTAAAAAAAAAGAGTTGAGTTACCATTCAACCATCAGAATTTTATTGACAGTCTACTTACTATGTGCAAACTAGCCCTTCTCCTCCAATTTCCTTCTCAGAACATAGTGTTTCACTTTCTTCGAATGATTGGAAGTTAATGCGTCCAAAACGTATAGCTAAGGCATAAGGCCTTTGCTGTTGGACTAGCTTTGGATGGATAGCATTTACTGCAACCTAAATAAAATATAAACAAATATAGGATCATTGAATCTCTGACATCTGATTGAAACTCGAAATTAAATCCAAGCTCTTTGAGTTAGGGTTTCTTTCTTAATTGTGTTTTCATTATCTCTGCTTAGCATTTAATAGTCCTTCAATATATATTCACTGTACTGAGCTGACCCTATAACAAGATCCACACCTGATACATTTCCATTAGTTTACAGTATAGGAATTCAAACTCATAGTTTGGACAGTTCGTGTCACTATTGGGGACTATGCAAAGAGTAATAGCATGAATAGCATGCTATTATGTTGGTAGTACAATACCTGGCATAATTTAATAACATCTTGTATGGTGATAGGAATTTTTAGTAATCAAGAATTTAATTTTAGGCTGAGCAAAACAAGTGCCTAAATTATTTTAGGTGACTCTTGAAAATCAAATTAGCTTGAAGAACTATTTAAAATTGCTTCTATATTGTTATTTTTATAACTGACTCTCAGCTAATATATTTGAAGATATGTTTCACAGAAATGTTTTTCACTTGAAAATAAAGTGAGCAAAGAAATCATCGATGACCGTTCTTGTAGTGGTAAAATGATGAATAAACATACACAAGCTGGGGATCAGACTGGATTGATTAATCCAATGATTTCGCATAAACCTAACCAGCTGGCAGATGTGTAGTTTCCTTTTTTCTATGATTGCCATCTGCGAAGATCCAGAGCCGGGTTGAGACTCTACCTTAATGAGTGCTGATTCTTAGATCTCATCCTTCTAATCCAAAAGGCCCCACTAATGCCTTTTTAAAGCACTTGTGAAGGTCCTAAATTAATCTCACTCTTCCCAATCACAAACCAGGGCTCAGAGTGCTTGGCTCAGAGAGTTACACCCATGTTAATATTGAGAAAATAGCCTTCCTGATAGAACATGCTCTCACGCTCCTGTAGTCATGGAGGTAAGGCATGGTGGATACACTAAAAAAAAAAAGTTGAACTCTATGGTCATTGGGTATTAGCCCATAACATGAAAAATAACATGTCTCATAGCGGTTTTTACTTTTTTAAAAATTCAATAGTAGAATGTGGTATGTACAGAGAAGGGCACTAGCCTAAAAATTAAGGATCTTAAGTTCAGGTTCCAGCTTAACCAAAACATTGGCTCTTTGTCCTTGGACAAGCCATGTACTCCCCAGTGTCTCAGTTTTCTTAATGTTCAAAAGGAAATTGAGCACGTGAGGTTCACAGTTCGTGAGATGAAGCCCTTGCGCTAATAGCATAGAGCCTACTTGGCATTCTCTTCCTCTCTGCCCCACCCCACACCTGCACATACACATACTCATTCTCTCTCTCAAAAATAAATAAATAAAAACTTAAAAAAAGAAAGAGGTGATTGGTGAAGATAATCTCTTAAATCTCTTAAAAATTCTAAAATAATTGCCATTTTTAAAAACAAAAATTCTACTTCTTTAATTACTCATTTACAACCATTACTTACTCTGTTTCTTTTTGAGAGTGAATAGAATGTCCATTTATTATATTATTTTTAACAATACTCACAAAAGAATATCATTTTTTAACATCATCATGCCATTGTCTGTAAGTCTTTATTGTTGCTGTTTGAAGTAACCGTGAGATTTTTGGTAAGAAGATTTGTTTTTTTCAATAGACATTTTCCTCCAGAGTAGCTAAATTCTATTACCATTGTTTCAGTTATAGCAGAAGCATCAAGTCAAGTTGTAATTCTGAAAGAAGAGTTTGAAAAGCACAGATTTCTTTTCTACTCAATTTCAAAAAACCAAAAAGTATGATAAAATTAAGCATAAAACCACTATCAGTTTTCTTCTATCCTCAGTTATGAAAATCAAAATGTATGCTAGAGGTAGAAACTCTTACAAGCGTAAAGATAGAGCTGTCTCTTAGAGGAGACCTGTGTTTGCTTGGAAAACTCTTGTCCCAGATATCTGCATAGTTTATCAATTTATTCAAGTATGTGCTAAGATGTGACCTCATCAGAGAGAACATTCCGGATCCCATGTAGGTAATAGCATCTTTTGGGGCGCCTGGGTGGCTCAGTTGGTTAAGCGTTTGACTTCGGCTCAGGTCATGATCTCACAGTTCGTGGGTTTGAGCCCCGCGTTGGGCTCTGTGCTGACAGCTATCTCAGAGCCTGGAGCCTGTTTCAGATTCTGTGTCTCCCTCTCCCTCTGACCCTTCCCAGCTCATGCTGTCTCTCTCTCTCTCTCAGAAAGAAGTAAAAAAACATTTAAAAAATAGCATCTTTTTTGGTGCTTGAGCTCTTTCCTTTTTATTTTTTCCTACATCTCTTCTCATCACCACTGAGCTGGAATAGAAGCTCTATGAGAGCAGGCACAATGTATCACCAGCAGGCACTACCCAGTCACCAGTGCCCAGGTCAAAACATGGCCTTTAGAAGCAGCTGAACAAACAATGAATGAATGAATGCCTGAAAAACCTTAGTGCTAAACCAAACTGGTCAAGTGAAGGATAGACCGGTGTGGAGTAAAGAATAACATGGAATAAAGGATAGTCCTTGCATCAGGGGAAGTCCAAGCTCTAAGCTAGAGCTTACCAGCTCAAATGTCTACAGGGATCAATAAGTTAAATGTAAATATGTGGGTAACAATAGAAAGAGGTGAGAACTGTTGCAAACTGGAAAATATATTCAAGCCTAAAGATATCTACACATTTTAAACACCTGGAAGCCAAAAGGAAAAGGCAATGTGCTTGTAATGTGTGCCAGGTAACCTTGGTGGAACAGTGCAGGGAAGAATGACCTGGTGCTCTCTTAGGAAGGAGACAAAATGTAAAGCAAAATAAATGAAACTTAAAATGGAATCTACCTGTACATTTGAATAGCTATTGATGTGGAAGGTCACCAAGAAACAGAACTTGAGCTCCTGGATATTGAGCCTGATGGTAACATCAGAGCATTTATCACTAATATTTCTGGGGGAGTGGTGTTGAATGGGATTCTAAGTGTTCAATATAAATCAATATTTTTCAAGCTATATGTCCCTTGCTTCTAGAGAAAAGCCCCTTTATCTGCCATCGGATTTCTTTCAGAAAGTCAGATCATTACAGATATCATATTTCTGACATTTCTTTTTAAAGTAAAAATGACAAACTTGCACGTTCTAATTGTCCCCTAGTCTTTCATTGCATAGTACTGTTTAAGGCTTCTTATACTGTCAAGAACCCTTTACCTAGAGTGTATATTGAAAATAATACATGCAGGTATACAGAATTTAAGTTACAGAAAAGTTTTTCTTCTAAGAGATGTGCTTCATTCCAGAAAGCTGTGCTGATTTCAGGGTACTTACCATACCATTTCAAGCTACAGTTAAGGCACTTTTAAACCTAAATTTTCTTCCATGTGTTTACAATTGCTCCAACTTCAGCTCATCAAGTAGTAGTTGGCCAAGGTATAGTTTGCTTTTTTTCCCCTATCTACCTTAGCTTCAGAGGTAAAGCCAACATTTAAGCATCTCTATCTATCTATCTATCTATCTATCTATCTATCTATCTATCTACCTAAACCTAAGGTGATACATACATTCACATATGTATGTATATGTATCACCTTAGGTAGAAGAAGTACCTCTGCTTAGCTCTCCAGATATTTTGTGCATCTTGGGTCTTCCTACTAGGTGCCATAATAGTTTATATTAAAACTCAGCTTGCAGGTCAACATGGAGGTGGTCTGTTCCCAGTTTTTTGCTGACTTCCAGGAACCTGTAGGAATCAATGTCAGCAGGAGGGAGTTGGTTCCAAAATTCTCTTTCCTCTCTATTTATAATTTTTGTCCCCTGACACTCACTCAGTTCTAGGGATGGAAAAGCATATCTTCTTCAACATTCCATTATGCCTTCAACATTCCATACAAGAAAGGTAGAGTCAAGCCTGAATATATAAAGAGACTGCTGATGTTTAGTTAAATTCAGTAGACATTTATTGAAAACCTCCCATGTTCTAGACCCTGCGCCTGGCTTCTGCTTCAGTCTAGAGGGGGAGATGTCAGGCCTTCTGAGCACATTACATGCATAATAACACAAGGACCACCAGGCCAGACCGACCAATTGCCATAATGGTGTATTTGGCCAATGGGCAGCTTTTTCTATTACATGTATATCATTACATTATATTTCCCATTTCTTTAACTTAAGAAAAAACCTTCAAATTTTTAGTAGCATATCCATCTTAAATTCCAATTTAAATATTGACCATAAGGAAAGGAGTGGTCAAAGATACAAAAGAGTTTCTGTCTGGACGTGCCAATCAAAAAGGGTAGGTTTTTTTTTTTGTATTCCTTCAGCTTTATTTGTCTGTGGAGAAAAGTAAATTACAGGAGTAGCCTAGTTTCCCAGAGTTCAAACCTGGAAACTATTAACAGAAGTACTGATCTTTGCTGTCCCGAGGGTGTTGGGAGAAAAGGGTGTATCTCAGTCACTAAATATAGATTTACAGAGCTCCCATCAAACAGTGATGTTCTGCAGGAGCAAAGACAAGCAGCACATATCTCAGGAAAGAAAATGAAGGTTGAAAGAAGCCATTGTGAAGAGTGCATGTTTTCCATTATGCACCACTGTTCACGTGACAAGTATGTATGTAGCCAAAGTGAAAAATGCATGAGTGCCAAACTGAGCACACACTCCTCTCTTGACACAATTGAAGCAGAACTTCTAATGCATCTGTGATTGTGGGTCAGTTGATATATACCTGGAGTCCTGTCAGGAGGAAATATGAATGTGCATAAAACTCCTAAATTTAGTATTTGAGATGGTTGGTATGAGCCATTCACCTTCCCTTTTCCCCTCCTTCTAGCTTCTCCTTTTCTCTTTTCTTCTCCCTCTTCTCTTTGTGAATTTATGGTTCAGAAATTATTCAAACTGACTTCAAGCTCTGTCATTTCTTCATAGGTGTTTTATGCATGTTCTTGGATTTTCATCTTGTCACTGGGCCCAGAAGCAGTGGTATATCATCACATTAGAACATTTTACTGTGCTGAATCTGTTGGCTTGCTTAAACCCAGGGCAGCAGAGCCAAACCAAATTCTGAAATGATCCACTGAATCTTTTCTGCAAACATTAAAGAGAGAAAAAAAGTTAGCTCCGTAAGTTGAACAAATGCTACACTAAAAATAAAGGGCTACATGGTTTGACACTGAAGCTTTGGTTTATGATTTTATTTCAATTGCTAGAATATTAGTTTTGGGGTGCTCTTACACACAGCTGATGTAAATGGAGGTTAAATACTACTTAATTAATGGTTCTTATCTTGTCTTTTTCTTTTATGGTTACATAGTCTACTTGTTCTATTCCCCAATTAATGACTACAACTTGCTGTATGTAATTATAATATATATATTGGCATTTTTTAGTCTTTGCTATGTAATCTTCAGAATGATATAATAGAAGGGCAATTATCTCATCCTAAATATATAGCCTTAGAAAGAACCTTGAGTATATACATCTCTTTCTCTTTCTTCCTCTCTCTTTTTCTCTTTTTCCAAAGTTTGCATATGCTTGTCTTGAGATAACTGAATTTTCTCAGTGACAGCAAGATGACGATTAATCAGCTGGGTTCCTATCTGTGTTTAACTGCTTGTCTCTAGCATTGAGTGGGAGAAGTTCTTGTAGTAGTTTACTAAAGTGATTTGTGTTATACCTATTAAAATTATTGTATTAATAATATATGTCATCAGCAACTTGTCACTTGAGTACGTTTTAGGATATCTGTAGGAGTATATAATATAAATCTGAATTCTAGGCAAAACTATACAATCGGTTCTAAACTCTATTATGCATAAGATTAAAACCTTGAAGGTTTAAAATGACAGGTTCATCGTCAAGTGCACTGTACTTTTTATTCTGAAGAGACAAAAGACTTTGTGCTTCTTAGGTCTTCATGAAAACTCTACCAGTAATTTTCAGAGCAGCGCTGTGCTGATGAAGCCTTTACCGCCATCAGGGTATCCCGTGGTGCTCTCCATCTGGATGGGATAGGGAAAAAATTGATAGAAAAAAATGGAAGGAAAAGTGATTTTTGTTGTTGTTGTTGTGTGTTTAAAATCACCAGATGTAATCGCTTCTTGGCCTTTTGGCTAAGATCATATATAGTATCTGTTCTTATCAGTTTAATAAAATCACCAGATACTTATTTCTCTCCTCTCTTCTCTCTTTCTCTCTGTTTAATTTTTATAGCTTTGTTATGATTAGTCTTTTGCAGCCATACCCGGGAGCTTACATATTGAAAAATGAATCACATGGGTAAAGTCTAAAACATCTAGAGAATTGTTTCCTAATGAAATGGCCAGTTGTGGCAAGCCTGAATTTGCTCTGTATTTGGAAAGATGTTACCACTCAACTGGAAACTTTACTATTGACAGATCAATAGTCAACCTTTCCATAGAATGGAGCCATCCCTTGAAAATTTGAACGTAGATGGTTGCATTTCCCAGATTTACCTTCTAAGATTACAAGAATGAAGGTTATAAAGTATCACCTGGGAGAGAGAGGGCTGCTTCAGAGAGAAAAATGCACAGCAATATTCTCAAGTACCCCTTCCCAAAACAGAATCTCTGACTGTAAATTACAACAAAGTAGCTGCAATAAACTCTAAATTATCTGTGTTAATGCAAGGGTGCATCTGTTAAAAGGCATTTATATTAAATTTGGATGACATTGTCAGTTGGCAATGGGTGGGGTGTATTATATTTATTATTTAAATTATGCTGCATCTAGGCTAATATTAGAATCTCAGTAGTTTGCATTTCCTGCGCAAACTATAATAAGAGAGAAAAGGCTCAGAGGTGTGTAGATGGCAAATGGAAGCCACTCTGATAGCAATCATTTCTAACAGATAAGCCAGGAAGTAGATAATTTACACTTGGGTGATCTGTAGATTACTAGAAATGACTGTAGGTGTATGTGCTTAGAATTCATGGTTCTACATACATTGCTATCAGGTTGATTTCTGAAAAGGAATATCAACAGATGAATAATGTTGAGGTAAGATCTTGTGTTGTGTGTGTGTGTGTGTGCATGTGTGCATCCCAAAGGACTTAGATTTGAACTCATCTCTGATCTTAATAGTTTCTTAATAAATCTTCAAAATCTCTCAGTAGCAGGGCACCTGGGTGGCTCAGTCAGTTAAAGCATTTGACTTGATCTTGGCTCAAGTCTTGATCTTAGCATCTTGAATTCAGACCCCATGTTCGGCCCCTGAATTAGGTCTCATGCTGGGCCCCACACTGGGCTTGAAGCCTACTTAAAAAGTCTCTGAGTTTCAATTTCTCTATCCATAACATGGAATGATATACTTGCCTTTCTTATCTAATGTGTATTATATCCTGAAGTTAGCCACAAATAGTTATAAAGATGGGTAAGACACAAGTTTGAGCCACAAGGAGATTGGGGGTAAGCAGGGAGCAGGTGATAAATAAGCAGTCTCACTAACACAGAAAGAGTTATAAGAGAGGTTCCCTTAAGTAATTCCATAAACTGCCTTGTAATAATATATAATATACTATGTAATATAACATATACATATATATCTGTATCTATTGAACCATGAGATACTTGAAATTAGGAATCATGTATAATTTTGAATCATCAGAAACTAGCTCAGGCATAGGCCATAAAAGACCCACAAATCTTTTTGTGTGTGTGTGGAATAAATGATTCTTAAACTACTCAGGTGAGAAAAACTTTGTACCTTGGATTGGGAAAGTTAGACATAGAAACAAGTACTGTTTGCATGCTGCTGGGTCAGCACCAACCTTACAAGTGGGTTATTTAATGAGGTCTTATTTCTAATTTACCTAGCATAACTTCATTAAACAGAACTAATATGTGCCATGGTATAGGAAGTAGGATCCATTAAACACCCAAAATGTCACTCCCAGTATCTGGTCTTACTTATTGGTTGGAATACCATTAGAAGTTCACTCTGACAACTAAGGAATTGTATCCCTGGAAGTTTTTCTTGAAATTTTGATGTCCCAGAGGAAAAAGTAAAACTTTTAAAGTATGGTAAACCCCGAATACTGTAGTGTCAATTAATTTTTGATATTACCAAAGGGTATATGAGATATGCTAGGGAAGCCTGGTATGAAAGAAAAAGGGAAAGGTCTATAGACTGGAACCCTGCAAGTGTGAGCCCGACCCATTAGGTGGACGCTGGGGTGGTGTGGTGTTCTCCCTTCATCCAGGATCAGTGGGATGGTACTGACTCTCCAGCACTTGGGAATGTTCTCCTCTCAAGTGCTAAGAGGACCCTGGTTGCAATCAATCTTCACCTAGCTGTGGACTAGTCTTGGCAGTTTCTGTACATCTGCCAACAATGGTGAAGAGGGTGGAGAAATGTCACTTGTTAAACTCCTTTTGCCCACCATGAGAAGTGAGAAACTCAAGAATACATCAAAGTGAGAATTTTGATGGGGGTTAAAATGGCCACATCTGTACATTTCCTTCTGTGTTCCTAAGTTACCAGGAGAAGACATCAATCACTAAACTGAGATAGGTGGTATGAGGTAGGAAGCAAATAAGAAGAGCTCTGTAGACCCTTTGATTACCCACTTCCCCCTTCCAAGTTGAGTGTCACTCATTTAGCAATCTTGTGCAGAAACAGCCGTCAGGCTAAGTCTTACAAGGGAAATGCCAAGACAAAAATATCAGTACACACATGAAATATTGAATGGAAATCAAGTACTGGTAATGAAGGTTGCTAAGCAAGACTAAGGAACAAAATTCCAAAGCCACAGGTAGAGATAAGTCTTGCACTTTTCGTATAAGATTTAGGAGTGAGTTATTTTTCCTTTTTTAGTGTTAGAGAACAATCCATTTTATTAGAGTGTTTGCAGGAGATACATGAATGGTGTAAATTACATATTACTATTTGCCATGGAGATCTTACTGTCCCAATTAAGTGTCTGTTTAGTTAGCACATTCTGCAGTGAGCCATCCTTCTAAGGCTTGGTGGTATTTCATGGTACGTCAGTCAATAACCCGTGTCCCCAGCCTAATTGCCAAGGGGCTATATCCTGACTCTTAGTCAGAGGTTGGCCTTGGAAAGTATAAAGTTATGTTTGTTAAATGCAAGCCTTATGATCTCTGGAAGGCGTTAACAATAATCTTCCTGCCCATTGCACAAATTTTTCCCTGTAAATGCCAGTGATCATGGTGTAGACAAGCATGTGCTCCAATCCCATGATTTTACTTGAAAACTAAATTCCTGTCAGCTTCTAAAGCCTTGCTCTCTCTTTTAATGTTAGCATTTCGTTAAAGTAAATGGAATTAGAAGTAGAAATAAATCATTTTAATCACACATGAAGCACAATTTTTCATGAGTACTTCCAACATTTTTATATGAAACGATAGAAAAATGAATGTATTAATTTGCAGCCAAATTGAAAAATTCTAAAAAATATTTAATTTTAGTTCTGAACACTTGTCTATGTTATTTAGAAATAATTTTTTATTGTTATATTTTTGTCCTTCACTTCATCTGTGTTTTGTAATGTACATTTTTTTCAAATTGAAATATAGTTGACATAGAATATTATATTAGTTTCTGGTGTACAACATAGTGATTTGACACTTATATACAATGAGAAATGATCACCACGAGAAGACTGGTAATCATCTGTCACCATACAAATATGGTCAATATTATGACCATATTCCTAGTTGTACTTTACATCCCTGTGACTTATTTGAAATAAATCTCTTTTAGATTATCTAGCTCTGAGTCTAGAGTTAAATGACAAATTTTCTCTAATATTATTTATTCTAAAGAGAAAGAAATTCTTGTGCATGTGTACATACACATAAATACACACATAGCTTTTAAACTTCAAGTGCAAATTTATCTAATTCATCTCTTAACATAGTATATCAGTGTAAGAAAGGTATGGATTTAATATGAGTAAACTAACATATTATGAAAAAAACAGTCAAAATAATTGCTAAGGGTAAGTTTACCAATATTTACCAGAGCTTTGATTTCATTTTCACACAGACCTGATTCTTAGGAAATAAAGCCTGAGTGAAAGTAAAGATTCCCTTAACTGGTGTAACTGGTGAAGAATCTGTCTTCGTAGTTATTTTGAAATTTATATTGAATTTGTTATTATTTTGAAAAATGAACCCAGGTAACAATCACACTTATTTGCTACAATTTTATATTTTACATTAGGAAAAATATAAATGTACTAATTAGAAACAACACAAACCCTTTGATGAAAGTTTTACATTTAATTTAATTCTTTGCTCAACCAAAAAAATTGATTCAGGGCTGCTGTATAAGATTGTGCAGTTTGGGTACTACACAAAATTAGTTGGTTGAATATCTAGGTGGAACTCTAAATCAAGCCTGTTCTCAGCTGATTAACTTTTGATTTTGGGGCAGCAACTATCATTTTGTCTAATTCCTGCAAACATCTCATATAAACAATCTGCATTTTTTACAGTAAACTTTAGACTCAACTTGGGTCTCTAATTCATGACCTTGAGGTCAAGAGTCACATGCTCTGACTGAACCAGCCAGACACCCCAACACTTTATAGTTGTTTTTTTTTTTTTTTATCTTAAATGTTTTATTTATTTCTGAGAGAGAGAGAGACAGTGTGACCAGGGGAGGGTCAGAGAGAGAGAGAGAGACATAGAATCCGACACAGGCTCCAGGCTCTGAGCTAGCTGTCAGCACAGAGCCTGACATGGAGCTGGAACCCATAAACCGCGAGATCTTGACCTGAGCCGAAGTCAGATGCTTAATGGACTGAGCCACCCAGATGCCCCCACTCTATAGTTTTAATTCAAGTTTACTTTTTAGTTTTAAATCTGGATTTCTAAGCCTATATTTTTAATAATCTGACTAGGTCAAAATTTTAAAGAAGTAATAAGTAGAATGAATCAGACAAATGTGACTTGATTTCTCTCTCCTACCCCATTTTATTGACATAAACCATGCTTTTGTCATAAAGTACCAAAACTTCAATCCAGAAAAATACAGCCAATATTAAGGTTTCATTTATCTTTTCCATGTTACCCCTAATGAAAATTGAATAATCTCATTGGAGGAAACTTTTACCTGTTTTTAAAACCAAGTTATCTATTATTTGTAATAGATATTTATAATAGATTCTTTTTTTCTCATATAACTTAATAGTTAAAGAAAGTAGTAGCTATAGATTATTTTAAACCTAAATATATGCCAAAAAATAATCTTATCACTTGCTTTTACCATCTTACTCAATTGCCATTAGAAACATACATGATAGATGAATAATATCATGAGTTTTTGTTGAGTTGAGATCTGCAATTTGATTAATATTTCACTTAATTTTATCTTAAAAGTAGGTACCCCTTTGAATTATGATGATGAGTGAAATGTAGTACCTTCACCGAGAAAAGTTAAGGATAGTCTCATATACCCTAGTGATATAAGGAAGGGATAAGGTGTCAGGGTATGGAGTTGTCATATTCAAATTTCATCCAACAGTGTTCAGTGTAAAGTAGATAGGACTTGTTGAAGGGCCATTTTTAAATCACAGAATAACAAGGTTAGAGGCAACTATATTGACAACTTCTAGGTCATGTCTTTAAATACAAAGATGTTTGTCCTGAATATAATGGTAGCTGCGACATGGTAACAAGTTTGGATTTAGACATGGGGCCATATGATGAAGATGACTGACCAGTATGAATACCTGAATGTCATGATAAAGCAGAACTTTCTACTGACCTAAATCATCTCCCTATCAGTGACCATCTCATTTAATGCCACTGTATATTGGGGTTTCTTTGTTACAGCAGTTTAGTCTAGACCCTGACTAACAATTTTACATGTGGGATAATCTGCTTCCTTCTAAGTTCTTTTATTTGTTCAAGTTATGGCATTTAGAATTGTACAGAATTAGTATTCCCCCTTTCAAATATTATATCGTTTTAACTATTGAGGGATAATGACTGTCTGCTATATGTTTATTCTTCTTTTCTAAGTCTTCATCAGACTCTATTCCTCAAATGTCTGGGCATTACCTCCCTTATCTGGATGCCATAACCCCCTAATGCAGCCAAGGTTTGCTGCTCTGTCACATTCTCATGTTCTTTTTCATGAAGAAACTCTCAGGTATCCCCTATAATAATCTCCTACGAAGAGCTTAAATGATCTCACAACAACCCTATTATTATTCCTATTTGTTCAATAAATAAATGAGCCTTCGAAGGAAAGAATGTCTTGCCTACACAGGTAGAACAATAGCATAGCCAAGTGCAAACCCTGATTGGTATGACACCCATGCTTAATAAGCCAATAGATTCTAATGCTGTTTGATATGCCTTCATTTCTGAAAAGTATAGGCTTCCACCTTCCACAGGTTCTGTGTCTGGAAAAGAATAAGACACATATTTACTGTCATCACAAAAGCATGTGCTTTTCTGTGTCTATTTTGGTCATTTTTAAACTTGAAAGCAAGAAGAGGAAACATTCCAAATAATTTAGAAAACCAAATCTACCAAACTCTTAGGCCTACTTTATACACAGATGATTCTTGACTTTTTTCTCTTTACTGAAAACACGGGATATTTTCTACTCAAGTGTTTTAGTTTAGTTTTGGTTTTGTTTCATTTAATTTATTTATTTTGAGAGAGAGACAGAGAGAGCATGTGCGAGTTTGTGATGGGCAGAGAAAGAGGGAGAGAAAGAATCCCAAGCAGGCTTCTCCCTGTCAGGGCAGAGCCCCTCGCAGGGCCTGAACCCACAAACTGTGAGATCATGACCTAAGCTGAGGCTGGGTGCTTGATGACTGAGCCACCCAGATGCACATCTTATTTTATTTTTTTAATGTTTATTTATTGAGAGAGGGAGAGAGAGAAAGACAGAGACAGAGAAACAGAGAGAAAGAAAGAAATAGAGACAGAGAACAAGTAGGGAGGCAGAGAGAGAAAGGGAGACAGAGAACCCAAAGCAGGCTCTGCACTGTCCGTGTGGAGCCCAATGTGGGCCTCGAGCCCAATGAACTATGAGATCATAACCTGAGTAAAGTGACCTTGTTGGGTCCATTTGAAAAGACAGAGCCTATTCTTCTTTCAAAATAAAATCTTAAAATTATAGGAGGAAAAGGAATTTGAATTTACATCTTCTTGCTTTTAGGTATAAGTACAACACATCTAAGTCTGAATATTGTATCCTTTAAGTGGTTTTATTAACACATAGCCAAGTAGTTCGTGTATATTCATTTTATTTATTTATTATTATTATTATTTTATTTCTAGGAGAGAGAGAGAGAGACAGCGCGAGCAGGGGAGGGTCAGAGAGAGAAGGAGTCACAGACTGAAACAGGCTCCAGGCTCTGAGCTGGCAGTTAGCACAGAGCCCGACGCGGGGCTCGAACCCACGAACCGCGAGATCATGACCTAAGCGAAAGTTGGACGCTTAACCGACTAAGCCACCCAGGCGCCCCTGTGTATATTCACTGTAAACTATTTTAAAATTTATAACTGACTTTTTTATACTGCAGACGCATATGGCTTGTTATTAAACAAGAGTCTTTATGCTTTTTTTCAAGCATTTATACTGTTAATTTTTAAAACACGATCCCATGTCTAACATATTTAGAAAATAAATACCAAATACAATATGAGTCTTGGCATATTTAAGATGTTGTGAAGTATCCAGAAATTAGAAAGACTGCTCTTTTACTGACATCCTGTGATTCAGTTTAAACAGTCAACCTTTATATGATTAGTATTTACACTCGAAGCTGGATAAGTTCTGCATATTCCCTATAAACATTCAGAATAAACATCTTTAGTCAACGGTAGAAGGAAAGACAGGCTTTAGAAAAAATTGGAAGCTGGCTGTCAGTTAATTTTAGCCTAGCACTTTCCTTTCTTATAAAAACATTCAAAATATTGCAATACATCCAGAAATATCAAATAAAGTTCAAACTGTTTAAATTTAATTTGCATCATATTATGTCAGATCAAATCTCTAGTTATTTCTTCAAT
>NW_024080836.1:2381515-2636427 GCF_003009895.1 Hyaena hyaena
CTTTCCCTCCTTCCTTCCTTTATTCTTTCTTTTCTTTCCCTTTCTTTTCTTTTCTTTTCTTTTCCTTTGCTTTCTTTTCTTTTTTCATGAATTTCAAAACTCTATGGGTTTAGAAAATATTTTCCTGCATAATGACATTGGTTATTTCCATTTAAAACAAAGATATTTGATAGCTACCCTAAAATAGATCTTCTAGATTTCAAATCATTATTTTCTGGTAGGTGTCTTTATTTAAAAATATGTGTATATTTTAAAATCCAAAATAGTTTGGAGCAGATTTTAGAACTTTATAATGTACTGAAATCTGTCAGTCTAATGTCCTTTATAGAAAATTCCTCATTCACTACCAACATCTCTTAAGTCCAGAAAGAAACAAATCTCTTCCTTCTTTCATTAATTTCAGAATTTCCTAGCTATAAGATACAAATGTAGTTAGATAAGTATATCACACCAACATGAGACACAGAAAAAGTCAAAATCTTAACTTTAACTGTAAAAGGCAACCAAAAATTAATGAAGCAGTTCTATTAGAAAGAAACTACAGTAATGTTTTCCAGCTACATAAGTCCAGTGGCATCACACTTTGACATCATAGAAAGGATTCAACTGAGAAAAAAGATAGTTAAATAGTGACTGACTATTTTAATATGGTGAATGTCTTCTAATATCAGAGAAAGAATCTCAGATAAAATCATTGGTCTCTTCAGTATAGTTATCTTACTAGTTCATCTGATTATTTTTTACTTTCTGTCTGGATTTTTCATGACCTATATATTAACTCATAAAAATGTATCTATCAGCATTTCTATTAAGATATTTTTCCATTTATCATGATTTCAGGTCTCCTGTGTTGTTAAGAAAGCCATTAGGCTGTAGCTTCTGCAAATTTCCTTTGTGTACTTTCAATCCACTGACCAGTTTTCTTCACTCTAAGATATTGATAACATCTCTAAGCATTTGTGCAATTAGATGAGATAATAAAAACAGCAGTGTTAGGATCACAAGAAATAAACATTGGTTTCAAAATATTCCTGTAAACTAACTTTATTGGGGCAAACACCTATGACAACAAAGAGTGAATGGATTCAACATCCAAGTAATTAGTGGTTATTTGGAAACTGGGTGGGGGGAAGGTCAGTACATGTAGGTAGTGGAGCTGTAGAATGGATTCAAATAAATGAACTATGATGAGTCACCTTACATGAATATTTAGAGAAAAATTACGTCAATTCCATGGACTAAATCAGTGCATAGCACAGAGCCATTGGAAAAGGCTTTATGGAGGTAATTTTTATATGATTAGGTCCTTGATGTTGGATAAGGAGAGATAAGAAAAGACATTTGGGAGGATAGAATGATATAAGCAAAGGGTAACATGGAATGAGCAATTAGATTCAGAAAAACTTTCATTGTCCACAGGTATTATGTTAGGTGGGATGGAATCAGATAGTTAAAACTATGTAACAATGTAACCAGAAAAATCTGTATTCAAAGTAACAGACAATAACAAGCCCCAGAGACATTTAAGCAGGATTATAATATGAGTAAGTGACAGCCATGTATAGAGTAGAGGTTATATTTGTTATCTGATGCTATGTGACAAAAATGCTATGTGTATTACAACTGATCTTCCCAAGATTTTTTCTTCATTTTAATCTATTATCTGTAAAGTAGCTAGAATGGTTAAAACAAAACAGAACAACAATGAAATCATGCAATGCCCCTGTTTAGAATCATTCAATGACTTCCACTGTTTCTTAAAATAAAATCAAATTTATTATTATAGCCTATAAGGTCCTGAATGGCCAAACTCCTTCTCACTAATCCTTCTCCTCATCTTTAACTGTTTTTCAGTTATGCTGGATTCGTTTTGGTTTACAGACCAAGACAAACTCTTTCCCACCTTACAGACCATGTATATTCTGAATCCTATTCCTGGAAGGTTAAGTTCAGTTTGTAACCAGTATGGCTTTTCCTTATTTTTAAAGTCCAGCTTAAAAGACCTTCTCAGATAAAATTTCCTTAATCTTAGTAATTTCTCCTTGCACCCTCACCCCCATAGTACTTATCAAAGCATCTCTAGAAAATTTTTTTAGCTTGTAATTTCATAGGATGTATATGAACTCATGAACATGTATATACATACATCCATATGCACACACAGATATATGTGTATAGGTACAAGTGTGTAAAAATGTCTTTATGTGTCTGTCTCTCCTGTGTCTATATGTATGCATGTTTGTATACATTATTAAGGAAATATATATTCCAAAAATATACAAATGTTGTGAGCAATGAAGTTTTACAAAATGAACACATCCATGAATCCAGATCACACTATAGAACATTAAGTGCCTGCCAGCCAGCCTTGCTTGAGACAGCTGCAACTATCTACCAAACTTCCTCCCAGCTCTCCACAAAAATAGTATCCCATATTGCGACTTTTATCACAATAGATTACTATAACCTCTTTTTGAACATTAAATAAGCATGCACTCTTTTGTGGCTAAATTCTTCCTCTCAACATTTTCTTATGAGAATCATCCATTTTGTCATATATAAAGTTTGTCATATATAAAGTTGTTCATTCTCATTGTTGACTAGTTTTCCATTATACTGTACATGACAATTAGAGTTATCCATTTTACTCTTAATGAATGATACTGCTTAAACATTGTTGCATGTGGGGGTTTTTTTGTGTATATATTATATGTGTAATATATGCACCAAACATGCACCAAATATACATATATATTTGGGAAGAATACAGCTGCTATGCATAGGGTATGCACATACATAGCTTTGGTAGATACTTCCAATGGATTTCTAGGATGTTTGCATGTGTGTATAAGCAGCATAAGAGTTCTAGTTGTTATATATACTTACCAACACTTGGCATCGTTATTATTTTTAATTTTTGATTTTCTGGTGTGTATTGATATGTAATTTTGATTTTATTTTTGCATCGTCTTAATGTCTAATATTATAGATTTTTTGCTATGCTTATTGGTTTTTTGAACATAAACTTTTGAAATGTCTATTCATGGCTTTTTCCCATTTTTAATTTGGTTGTCCATTTTTTCTTGATTGATCTGAGGTTTAAATATATATAATAGTCTATATTCTGTATACTTAGTCTTTGTTGTCTATACATAATTACATATATTCTCTTGTTCTTGAAGGTCTGCTTTTACACTCTCATAATAATATACTTGATGGTTAATTATTTCTAATTTTAATGAAGTCTAAACGTATCTTTTCCTTTTGATTATTGTCTCTGTCATATATATATGACTATATATGACTATATATATGAAGTTTATTTTTGAGAGAGTTAGGGGAGGGGCATAGAGAGAGGGAGAGAGAATCACAAGCAGGCTCCACACTATTAGCACAGAGACCAATATGGGGTTCAATCCCACAAACCATGAAATCGTGACCTGAGCTGAAATCAAGAGTCAAATGGTTTAACCGACTGAGCCACCCAGGCACTCCTCTGTGTCATATTTAAGAAGACTTTACCTAGCCCTAGGTCATAAGGATATTCTTCTGTGTTATCTTTTTCTAGCTCTGTTTTCCACGTTTAGTTTTATGATCTACCTGGACTGTATTTTTGGTATTGTGGAAAAGGGGTCTATATATATATAAACACATACACATACATATTTGTTCTCTATTGCATATCCAATTGCTTTTGCATTTTCCTTTCCAGTCTACAGTGCCTTGTTGTAAATCAGGTGACTACATACATGTGTATTTGATTCTAGACTTTATTCTCTTCCACTACTTTAGTAACACACATTTTAATTTCTGTGTGTTTAAAATAAATTTTGATATCGGATAGTGTAGATCCAACAGCTTTATTCTTCGACATTGCCTTTACTATTTTTGACCCCTTGCATTTCCATAAAACTCAGCTTGTCAATTTTCATATGATAACCTATTGGGTTTTGTTTTTTTAAATATTTGTTTATTTTGGAGAAAGAGATAGAGTGCAAGCAGGGGAGGGGCAGAGAGAGAGGAAGACACAGAATCCAAAGCAGGTTCCAGGCTCTGAGCTGTAAGCACAGAGCCCAACGTGGGGCTCGAACTCACGAACCGTGAGATCATGACCTGGGCTAAAGTTGGACACTTAACCAACAGAGCCACCCAGGCACCCCATAACCTAATGGATTTTGATTGCATTGAATTTACAATTTAGTTGTAGGGAGAATTAGCATCTTTACAATATTGAATGGCATAATCATGAACATGACATATCTATAATGAGCCGTTGGCCCTTCAATTTTGCTTGCCTGCAAGAAATAATTTTATGGACAATGTTATTGGGTGTTGCCCACCATCCTGAACTGAGTGAGACCTTTTTGACTGTGGCAAAAGCTGTTGGTTCTAGTGGCCTGCCTTGCCCTGGCTCAACAACAAAACTGGAGAGAAGGTATTGGAAGCAGACTCAAAATAGAATGCACAAATTTCCACTCTTCTTTCTCAAATCCCAGAAGCTTTCATGAATAAATGCTTCTCAGATTATTGTGTACATTTATCTACTTTCCAGAATTTTAAAATGTTTGTTTTTTGTTAATTCTACAGAGCTTTAGAGATGCTTTTAGGGAGATGAGTATGGCTCAGTCATTGCCAAAAGTCCTAAATAATTCCTTGTTTCCCAGGAATTTGTTCACTTATTTGCAATAGTCCATCTTGTCATAACGTTATTTATATATAACTATTATTACATTTGTAATTATTGTAACATGTATATCCATGTCCCTTTATATATTGCATTAAAGATCAGACTTTCTGGGAGTTTACAAATTTTACTGGTCTTTTAAAATAACAAACCTTTGGCTTTGTTGATTTTTCCATTGCACATTTGTTTTCTATTTAGTTAAATTTTTACCAGTTTTTTCCCCCTATTACTTTGTGTTTACTTAAATGTTTTTTTTTTTTATGGCTTATTGAGAATCATATTCAGATAATTTACCTTATACCTTTCTTTTATAATATGGCAATAAATATTTACATGATAGATTTTCTGAAAGTAAAGGTTCAAATGTATGCCACATATTTTGGAAAGTCAGTATCCTAATACCTATCACTAGCTCAATATCATAGATCATAGATCATTACTATATCATAAAAATATATATTTAATTTCCATAGTGACTTCTGTGACCCATGTGTTATTTACTATTTTGTTGCCTAATTACCTGATTTTGGAGGCTTTTCTAGTATTGTTTTGTAATTTATATCTAGCTTCATTTTACTGTGCTCAGAGTAAAATTGTTCAGAGTTACTTTGTGTTCCAGAACAAAGTCAATTTGTTAAATGTTCAAAGTAAAATTACAAAAATGGGTATTCGGATATTTTGAAAAGCTTCTTTAGGTTAACTTTTTGTTTGCATGTTCTATACTTTACTGAGGGTAAATCTCAAACTATGATGTAGTGTTTTCTATTTCTCCTTTATCTCTGCAAGTTTTTGCTTTCTATATTTGAGGCTTTCCTAGTAATACATACAAAATTATGATTTTTATATCTTCACATTGAATTGACCCTTTAATTATAATAAAATATTTCTCTTAATCTCTAGTTATATTTTTTAATTTAATATCTACTTTGTTAGTGTAGCTGCCCACTTTTGTTTAGTTTTGATTTTCCTTTTACTTTAAATCTTTCTGTTCACCTATATACAAAGATAAAAACAGCACATAGTTGTGTTTAATTTCTCATTTGGGCTGATAACTTTGATATTAATGTATATATTTTGTTCATTTACCTTCAAACTAAATACAGGTTTTGAGCAGCTTAAATATACCATTTAGCTATTGTTTTGTATTTAACCTACTTAATTTTTTCTTTTCTTTTCTTGACTTTTTTTTATTAACCAAGTGTTTTTTAAACTATTTTGCTTTCGTCCCTTGTTAGATTTTTATTTATTTTATTTATATTTATTCATATCTAATTTTTTATTTCCTCCTTTGTAAAGATCTTTTATTGATCTTTCAGTAATTATTCAAGAGGCTATAATACACACATTTAACTTACTAGACTCTACCTTAAATCATTACCTTTGCCACTTTACAGAAAATGCATGGGCCTTGGAACTCCATTTACCTCTTTTGTTTCTGCAAATACTTAAAAACTCCTATATTTTTTATTATTGTTTATAGTAGAACTTGACAAATTAGGACTCATGGGCCAAATTCTGCCCCACTACTTAATTTTTTTAATGATCTGTGAAGATGAAAAACAAAAAAAACCTGTATTTTAAGATATATGAAAATGATATGAAATTTTAATTTTGTGCCCATAAATAAAGTTTTATTGAAAAATAGCCATGATCATTTATTACATTTTCTATGGCTGCTGTCCCAGCACAGCAGCAGAGTTGGTGGCCACTGTGATAGAGATCATATACGCTGGTCCCATTACTTTGCTCTGCTGCTCTGTGCACGAAAAATCACAATGTGGCTTTAACTCATCAGAGTTTCAAGTGCCATACACATTACTGTACTGCAACATCTTATTTTATTTTATACCCATGCACCATATATCTACGTAGACTCTACATACATGGCAGCCATGACAAAAGAAAAAAAAAAGGTAGACTCTGAGTGTCATGCTTTTAAGACACACTGGGGTATGGATTATTTGGTCATCAAATTAAATGACAAAGCATTGTGTTTTTTAGCAATAACAGGATAGCTGTGATTAAAAAATAGATTACATGTACACCAACATTACCAGACTAAGCAGAAAACACAATAGTTACAACTCATAGGAGAGCAACATCAAGACAATAAAAAAATTAGTATGAAATTTCTCATTAGAGAAGAATTTCTTCTTTGAAAACAAAAATGAGTCTACAACCAGAGAAAGTTGTTGAGAGGCGCATTTTTAGCTAAGCACTGCGAAGCAATCTTCGCAAATCAATCAACGTGATACATCACATTAACAAAAGAAAAGATAAAAACCATATGATCCTGTTGACAGATGCAGAAAAAGCATTTGACAAAATACAGCATCCCTTCTTAATAAAGACCCTCGAGAAAGTCGGGATAGAAGGAACTTACTTAAACATCATAAAAGCCATCTATGAGAAGCCCTCAGCTAACATCATCTTCAATGGGGAAAAACTGAGAGCTTTTCCCCTGAGATCAGGAACACGACAGGGATGTCCATTCTCACCACTGTTGTTGAACATAGTGCTGGAAATCCTAGCATCAACCATCAGACAACAAAAGGAAATAAAAGGCATCAGAATTGGCAAAGAAGATGTCAAACTTTCACTTTTCGCAGACAACATGATACTTACATAGAAAACCCAACAGACTCCACCAGAAGCCTACTGTAACTGATCCATGAATTCAGCCAAGTTGCAGGGTACAAAATCAACGTACAGAAATCGGTTGCATTTTTATACACCAACAATGAAGCGACAGAAAGAGAAATCAAGAAACTTATTCCATTCACAATTGCACTGAAAACCATAAAATACCTAAGAATAAACCTAACCAAGATATAGGAGATCTGTATGATGAAAACTATGGAAAACTTATGAAGGAAATTGAAGAAGACACAAAGCAATGAGAAAACATTCCGTGCTCATGGATTGGAAAAATAAATATTGTTAGCTAAAACATGGAAAGAGCCTAA
Organism: Hyaena hyaena; assembly: GCF_003009895.1. NCBI lineage: Eukaryota > Metazoa > Chordata > Mammalia > Carnivora > Hyaenidae > Hyaena > Hyaena hyaena. The sequence goes on from NW_024080836.1 coordinate 2,389,166, forward strand.
GTGTCCATCAACGGACAAATGGATCAAGAAGATGTGGTTTATCTATACCATGGAATACTACATGGCAATGAGAAACAATGAAATCTGGCCATGTGTAGCAACATGGATGGACCTTGAGGGTGTTATGCTGAGCGAAATAAGTCAGGCAGAGAAGGACAAATATCATATGTTTGCACGTATAGGAGGATTAGGAGGAACTTGAAGGAGGAACAAGGGGGAGAAGAAGGGCGGAAATGGTGGGGGAAAGGGAGAGAGGCAAACCATGAGAGACTCTTAAGTGCTGACAAAAACTGAGGACTGATGGATGTGGGGGGGAGGAGGGATGGGCATGGAGGAGGGCACTTGTGGGGATGAGCACTGAGTGTTATGTGGAAACTAATTTGACAATAAACTATTTGTAAAAAAATTAAAAAAAAATAAAAATAAATATTGTTAAAATGTCATTACTACCAAAAGCAATCTACACATTCAATGCAATCCCAATCAAAATGCACCAGCATTCTTCTCAAAACTAGAACAAACTATCCTAAAATTTGTATGGAACCACAAAAGACCCCGAAGAGCCAAAGTAATACTGAAGAAGAAAAGCAAAACGGGAGGTATCACCATCCCAGACTTTAGCCTCTACTACAAAGCTGTCATCATCATGACAGTATGATATTGGCACAAACACAGACACATAGACCAATGGAATAGAATAGAGAACTCAGAATTGGACCCAAAAGAGTACAGCCAACTGTGCAAAGCAGTAATCTGACAAAGCAGGAAAAAGTATCCAGTGGAAAAAAGACAGCCTCTTTAACAGATGGTGCTGGGAGAACTGGGCAGCAACATGCAGAATGAAACTAGATCATATTCTCACACCATACACAGAAATAAACTCAAAGTGGATAAAGGACCTGAACGTGAGACAGGAAACCATCAAAACCCTAGAGGAGAAAGCAGGAAACAATGTCCTGGACCTCAACCGCAGCAATTTCTTACTTGACACATCCCCAAAAGCAAGGGAATCAACAGAAAAAATGAATTATTGGGACCTCATCAATATTAAAAGCTTCTGCACGGCAAAGGAAACAATCCATAAAACTAATAGGCAACTGATGGAATGGGAAAAGATAGTTGCAAATGACATATCAGATAAAGGGCTTGTATCCAAGATCTATAAGGAACTCACCAAACTCCACACCTGAAAAACAAATAATCCAGTGAAGAAATGGGCAGAAGACACGAGCAGACACTTCTCCAAAGAGGACATCCAGATGACCAACAGACATGAAATGACGCTCAGCATCACTCATCATCAGGGAAACACAAATCAAAACCACACTGAGATACCACCTCACACCGGTCAGAGTGGCTAAAATGAACAAATCATGAGACTCTAGATGCTGGCAAGGATGTGGAGAAACGGGCACCCTCGTACACTATTGGTGGGAATGTAAACTGGTGCAACCCCTCTGGAAAACAGTGTGGAGGTTCCTCAAAATTTAACAATAGAACTCCCCTATGACTCAGCAAAAGCGCTGCTAGGAATTTACCCAAGGGATACAAGAGTGCTGATCCCTAGGGGCACATGTACCCCAGTGTTCATAGCAGCACTCTCAACAATAGCCAAAACATGGAAAGAGCCTAAGTGTCCATCAACTGACAAATGGATCAAGAAGATGTGGTTTATCTATACCATGGAATACTACATGGCAATGAGAAACAATGAAATCTGGCCATGTGTAGCAACATGGATGGACCTTGAGGGTGTTATGCTGAGAGAAATAAGTCAGGCAGAGAAGGACAGATACCATATGTTTGCACCTATAGGTGGATTAGGAGGAACTTACCAGAGGACCATGGGGGAGAAGGGGAAAAATAGTTGGGGAGAGGGAGGGAGGCAAACCATGAGAGACTCTTGAATGCCGGGAACAAACTGAGGGTTCATGGGGGTGGGGGAGAGGGGAAGGGGGATGAATGGCATGAAGGAGGGCACTTGTGGGGATGAGTACTGGGTGTTGTATGGAAACCAACTTGAAAATAAACTATTTAATAAAAAAAGAATTTATGTCTTTGATTTTTAACTTTTAATACTATATGACTAGGTGTGATCTGTGTGTTTGTAATTTTCCTTCTTAAAGATAGTAGACCTTTCTGTTTCTGCTTGGAAAATACTTACCCTATGTCTCTTGAAATACTTTTCTCACTCTTTAATTTTTCCTTCTTCAACTCCAACTACACATATATTAGACCTCTTCTTCGTACCTCACGTCTCTTATGCTATCTGTTATATATTTCATTCCTTTATCCTGCTTCCTTCTGGGTTTTTTACTTAGTTCCACTGTTATTAAATCCATATATTGATGTCGTATTTTAATTGTGTTTTTTGTTTTAGATTTTCTAATGATTCCTTACTATAGGTTTACTTTCTATGGTGAGATTCTCCGTCTTTTCATATTATTTTTTATACATATAGATAACAGTATTATTGACAAGTTTTTAAAACAAAATGGGAGGATAAATGCGAGGGTCATCTCAGTGATTATCCATTTTCTTAAGAAATAGGTTTCTCAAGTTCTTGTTGCCTTGGTTGTTTTCCAATGTCCTCAAGTAGTGCTGTCGTTGTCTCTCTCTGTTTTGCCCAACTTTGACAGCTTTACTCAAGATGATAAGTATTCTGAAATAAGCTGTGTACAAAAAACTAGCCCTTTTCCTGGTCCATAGCTTTGGTTCAATACACATTTTCAACTGAAATAATTAATGTACTAAATCTGAGGTTGTGCTGAGAATCTCATAATGAATATTTTAGCTGTACTACAGCTTTTAAGAATATAAAAGCAGGACATTTTTCCTATCTGGCATTAGTTCAGGGACTCTTGCTCATGAGAAAGCCCAAGGTGAATGGGAGCATAGGTGCAAGAAATGTAGAAAGGTCATTTCATTTTTTATTTTTGACCTTGCAAATTTGACCCAAAATAGCGACTGTTAGTAAATTAAATCTTTTCTTCAAAATCCCACACTCTGCCAGAACAGTTAGGAGAAACAATCTCCAAAAAAATAAAATAAAGTAAGAAGAATTGTTTCTAATTTTACAAGTGGTCATGAGTCCCTCGAAATTGCCTGATTAAAAAAGGTAAGAAATGTATAAGTTACAAACTCCTTGTTTAATTGAGGTATGGAGAGACACTCTGATACTTTCTATGAGCAGTACTATTAATAGAAGATAGTACTCGCTCTCAAGGTCATGGAAGAGGCAACCCTGCACTTGCATGACCCAGCACTTGCATGCCCGGGGAGCGAGTGACTCCTAAAATGTGTGTCCTTGGTGCCTCACTTGTCTCATTCTACTTTCAGACCTACCTACGAGGTGGGTAGAGCAACATTTATTCTCATGCTTTTGTAATTGTGGAAGCAGGCACAGAAAACTACTTAATTGCCCTCAAGCCACATTGGAACCTAGAAGAATGATCAAAGGAAGTAGAAAACAACTTTGGTAAATATAGGGAGGATATACAATTCTTTGTGTGGTATCAGAAAACCATGAGCAACACTAGTCGAACTTAGATGAAAGCCATGTGAGTAATTTGGAGCAGTAATAATAAAAGTCAATTTCCCAGCATCAGTCTCCATATAGCCAGCATGCTCCATGACCTGAAAGAATAATATTTCTGGTTTCTGGGTGGTACGTATTGACTTTATTGCTTTTTGTTGTTGATCTGTACTACACTGATTATGCTCCAACCTGATTTAACAAATGATACTTAGCTTGTGTCCTCTATGTTGACAAGCCTTGGCCACAATATCAAACTATTCTTGTGTACTCATTTTTTACCCTAGCAGATGCAACACGAATCACTCCAAACATGTTAATAAAGACATTCACATCAGCATGTACAGCAAAGTTTTAAGAGATTCCCTCCATAGGAGTGGGCTCTGTTTAAGAATATGGAATGATTTGCAGGTGTTAATGGGCATGCAGTATTGTTGAAATGTTGCTCAATTAAGGCATCCGTGGAACTTTAGAAAGGGCTGTTTTGAAAATGAGCACACCTGTTTGCAACCTGCTAAAAGATGTTTTGAGAATAAGATGCTTTTATCCAACATAGTCCTAAAATCAGGAATTAGAAAGCCCCATCTCTTTCCAAACTTCTTTTTTTTTTGTATTCAGTGGCTTTCTCAGGTGTGAACTGAAAACTTCATTTTGGATCAGACTCATTTTACTTACGAACGAAGGTTGAGTTTAAAGTGCTGTCTCTTAAGTGAAGGTCAATGGTTTATCCATTACAGTACCCAACCCCAAATACTTTTTGCAATTAATTATATCTATATCTGTTTTTATAGAGTAAAAGAATAAAGAAATGACAGTCAGCAGTTTTAGGAAATACAAGTTAAAGGTGTCCTATCTTTTAAAATGATATATCATTTTGGAAAGAAAATTTAAAAGCTGGTATATGCAATCTAAAATTAAATACAGATTTTGAATTTCAGGCTGTGAAGCTAAAAAGATCAAAGGAAAGTCTTTATAGTACTTTGGAATTTGGTATAATACTTCCCGGGAGGTCATTTACTCCCATAATTTAGTCTGACTTATTTTGGCTTCAGGTCCATTAAAAATGTACAGCAAAAAAGGAGGCCTCTTTTTACTTTAATTTTTAACAGCAACTTGTCAGTAAAAAAGAAAGGTGTCTGAAAGAGGATCATCTATCATAGTCCTAATAGCTTTCAAATCTTCTGACTTTTTTTTGAGTCTGATTGAGAGAGAAACTTGCCGTGAAATGTCTATATTTTAACTCTTTCCTCTGTTCTGTGGAAGAATATTACGTTCGATTTTGAGTGTTGCTCAAATGCACCTCCTATGATACCCATGGTTGTTTCCCCTTAGTTAAGAACATTTTACTTTTTTTAATGTGTATTTATTTATTTTGAGAGAGATAAAGAGGGCATGAGCAGGGGAGGGGCAGAGAGAGAGGTAGAGACACAATTCCAAGAAGGCTCCACACTGTCAGTACAGAGCTTGAAGCAGGGTCGATCTCACCAATCATGAGATGATGATCTGAGTTGAAGTCAAGAGTCAGACACTTAACTGAGTGAGCCACCCAGGCACCCCAACTAAGGAAATTTTAGATGTCTAAAGGATTAGGTTTGTTATTAGCAGTTTCTTTCGGTCTGCTCTTTTCTAACGACTGAGTCCTTACTGACGTAATTGAGCTCATCAGTAGATAGATGAATACAAAAAATTAACACTTGGGTAAATTATTCCTTACTCTTTTTTCTTCTCCTTTTCTTCCCATTTCTCTTCCCTTTTCTCTTTCTGCCTGTTTCTCTCCCTCTCCCTTCCTAACTCCCCATTCTTTCTGTCTCTGTCTCTGTCTCTCTCTCTCTGTCTCTCTCTCTCTCTCTCTCTCACACACACACACACACACATAAATATATAAAGACACAGACACAGACACAAGGAAGAATCTTTAGAGGCTACATTACGCAAGGGGTAATGTGTTTGGCTGGACTCAGAGAAGGCAGGAATCTCAAGTTCTATCTTTGTATATGTGTGGGCTTCGTTGTAGTCAGTTCATTTCTGTAGTCTTCAGTTTTCTTATTTGAAAAATAAGGCGGTTGAGTTTGAAGAGATTTGAGGTCTCTTCTATGCTTGAATCTGTTCTGAGCATGCCTAGCTTGAGATGTAGTAATTACTACTTTATGATGACAAATTCTACAGAATAGTGCTCATCTCTTCTTAATGTGGGCCCTGAAAACTGACAAAGGATTACTTTAATTGTATCAATATAGTTCAACTAAGCTTTCTAAATAGCATCGTCAGAGCCGGTTTCTACCCTCTATGAAGACGCTAAATGGCTATCAGTCAGCCACTGATGAGCAGCTGCCTAGGGTCCTGTGCTGGGAAGGAATGCGAATCCAGATCGAGAAAGCACTGTGAACTCTGAGCCTTGGCTTCCGCTGGTGAGCAAGCAGTAGGTAAGTGGTGCACACCCACCACTTATGAGTTACTCCTGACCTCCTTATTTGTCAATATTGTGGAAAACGCATGACTAGGAAGACCTTATCATAAGTCCAGCATAAATGAAATAAAATACGAGGATTTGTAACTGTCTTTACATAGACCTACCAACCACAGCTGCAACGCTTTCAAGCTTATAGATTTCTAATACATGTCACCCCTGAAATTATTAATATCATTACCTCGAGGAATATTTTTTATTTGTGGGCCCCCTGAACACACTTACAAAACGGAAGTATATTTTATTACATAATCTAGGAACTTCAGGGCATTTACTCTCTGGTTTTCAACATATTTTAGGAAATCTCCCTACTAACCCACCTACTGCAATCTTCATATTTTAAATAATTCCAAATTGACTTGATTTCCTATGGTAATTTCTTGGACCAGTTTTTGACTCAGATGAAATAAATTCTGGAACACCTGCAACATAAAGAGACATGTTTGCATCTTCTGTGTTTCTTGACTCTTGCTGTTGAAAGGTTCTGGAAGGTCAGCCTCTATTGTATTATAATCTAAAGAAAGTGAACAACATTAAACATTATGGAATTTATATCCTTATTCTAGTGGTAAAAAGACTGGTAGGGAGTTTTAGATATTTTCTATTGTGTGTATATAATGAAGCCAAACAACCACTTGGGTATCTGGCTACCACACACTTCTCAGAAACAGTATGATATTTGCTGACGGATTTGAAGCATATATTTATCCCTGTGTAATGTAGCATAGTTTCTTACACTATGCAGAGAATTCTAGACGAACCATATAAAGCAATACAAATAATCTGCTGACCTACTTCCATTTTTTCCTGGTTTTAAACATTTTTGTACTGTAAGCTTTAATTTTCGTATAATTTCAAACTTCTAGAAACATTACAAGCTTCAAGAGCTGAGTTCAGGGAACTTCCTGTATCCTTTACTTATTCTCGAGTGATTTGCTTCTCCTCCCATTTACTCCCTTATCTCATTCCTTCTCTTTCCCTCCTTCCCCCTCCCCCTTGCTCCATCCACTTTTTTTCTGAACCACGTGAGGGTTAATTGGAGCTACCGTGCCCCTTATCTCAGTCCTTCATTGTGTATCTCCTAAGACCAAAGGCATTTTTTACATAACTGCAATATAGTGACCAAAAATCAGAAACTCTAATATTGATGCAATACTATAATATAATCTAGAGCCCACATCCAAATTAAGCATACTTTATAACTAATTTGTATTTTGCTGGGAAAGGTTCAATAGTGAGGGAATAATTGACGATGTAGGAGAGGAATGAAATTTATTAGGGTACATCCTTGAGTATGTCAAAGGAGATGTTACCTAGTACACAAAGCATGGGATTGACCTTGGTTATGAGAGGAGGCAGAATGTATGGGTAGAGATGAGGATGAGCACATTCTCTCAGTAATGGGAACTTGGATGTTCTCTGTTACTTACATCTTCTCAGATAACTACAAAGCTGAAGCTGAGGAAGGAGGAGATTTTAAAAGTCTAAAGAGGAAGAGGAAAGCAGTGGGGTAATAAATGGGTTACAAAAAATGTGTTATAATTGCAGGTAGCATTAAGGGCACAGTGGCCCTTTAACATTAGCTCAGTGGTCTTAATGTTAAAGTAATGTAGCTTAGCAGGACTATTTTCTTTCAACCACCCTTGGCGGTACAGGTGCAGAGTAAGGAGGTAGTTTTATTTCAGTAGGGCTGCAGTTTTTTTAGTGTTTGTTTATTTATTTATGTATTTAATTTATTTATTTATTTTTGAGTGAGAGAGAGCATGAGCAGGAGAGAAGCAGAAAGAGGAGACACAATATCTGAAGCAGTCTTCAGGCTCTGGGATGTCAGTACAGAGCCTGACGTGGGGCTTGTGCTCACAGACCACAGGATCATGATGTGAACTGAAGTTGGACACTTAATGGACTGAGTCAGCCAGATGCTCCCACAGGGCTGAAGTGTTGACATGGTTGTACAGTGAAGCAAGAGGGGCAATGAGGTGATTGTGTATACAAGGAGGTAATGTTGAAGACCTATCATCCATTTAAGCTGGAGAGGTGAGATGTGACAATCTTCAGGGGATGGGAGACAGAAAGGTGTCAGCTATGGTAGTAATGACAGAGTCTGGGAGTTATTCTAAGAAGTGAGCAAAGGTAACTAAGGCCACTGGAGGAGAAGATGTCATGGGACTCAGAACCCTGAGAAGAGCCAACTACATGAGATTTAAAACAGGGAAGATATTCCAGGAATGAGGAGTGAGTGACCTTAAGCAACAGGGACTGGTGGTGTGTTGTATCATCTGATGAGATGGTCAAAATTTGGGATTTTTTTTTTTTTTTTTTTTAGTGGGAAGAGGTTGGTCTCAAAGCAGTGATGGAGAGCATGAAAAGCAGTTAACACACCTCAGGCTCGGAGGCATGAGAGAAGTAGGGAGGAAACATTAAAGGGCTAGAAGTGAGGTCTGCAGAGCTAGGTTTCTGTGAAGCCTGCAAAGGAAGGGCCCTGCACTACCCAGAAGCATCACATCTAAGAGGTCTCCTCACCATAGACTTCACAGCTTTGTTTTAGTCTTGCACTTTCCCATCAGATGCTAGTGAAGCGTCTTAAGGAGGAGATCTATTTTCTGACTTACAAAATGGTGTTAAGAGCTTAGTAGAGAGTAACAGGTAAGTACTCTCAACTCTTAGTTGAGAATAAGAGGTTTTGTTGATTTTATACTACCAGTTCCAGAAGTGAAAGGACTTCAGGGGTTGCAAGGGATGCAGATATGAAGTAAAAATAAGAGCATAGAACTTTTAAGGATCAGAGTCTGGGAATGAAGGGATGACCTTCAGAAATTCTGATTCAATCGATTTTAGGTAGAGCCTAGGCATCGGTAGTTTTTTTTATTTATTTATTTATTTATTTATTTATTTATTTTTAAATTATAATTATTATTTTTTTTAATGTTTTATTTATTTCTAGGAGAGAGACACACACACACACAGCGTGAGCAGGGGAGGGTCAGAGAGAGAGGGAGTCACAGACTGAAACAGGCTCCAGGCTCTGAGCTGGCAGTCAGCACAGAGCCTGACGCGGGGCTCGAACCCACGAACCGCGAGATCATGACCTAAGCGAAAGTCGGACGCTTAACCGACTAAGCCACCCAGGCGCCCCGGCATCGGTAGTTTTAAAAACTCCCAGTAATTCTAATATGCTTCCAGGGCTGAGAACCTTTGTTCTAAAAACTTGTATTAAATATTCTAAACAATTCCTCTAAATGCCTGTAAGCACTATACTAAATTCATAACATGCGACATACATAATGTTACACATCACATGGTAAAGACTAAGTGAATAAATCACTCAAGCACATACGCAGTTCTGTTTATCCATCACTGTCATTGTCAATAGTTCTAAATTAATACAGATAGGTTTCATCCAATAACTAGATGCATCCGTGTTCATTCACTGAAAAGATCAAATGAAATCTACATCCAGCTGAATCTTGGAGATATGTGATGCCATTTGACATTGTGTACTTCCACGGTGTACTTCTTGAGTAAAATCATTTTAAAAACGAGCACAAATTTGTTCTGTCCCTCATTTTACTGTTTGTTGGAGATCCATTTGGGATAGAATAAATACTTTAGTCTTAATTTCAAAGTTAATAGCTACACGCCTCTTTGGGAGTCTTTGACAATGAATACCTTTCCCAGTCTCTATTTGAGTAACCAATGGAATTTACATTTGATTTTTAGTTTATTATAACAATAGTGCTTCCAAATTCAACCAGAGATATTTTGCTACCCCATATCTTCATACCTCTCCTGTCTGCCATTGAAATACCTATCAATCACCTGTGTTGAGACATGGCGCCTTTATTTGGAATTTGGAATTTGAAAATGAAATTTTCAATCTGGTTATTATGGGTATTAATAAAGTAACAATTATCTTCTGATCAATAGAAACCTGATTTCATGTTTTTCTATAATAGTATAAAACAACAAAAGCAAAGGTTATGCTCTAATTTTAATTTTAAATCTACAGTCTTCTGCACAATTTACTGGGAACTTGTCTCAGTTCTACCTTAATGCCCTACCAATTATGATGAGGCTGAGCATCATCTATCAGAAACAAACACATTGAAGTTGCTGAGCTCCCTGCTCACAGATTTTCTTGTATTACAATATTAAGCAGAGGTTGTAAGAGATCCTAAATGTAGCACATCAGAAAAATATCATCTTCTACAAATACAATGACTTGGATTTGCTCCTATTCAGAAAGACGTGCTGAAAATGCTCGAGGATATTGTACACTGATTTCTTTCAGTCGGCAATAGCTAATCCCCTTTTTGGATTGTTACAAGTAGTCAAATCACTCCCAAATCTTCAGGAAATGAAAGGCTAGCTCACTAATCACCGCATACATACTTCACTTTAATATTTCATTCAGCATTGATAGAAGATTATAATGGAAGATATTATGAAAGGACACCCACTACAATTGTACTCAGTGGGCCATGTGTAATATTCGAAAGTACATCATCTCTGTGGGTACTTTGCAAGTTGCAGTTGTTAGGTGAAGAATAAAACGTTAAACCAGATTCTCCCAGTCATCCAATCAAAAACATTCATTATGTGCCCTCTCCGTGTAAAGAACTATATTAAGTATACAGTTTTTGTCTCAGCTATTATTCTAAAACTATGCTCCCAGCGTGTTTTAAGCAGAGCTGAGTGGGTCTTGCCGCTAGAATAAAATAAAGGCATTTTTTCCCAGTCTCTAGAAAATAAAGCTGAGAACTTTATCAATTTTAGTTTTCTTCTGCTAGTTTTTCTTAAATGTTTGATGCCTGCTACTGTTTGTTTATTTTTCAGCTTATTGTAAACAGTTTCAAAACCAGGAGTTATTTAAGTGTGGTACATTTTTATTTTATGTTGTTCTGAAAACAACATCGTGATTACCAAGTGTCCTTTCTTGTCGCGTAAACAAGTCTGAACACCCGTGTGACGTAGGAGGCCTTGGAACAACTGTAATTAATTCGATTCAGGCTGCTAAAATCAGTAAGTTCAGACTGTTGACTAATATACAAATTTCTAGAATGTAATCACGTACTTTAAGGAGAATTAATGCAGCATTTTATGTAGTTAAAGAGTGAAAATAGGTTAGGTCCCAGAGGATTTGGCTTATTTTGTTTTTATTTACATGATTTTCTAGTGAATGAAGTTAAATCATGTCTATTATTCCTTCATGCCAATCATTTCCTACAACTACATCAGACCATCTGTACATTTAGACTTCAAGGAATATGTAATAAACTTGTTTTGTTTTTGTCAAATACTATTAGCTTAGTATTTAATAATCATTACAAACTCTTACTGAGCACATACTTTGTGTAAGGAACCATAGTCTGTGCTTTGGCTTTTCTAAATCTCCCAAACTCCTTATGAAGAAGGTGTTATTTCCTTTATTCAGATGAGGAAACAGATTCATAATCTAAACTAAATCTAATTTTCTAGTTAGCCTAGTGAGCTAACCTAGTTCAAATCAAAGATTCATACCCAGTTTATCTACAGAGTCTGTTCTTGACAACTAAGCTAAACTAACTCCATTTTTTTTTTTAATTCAGGAAAGTTGTATTATTTAGGATGCCTTTAGTTGCAAGAATCACCCTAACCTAAACTGGTGGAAACAATAAAAATAATTTACTGGCTCACATAATTAAAAAGACTAGAAATAGCACTTGCTTCAGGCAAGGCTTGATTTATTGGTTCAATGATGTCACTAAGAACCCAGTTTCCTTCAGCCTCAATGCTCTGTTTTCCCAAGATGGATGCCAGCTGCGTCAGAGGAAAATGCTTCTTTATTCACAGTCAGCAGGAAAAAAAGTGCCTTGGTCTCAGTATTTCTTGCAAAAGTCTTGAGACTCACTCTAAATGAGCCAGTTTAAGTTGCCAACTGTCCCGAATCGGTCACTCTGGTCAGGGAGATGAAATGTTCTGGGTGGTTTAGGCTAGATCACATAGGCATCCCTGAAACTACAGAGTCCTCGAATGGGTTTCTAGTGAAGAGGGATGTAGATACTCCAAAAGCAAATCACAAATGTGTACAGAATATAGTGGTTTTTATATACCATAGTCCCACACATAAAGGAAATAGTCTTATTGCATAATTATAGGAAGGTTATTTTCTCTTTCACAATTTTGAGGTTCAGCAAGACTGCCTGTCATATATCATAACATCGACACGGATGAACGATGATTTCAGTTTAGGATGCCATGAACTGCAGTGATACCAAAGAAGTTACTTATCTTTCTTATCTTTCTTTGTTTCTTCCTCTACTTGCATGTTTATGTAAAGCACTGTAAGACTCATTACATAAATATTATAAGGCTCATTTACTACGATATATATCATATATCATATATATCATTACATCTCTACATTTTTTAGATAAGTGGAGAAAATCTCAAAAAATTCAATGATTCACATGCATATTCAAAGAAGTATTTTTATTTTCTGTTGTATAAATCTATAAAACACACTACAGTTAATTCAAGTAGATCACCACAACTGATTTGAAATTGAAACACCAGACATAAAGGAGATAATCTTTCTACATAATAACATGGAAATTATATGTAAATGATATATGTATCATTTACTGTGATATATGTATAATATTCTCTCTATCCATCTATCATCTATCTCTGCCTTATATCTTCTCTTGGAACCCATCTTTGAGCTGAGGAATATACCATATAAAATGATTTTGGAAAGAGCATCTATCCTAAAATTACCTTGTCAGCCTACCACATGAGTAGTAATGTCTTTAAAGCCAATATTTATCCAGAATATTTAATTTTGTGCAAATTTGGATCACTCAGTAGAACAAAATATAACATTTCACTTAAATACTGACATTGTTATGCATTGTTATGTTAGTTGGTATAGGGATAATTTTTTCTCTAGTACTGCTTTTGCTTTTTATTCACACTCTTTAGGAACTAAGTACTTCTCTGAGATATGGAGCTCACAAAGACTAGTCTGACAAATTTCAATGCCAAGGTTATATTGGCGGCTTGTGATGTGTAGGAATGAAATTCTTGTCCAAGAGAAACATACATGCTTCACGTTCTACTATGTTTAAAAGGAAATATCACAAGAAAATCCCACCTCTGGATTCTCATGTCAAGGCTAAACCATTTGTAAAGTACAGTAATAAACATGCAAGTGGAAGAAGAGACAAAGAAAGATAAGTGACTTCTTTGGTATGACTGCAGTTCATGGCATCCTAAACTGAAATCATCGCTCGCCCATCTCAATGTTATGATATATGGCGTAGACAGTCTTGTTGAACCTCGAATTTGTGAAAGAGAAAATGACCTTTCTATAATTATGTAGAAAGATTATCTCCTTTATGTGTGATGTTTCTATTTCAAATCAGTTGTGGTGATCTACTTGAATTAACTGTAGTGTGTTTTATAGATTTATACAACAGAAAATAAAAATACTTCATTGAATATGCATGTGAATCATTGAATTTTTTTGAGATTTTCTCCACCTATCTAAAAAAATGTATGGATATTATAAAGCCATAAAATCTTTACTCTCCAAGCAGAATATACTTTTTGAAATAACAACTGAGAAAAACAAAAAGAAAAAAATATTTAAAATAAAATGCTTTTATAGCATTCATATTGTTTTCAAACAAAATTTTATTTTATGGCAGGTTTAGATTTTCATAAAAATTGCAAAGGTAGTACAGAATGTTCCAAGGTCTGCTACACTCAGTTTCCCATATTATTAGCATCTTATATTAATATGGTACATTTGTCACAATTGTAAGCCAATATTGATGTCATTATTAACTAAAATCCATGCTTTATACAGAGTTTCTTAGTTTCTAAAATCAAGTTTTATTTTGAAACAGTTCAGTATGTACAGAATTGTGTGAAATATTACTGAATTTCCATATATATCACACTGAAGTTTCAGTTTCCTTGACATGCTACATTTGTATGGTACATTTGCCTCCATTAATGAACCAATATTTCATCAATATTGTTTCATCACAATATTTAAAGAGTCCATACTTTATTCAGATTTCCCCAGTGTCCCCTTAATGCCCTCCTTATGTTTTAAGGTCCCACCCAGGTTATCACATCACATTTGGTCATCATGTCTCCTTAGACTCCACTTGGATATGACAGTTTCTTGTTTTTAATGACCCTGGAAGTTTTGAGGATTATTGGTCAGGTATTGTGTAGAACATCGTTCATTTAGGATTTTTCTCATGGCTTCATTATAATTGGGTTGACCTTTGAGCTCTGAGGAGGAAGGCTGCAGAGGTAAGGTACCATTCTCATCATATTCTATCAAGGTTCACATGGCTTACTAGTGTTGATGTTAACCTGGATTACCTAGCACTGCTTATCAGGGTTTTTCACTATGAAATAACCCCCTTCCTACCCATCCTCCCTTTTTCATATTGCCCTCTTTGTAAAGAATTTACTCACACAGCCTACACTTATGGACGGGGGAAACCATATTCCACCCTGTGAGGGCAAAGGATCTATATAAATTATTTGCAGTTCTTCTGCATGGGAGACTGATCCTGCCACTATTTACTTATTTTTATACTCATTTGTTTATTTGCATTCATATTTTTAAAATGCAATTAGTCAAATAGCATAGAATTTGCGTGAAAATGTTTATTAGAAAGAGTGAAACACATGGCCTCATAAACCCGTATTCAAAGGTTAAGTTGGTATTAATTAGAAATGTCCAATATTCTAGGGAGAACATGAAACTCTCCTTGGTTATAAGCTCACTTCTCTGTTGAGTTTTCCAAAATCTTTCTTTTCTTTTATTTTTTTTTTCCTAGGAGAGAGAGAGAGAGACAGCGTGAGCAGGGGAGGGTCAGAGAGAGAGGGAGATACAGACTCTGAAATAGGCTCCAGGCTCTGAGCTGTCAGTCAGCACAGAGCCCGACGCGGGGCTGGAACCCACGAACCACGAGATCATGACCTAAGCGAAAGTCGGACGCTTAACTGACTAAGCCACCCAGGCGCCCCCCAAAAGCTTTCTATTTCCTGTGTTTCACCATCTCTTAGTGATAATGGATTGCTGGAGTCTATTATCTTCTGGACGAAGTAGCAGATACTTGCATTTGTTCTAATTGTTTCTCCCTGAACATTTATTGTCAACAACAACAATAGAAACAGCAACAACAGCAACATTACTAGGTTTACTGAATAAGCCCCATTATGCTAAGTATTTGACGCATACTGTAATTTAAGCCTTATCACATCTCTATGAATCACAAGTTATTATCCTCATTTGAAGAATAAGAAAACATCAGAGGGTTAAATAACTTCACCAAGGTCACTAAGCTGACAAATGTCAAAGGTGAAATGGAAACTAAGATTTTTCTGATTCAGAATTTTAAGTTATGAACTACTTTTTACTGCTTCAACTCACGACATCACCCATAATGTTAATGACTAACTATTTCCCCTTTCTGTCTGAATGGATGGATTTTCTGTTAGTCTATTATATTTTGGCCATTCCAGCTCTCTGATAATTAAAGTTGTTCTATATGCCTTTTCTGGTCCAATAATATCATGTGTGAAATGGTATAATAGGATTTTTTCATTGTGTTTTATTGCTTATGCATTAGAGTTTTATTTGGGGGGACTAATATTATGTTGGCTGGCTGTTATTTTGTTTTTCCATTGGTTTCCTTGATGCCTCAAATCTCATTAACATTTTGACAAGACTATCCATTAATCCATATACCCAACTAATTGTCATTGACCAATTATATGTATTATGGGGAAATACAAGCTGAATAAGATTGACTTTTCCTTCAATAAAACTATAGGTGGATAGAAATAATATTCATAGCAAGATAGCACAGAAAAAGAAAGTGGTGTGAAAAATATGACTAAAGGATAAAGAGTTCAGGAAAAAGATTAATTTTGAATAGGAGTATCAGAGAAGACTTCTTGGAGGAGGTAACATTTGACCTAGTTCTCAAACAACTGATAGGATTCGTGAACATGGAGACAAAAGTGAGCCCAGTACAATGTAGAACAAGATTTTACTTTCTTCTGATTTTCGTTTTATCTCTCAGACACTTGTGGTGCTCATCACCTTCTGTCTGCCCTTTAAATATAAAATGATTGGCTTCTGCCTATAATTCTCTTCTTTTTGTTCTCTATATATACATTGTGCCTTCAAATATCAGGCACTGATACTAAGAATCCCAGACCTTTCTTTCCACCTATAAAATATCTCAATAGACATCTCAAACTCACAGTGTTTAAAATAACTCTTGTTCATTTTCTTAGATATAACATAATAACTGAATTATGTTGGAATCAAGCATTCTTAGGCCTGAATGTGGTTTCTAACACACAATACTGAAGAGACAATGGGCAAGTTACTTAACAAATATGTCTCATTTTTTTCCCCAGTAAGACAAATAGAAATTGTGCCCACTTTATTAAGACATCATAAAAATTAAATGAGATAATAAAAGTCTAAGTTCTCAATGCTAGATGTTCTTGTTATTATCATTTTACAGTTTTAGTAAAGAATGTCATGATCTGCCACCCAAGCACCAAACTTAGCAATCGCCACCAATGAAACTCATTAATATCACTTTCCACTAAGGCTGTCAAGTCTATGTTCTACATGTTTCTTTTCTATGCCCTCTTGCTACTTCCTTAGTCTAGTCTTCCTCTAATTGCAGTAGATTACAACTGGCTTTTCTGCATTAGATCATGCCCTACTTTAGTTAATTCTCCATATTATTGCTAAAATAATGTTCCATATATATTTCTCCTCTGCTTTAATCAAGAGTGCCGTATTATTTAAGTGTTGAAGTCCAAATTCTTTATCGTGACTGGCCTCTGTCATAACCTCCTGAACTATCCCTAATAAATCGTGCTTTAAACACCATAGTTCCATATTTCCATCCCCCCTCTCCATGCTATTTGTTTTACTTCCAACCTTCCATACTGTTTGATACTTGTACTTCCTGGAAACTTCTCACAGCAATGTCTTTTACACCCGCACTGCAATATGGGAAGCATGTCCACAGCCCTCAGAAATCCCTGTTGCAACACCTTTTAAGACAGACCCAGAAACTTTTGAGTCCCCGCTGCAAACTTTACATTTCCTTTCCATAATATCGTAAACTTCTGTTGCATTTATTTATTTACCAGCCTTTCTGTCCCGCCAGACTAGGTATCACTTGAGGGCAAGAATCTTACATATGATTTAAAATTCATTCTCAAATCCTAGTGAAGTGCTTGGAATGTTATTAGGTGTTTAATAAAGGCTTATATCTTAATTGAATAAATTGGTCTCCAAATGATCAAAGTTTACTCATTTCCTCACATTCTGTCAATTCATATTAATTCACAAGACTATATCTATTTTTGAAATCTGATACTTTTCTAGACAGAGAAGTTTGTCATTGGAAAGTTGGAGAATTTTGTGTTATTTAACTGCGAGATTCTTTATACTGATGGTGATCGACATTGACCTCTAGTTCCAGTTCTGGAAGACCCAGCTCTATATACATCTTCGTTTAGCTCAGCCTATCCATCATTGGCTGTTTCTAAACTGGATCCCCACCTGTATCAAAGTTGCTCCAGCTGATAGAATGGCAGTCCCATTTCTCAGACATATATTTTGGAAAGAAAATTTGCTTAAGGTTGTCTTCCACCTGATGTAGAATTCAAAAATAAGTGTAAATTTGATAGGCAGAAGCTAGCAAAGATGCCCAATATCTTCTTAATTTAGCCTGTCACCAGGTATACCACAATGCAATTACCCATTTATTAAGAAATAAAACGAAGACAAAAAGCATTTAATTTTAATTGCCTCTGATGCTCACCATATTGTCAGTTTTTACTGGCTCATTTTGGCTGCTCAGCTAGAATTTCTCTTTCATGCAAACAACAGGACTAAATTGAATTACATAAAAAGAAGCTACACACTGACTCCCAGCAGTATGTTTTGACAAAACATTTTGTCTCCATAAATGATTTCAGATGCTGTAGTCAAAAGCCTTGACTGCAAATAATGGGTTCATAAAACCTGTCTTTAAAATTTTACCTAACAGTAATGCCGTGCAAATATCTGCACTTCCAGTTCACCTTCTCCACTTGTTTACATCAGGATTTTAATAGAGTGGCTGTTGCAGAACAGCAGCTAAAGGCCACTGTTTGATAAGTTCCTGTAAAAACACACTGTTTAAAATGAGAATTCCCTTC
Organism: Hyaena hyaena; assembly: GCF_003009895.1. Lineage (NCBI taxonomy): Eukaryota > Metazoa > Chordata > Mammalia > Carnivora > Hyaenidae > Hyaena > Hyaena hyaena. The sequence goes on from NW_024080836.1 coordinate 2,407,417, forward strand.
TTAAATTCAGCCATCATAAAAGGTGATGGTGGTGATGGTTAGAAAATTATTGAAGAAAACACGTTTTCTTGGAGGACCTCAATAAAATACTCAGAGTTAAGTGACATTCTAAATAGTGATGACTTTTAGAATCTGAATTTTGAGTTGCTAAAACAGCACCTGGCAAAAAGTGCTTCACATAGTAGGTTCTCAATAAACGTGTTCCTCCAGAATTACAGCACCTGTTGTTTAACAACGTACTTTCATAGAGGCTAAAGTTTGTTTTCGTATACTTAATTTTATCAAATAAAAACATGAATTATTTCCACAGTGAAATTGTATTATTATTTTTAAAATAACTAGGGGAGCCTGGGTGGCTCAGTCGGTTAAGCATCTGATTCTTGATACCAGTTCAGGTCATGATCTCATGGTTCATTGGGTCAAGCGCCACCATCATGCTCTGCTCTGAGAGTGGGGAGCCTGCTTGGGACTCTCTCTCTCCCTTTCTGCCCTTTCCCCACTCACTCTGTCTCATTCTCTCTCTCTCTCTCTCTCTATCAAAATAAATAAATAAAAATTAAGAAAAAACAAAGCAACTGAATATATACTGCTATACGTTTTTGTTTATTTGTCCTTAAATCCTCACTATGAAAAAACAAGTAAGATGTTAATAATGAACCCAAGTTTTACTTGGCGCTTACAATGTGGCTTCCTAGGTGCTAAGCACTTTGTATGGATTATCTTATTTAACTTTCTCATCAAAAATTGATGATGAGGAGGAAGGCATCTTTCATGAAGAATCTGAGGGGCTGTTCTATTTGTTATTTTTTTTTCCATTTCCCTGATACATGTTACCTAGTTATCACACCATAATAGAAGAGTAATATATATGAAGCATTCAGGGTCTTCACAGAATACCATTTTTTACTTCCCAACAACATTGTTGAGTGTGGGCCCTTATTTTTCATTGGAACATGTTTCAGTTTCTGATGCTTTTTTCTAAAAACTCCACAACTTCTTTTAATATCACAAATTCAGCTTTAGTTTTAACAAGGTGAATTCCACACCTGTTTTAGTTCTATGAAGTAAACAGCAACTGCGTTTTAAGAACCAGAAAATTATCTATCATTTTAAATATCAAGTGCCATAGTTACTATCACAGTAAGAATTTGAAAATGCCAAGGTGTAATTCTAGATTCTTATATATCTTGTCAAGACTGGACACTCTCCTTCCATTGTATTGTGTGCCTTCAAAATGATTGTGCTAGCTCCTAATCATTTCAGTCCATGTTCTTCTTCCATCCAAACTTTTTTTTTTTTTTAAAGACTTGTTTCTCTGCAAGAGTTCCCAGAATGATGTCAAATGAGAGTGGTCATGTGACATTCTCTTTCTTGGCAAACTCCTTCTACATTGTTAGAGAACTTTTATAGATTAAAACTGTTAAGATTATTTTAATTCTTTTTTATTCTAAGTAAATTAAATTCTCTGTCTTGTACTCTCTTGCTCATTCCATTTCATCAATGTCTATAATTTGAAAATAGGAAGGAAATTAGATTTTGGCTTACAATAAGATGATATTTCAGGGATTATTGCATCCCTTGTGATATTACAGACTCACTCTATTGAAGAAGAAATGGCAATCCATTTTTCGTCTGTCTTGTTTCATGATATTGCCGTATGTATGTATTCCAAATCTATGCTACTTTCACAAAATCCCTAGGAAAGACCTCTATGAATCAGCATACACAAACCCTTGGACTTGAGGTTGAGACAGCATAAGATATGCAGCCCTGAAACTATTTTGCCATTCAGAACGCATCATTTCTTCACCACAGGGGAAAGCTTCAGAAAATATTGAATTCAACATTCTCATAGCAGTACTTGTTTGCTCTCTTGTTTAGGAAAAATGTTATAGCAACTCTCACACTTTATGCTATTTCTGAGAATTGAAGAACCACAGAGTGTTAGAACTGAAGTGTATCTTAGATATGATTTCCTTATTTGGAGAAACTAAACTATGCTTCCAGTGTTCATCCACATGGAAGACCCAGGAGGCAAATAAGTAGCGGGGCCCAAATTGAGTCTCTTGTCTGTTTTTCTCTGGTCTCACATTTGAGACACTTAACACGGCCATTTTTCTCCTTGGACTCAAGATGCAATTGGAGAAAAAGCAAAAGTTACATCCCCACTCCCCGCGCCTGCCCATCTCTTTCAAGGACCAGGAACTCTTATATTTCATAACATCTTACTTCCCAATTTACCCCAGATCAAATGCTTTCATTGTCAACAACTCTGCGAAGGTCAGGAGATGGAGCATCAAGCAAGGACGGTAGAAATGTGTTACCTCGGGGTTTGCAACCTCAAGCAAATTATATCATTGCTTTGAATCAGTTTGACCACCTGTGAAATTCAGGTATTAATGATACCTATTAATAGCATAGTTTGAAGAATTTAATGTGCTAACTCCTGAAATGCATTCATCCCAACACATAGCAACCCTCAATAAATAATAAACACTGCTGCAAGATTTACTACAATATGTCTAGAGGTGGAGATGAAGACGGTTGGTTTCTTGATATATGGTTTTGTGTTTCTCAAAAAGCAATAATGTATAGGTTCCTGTTTTACAGTTTTAGTTTTTAAGCAAACACTGTTGAATTATAATGTACACACAGAGAAGTGAATCATGTGTACTACATTCAAATTTTCATAAAATAAATACATCTTTGCAATCACCATCCATAGGATGTATGTGGGTTCCCTCCTGTCTCCTCAGTCACTTCTCTCCTAATTATCATCCATCAGGTTGCCTGTTTTAGAATGTTCTATGAAGGGAATTTCTGTGAATAGTATTTGTGTCTGGTTGTGTTTACAAGATTGATTCATATTGCTAAGTGTTTCAGTACATGTTCATTCTCATCACATGAAAATATCACAAGTCATTGATCTATTCTAAAAGTGATGGGCCTTTCAGTTGTTTTTAGTTTGGTCTTATTATGAATAAAGCTGCTGTGAACATTCTTGTGCATGTCTCTTGATACTCGTAGATATGTCTTTCTCTTGGATATAAACCCAGGAATGGAACTGCTGAGTTGTTGTTTCTGTGTATGCTCAGCATGAGTAGATGTTTTTAAACAGTTTTCCAAAATTCATGCTTCTGGGGTACCTGGCTGGCTCATTTGGTAGAGCATGCGACTCTTGATCTCAGGGTCATGACTTTGAGCCCCACATTGGGTATGGAGATTACTTAAAAATAAAATCTTTAAAAAACAACAAAAACCCACAAAATTTATACTCCCACTGGAAGAATGTGGGAGTTACAGTTGCTCAACATGTTGTGAGTACATACTATTACATTTATATTGTTAACTTTTCAGATGTTGGCCCTTCTATTTGGTGTATATTAGTGGTATCTCATAGTTTACTTCCCCAAAGAAGCTGAGGATTTTTTTTGTTACTGTTGTTATTTGTTTGTCTTTTGTGTTTTATTGACCAAATTAACTTCTTGTGTTGGAAAATACTTGTTGAATTTTTTACCCATATTTCTAGTGGGGTGTTTATTATTTTCCTTATTGAATTTGAGAAGTTCTTTACATATTTTGGATCCAAATCTTCAATACATATATTGTGTATATTCAGCAAATATATTTTCACCCTTATTAGCTTGCCTTCCACTTTCTTAAGAATATATTTTGATAAACAGAAGTTGCTAATTTTAATTAAGTCAAATTTACCTATCTTTTTTTGAATTTAGTTAGTATACTTTGTTGCCCTAATTTAGATTGATTGATTGATTGATTTTCTCATCAGGAGTTTCTGACCATTGACAAGATCAATTAAAGATTACATTGAAAAAATAAAACTTTACACTTTACACATGCATTAGAGAAAAAAAATAAATCCAGTGTATCTGCTTCTTACAATTAAAATGGAAGTTGTTAATTTTAGTTGATCTTATGCAAGCCTAAAAATACTCAATTCTGCATAATAATGTGAGTTCAAGGAGAGAAGGATAAAACAACAAAAACCCAGAAACAGAAGAGGAAGGAAAGACAATAAACCCACCCAACAACAGGCAAGAAAGCAGATATAGGAGAGCAGAGAGTGGGATATACCAAGTAAGAGGGAGGAATCAAAAACTAAACTAAAGTGGGAGGGAAGAGAACCTGTAAAGGATTGAGGAAAGAGAAATGATTGAGAGAGAAAAGAGGTGGATATAAGGACACAGAGGGTTAGAAATTCAGAAGTAGAGGCTCCAATGAGGCCACATCTCTTCAAGCTGTGAGCTAAAAGAATATGACCACCTCTGATCTTGAGTTACTTACAATTAGTGACTTAACCACTGTTCAAGATCTTCTCTTACTTACACTTGCTCAACATTGGTCAACATAAACCACAGCCAAAATGGGAATTCGGGTACGAATTATTTGAACAGTAGCAGCTGAGGCCAGAGTAATACTTGAGAACCTCTCAGAATCTTACTCAACAGTTCTGGGTCTAGAGTTTTTAGTGCCGATTTTAAAGAACTCCTGTAAACGATGTGTCTCACATGAATGTTTTGTAGATTCAACGTTGCTTTTCACTGGCACATCATACCCTTTAAAAAATTGATCTTGTCTTAGATCTTTTTCGGTCACAATAAATAAAAGTGACCCACTGTGTAGGAGCTAAATATTGTTCTTCCTATTAGTCTAATATTTTCTAAACTGTGGGTTTTGACTCCAAGAAATTAATTTTGTGAGTTGTGACAAACAAAAATTAAGAAACAAAACAAAACTGTGGATTTGAAAATGCCAGTGCATCAAAGGCAAATGTTGTTTTGTGAAAACTGCTTTTTACATATCAGTGGCTATTGTAGATTTCAATGCATTTCTGATTGTGGGCTGCATTTGTTTGCTAGGGCTGCCATAACAAAGTATCACAAACTAGGTGGTTTAAGCAGCAGAAATGTATTGTCTCACATTCTGGAAGCTAAAAGTCTGAGATCAAAGTGTTGGTGGGATTAATTCCTTCCTAGGAATCAATTCCATGCCTCTCTCCTACCAGTTTTGCTGGCATCCTTGGCGTCCTTGGCTTACAGGCACATCACCTCAGTCTCTACCTTCATATTCACATGACATTGTCTCTATGTCCATGTCTCTCTCTATGTCCAACTTTCTCCTGTTTATAAGGACACTGTCATATTGGGTTCAGGCCCACCCTAATGGCCTTATCTTAACTCATCTGCAAAGACCTCATTTTCAAATAAGGCCACATTTATGGACACTTAGAGTTAAGACTTCAACATCTTTAACGGGGATCCAGTTCAACCCATAGGATGGTTATGGTCAAAAAAGTTTGAAACACTTCTGGGGAGGTGTTTCTTTTCCACATTAGTTTAAACCCATAAAACCGAGTTTTTTAAAAAGTGCAAAATTGAATATTAATTTGAAGATGCAATATGGTATAAAGTATACTGATTTGGGGTGGTCTTCTCTGACCCTCATAATCACTAGCAAATAATTTGTGTGATTCTAATTATACTTCTTTCAATTTAAGCTGCCAACACGCATCTTTCAAGGTGTTTAGAAAGTTAATAAGGAAGCTGAATAATGATTTTTAAGGTCATATTTATGTCCACCGAAGCTTACTTTTTTATTGGTCTTTAAGGATCTAGCCAATAGTTATACAATTCTTTAGTCATTTATTAAAATATATTATCAAAATATAAGGCTTTTATTAATCAAATGTAATCTGTAAGATTGAGTTCCTTGGGGGGATATATGTAGATGCCACATATTTACAACAAGCTGCATGTATTTATTCCCTATTTCTTAATCACAACACTGTATGCAGTCATCAGTTTTCTGACAACCATCTGCTTAGATGTCACTCATTCCTTCCACCCCATCTAGTTGAAATTAAAATATTGACAGAAATAATTTTTGCATGGAAAGTGGAAAAGCTAATAGGGGTGGTGAAATTAGATTGGATTTTGCATGCATTGCCCTGACAATATTCTGACAAATTTTAGCTTGCTTCTTCAAGTCATGCAGTGTTACAGGAAAATAAAATACAGAGCAAAGATTTGAGGAAAGTATAAGGTTGGTTACTTCTGATGGTGTGAAAATATTGTTGAAAGATAAAAGAAAAGAAGGAGAAGGAGGAGGAGGAGGAGGAAGGGAAGAAAAAGAGAGAAAGAGAAAGAGAGAAGGCTACCAAGCCGTAACCATCATATTTTATGGTGACTATATGGAGTTAGGAGAGTGGTACTAGTAGAGATAAAATGTTATTCTGTCCTTTTACAAATACATAATGACCTTAACAACAACGAAACAGAAGACATGGAATAAAGTTTCTAACAGAATTGAAAAAACATTTCAAAAATATAAAAATACACCAATTGTAAGTTCATCCTGAAATTCTTAAGAAACCCAGAATATTCTCTATTGGAAATGTTTAATATTTAAGTAATCCAACTCTGGAATTCTTTTTGACCTTAGCAAAGAATCTTAAGCTGCATGAAAAATTCTAAACTTAGTTTTTAGAATTTCCTTAGGTGGTACATTACTAACCACTTGATTTCTTACTCTTAAAAAAATCATCAGTTAATAAAAAAAGGTTGAGACTAAATGGTTTGTATTTATCCTCCCCAAACAAAAAGTGCTGTCCCCAGGGTAGTAGAGGACTCATATGTACTTATAATTATTTGATTTAAAAAATCGCCTCCACGCAGTCAACAGAAAAAGCATTAAACCTGTGAACTGGGTTATGATGAGGGCATGCACTGATACGAAGAAGGGGGAGTAAGACAATGAAGTGAGTGGTTAGTGGAAGGAATCAGGTTTAGCCAGAAGAGCTATAAGAAAAACAGAAACAAGAAAAAATAATGAAATAATTTCCTCAGTGCTCTTTCCAAAGGCATGGGAGACTGTTTTCCATACTTGAATCACAAGTGCCCAGTATAGAGAAAACTTTTTGGCAATGATTCCTGAGTATCTCAGAGACCTGATCAACATCATTCCAATCTTCATTTCCTAAACCTCATCTCTGGCCATATCTCTTCTTACATCTCATGATGTGAATATTTCCATCTCCTACAAAGGAAGAGACTTTTTTTTTTTTTAAACCAAAGCAAGTAGAGCTTGAATTTCTATTGATGGAAAGATGCTTAATTTTATCCTGTTTATTTAATAATATTTTATTTATTTATTTATTTTTACAAATAGTTTATTGTCAACTTGGTTTCCATATAACACCCAGTGTTCATCCCCAGAAGTGCCCTCCTCCATGCCCATTCCCCCTCCCCCCCCACATCCATCAGTCCTCAGTTTGTTTCTCAGTATTCAAGAGTATTTAATAATATTTTTATCTTTTAGAGTACATACTTTCACACTAGGCTCTCTGTTGGGGACCAAAGATGAGGCAGAAGAGCTCATTGCCTCTTGGAACTGGTGGGAGGGTTATTACAGGTAAATGGAGAAGCACAATGCAATGTGATAAGATGATGATAGAGGTAGGAGGAACAGAGAAGAGAGGGGTGCAAGAAATGTTTCTCAGAGGAAGTAATATTTGAAAGGAGTTTTGAAGGTAGACGAGGAGTCGGAAAACTTGAACACAAGCATTTTGGACAATGAGAATGCTATATTCCAAACGAGAGTTGTGAAAAGGCTTGGCTTATTAAGACAGAAATTGAGTGTGACTAGATCAGATAAAAAGAATGTTCAGGCAGAGGATAGGCATCGGATGTTTCCGTTCTAGTATTGATTCACCTTTCCCAGACGAGGAAAGAGTTCTAATTGACACATGAATCTCCTCACGTGTGAATGACGGGAGGAGAAGCACTAGCAGAGCACCCCATCAGGCGTGGAGTATTGCGAGGTCAGAGGTAAAGCATGATCATTGCCTGTCTAAGCTGAGTAGGCAGCAGCACCCATGTAACAGGGCGATTCCCCTCCTTTCAAGTTGACTACAATTCAAGACAACGTAGAATGGTCTCAGGGCTATATGAAAACATGGACTTCAGAATTTGGCACATATGACTGAGTCAGTATATCACAAATGGATTTCATGTCAAGAACTGTGCTTATATCGAAAATGTAGCAGGAATTGGGAGACCCCGAAGTACAGCTCTGTCTAATTGAAGACTGGAGAACAGCTGAAGTCAGGGAAATTAGTGACTTGCACGAGGTCTTCCAATAAGCCTGTGAAAGAGCTGGTGCTGGAGCAAGGGTTTCCGACTCCCAGGCCAGTCTCATTTCCATTGTGCCACGTGCTAGTTCTGTCAAATGCGGGTGTTTGCTGACATTTGAGAGGACTGAGGAGTTCAACACATGAAAGAAATGATAAGTTCCCTGAGGAGCTTTGAAGCGAATAGTCTTCTAATCACCCTTTTCTCAGCAACCTTGCCTTAAATCTGCACCTGCTTCTGGATTCGCCACAATGCAAACTTGGCAGAGCTTTCGGAGGGAAAAAAACCTCGTTCTTCTTTGGGTTTTATGTAACCATCTGGAGTGCCCACCAGTTTTGACCAGGTTGAAACTATCTGATATCATCTGTGCGATTCAGGTTTAGGTCACTTTCAGCCAGGGTCCCAGTGAGAAAAGGAGAGCAGTCTTATAAGGGGGCAGTTGAAGAGATTTCATTAGTACTATTGACAAAGCGGGTGGGATTAAGGGCAACTAACAAGCAGTGATGAGTCACCCAGGGAGTAGCAACGGTAGGAGAGATGTTGGCAACCTAAAGCCGAAAGAGGGAAGGAGAAAAAAACTGCTCCTGGAATCTGGAGGGAATATTTGCAGATGTAAGGGATGGCCCTCGGACATAAACTGTGGTTATAAATACAGGAAGATAGTCGTTGCCCATCTGAGGCACAGCAGGGAGGGAGCCAGTAATTATAAATAGTCCAACTCCAATTTTTTCCTGCCCTCTGATCTCCTCAGTGCCTCAATTTGATCAAACCGAACAGAAAGTCAGAGAATAAGGCCATACAAGTCAGTCTCCAAGGGCACAGAGCGGAACGGATACAGTGGAGAGTGGATCTGAAGGAGAAAACGGAGACTAGGCTAGGACGGGGCAAATACAAATTCATCCCCAACCCAGCCCAGGATCTCTTCACTCCCCCAGTTCCGCATCGCTTCCTGGAGGTGCAGCTCCACAAACTGCTCCGATTTCAGAAAGTTTACCTAACACTACTGGGAGAATTATGTAAATATGAAGAGTTTGGCTGAGCGGTGACTAAGGAGAGAGGGAAACATGACCTCCATCTGCAAGCAGTGGTGGGAATGGAAATGATTTCCTGTGGGACGGCAGCTGGTATTACTGTTAAATCATTTGTATACTGTTAAATGAGTTGTGAGCTGGTGGGGCAAAGAGGTCTTAGAACTGTGTTTGCTGGCATTCTCCTTACCTCCATCATTGTCTACAAGCATTTGAAAGGTTGAAAAAACAGCAAGAGAAGGCTCTGATTCAAGGTGATAGGACCAGGTAGACTAGGGTAAAAATCAGGAGAAAGATATTGTAAGTAAAAAACATAACAGCGTTCACAGCAGAAGAAGTTAATCTTTTATTAAAATATTCTAAGGGAATAAAATATGGGAAAGCTCTTCTTTTGCATATTTAATCTCAGAGTGAACAGAACTCTAAAAACTCACTGCCGAAGATAATCTTTGTGGAGAAAAAAAAATACACAGTATATTTTTTGTTTGCATATGTAACAAGTGCACTTAGCAACACTAAGAAGGTTTAGCAAGCTTCCCATTTAAGATACGGCTAATTGATATTTACTTTTATTATAGAATGTGGTTTCTGATACCAAACATTTTTAAATCTCTGAAGATAAAAATTTTTTCTTCCCCTTCTGGTCAAATGCTGAATATGTAGTTTAAAAAACGTAATAAAAATTTTATGAAAGGGGGTTTTGATATTAGGCTTGTTTTCAAGGAATATATTTAAAGCATAGTATAAGGCTTCCTTTTAAAATTTCAATTAAGCATATATTGTGCACCTACGAAAGCTAACATTTTTCAAGTCTAAAAATTTTCTACCTCGCCAACAGGTTCTAGTGGATAAAAACTATGCTTTATCTTTCATTGTTTCTTCTGCACACCCAGCATAGTCCCTTAAGCATAGATTATAGTATAAAATTTCATCAGACAACATCTTGCAATCACAACCATAATTAATATTGCTGATCATGCCATGTCTGACATTGCTCTAAAACATGAGATGGCATCCCATCCATTTACAACTCTTAAAAGCTTCATGAGACATTTCTATCTTTGTGGATGAGGAAACTGAGGCTGGAGAAGCTAGACAATTTGCTCAAGTTCGTGCAAACAGTTAGTGACCGAGCTGCACTCAACCCTGAGAAATCGGGATACCAGATTTTGAGTTCTTAACCACAAGGCCATTTTATTTTAAAGGTGAAGATAAGGTGGGGCCAGAGCATAAGGAGCCTTATCTGTTAGAACAGCAGGTTGTCAACCAGGAACCACAGCAGGTTTTAACCTAAGAAGGTGCCATGATCAAATTTCTCTTTGAAAACGAATATGATATCTCTTTTAAGGTTCAATTAAGGCAGAGAGAAAAACTATGCCTTTTTAGCTTCATGCACTGTTTACTTAACATTTATTCAGGGGCTAAAATAAGCTATGATAACGACGAAAATAAACAGAGTTCATTCTATAATTCAATGGTTTTTTTCAGCCATTTTTAAAAACCTTTGTTCCAATAAGATTTTCCATGGAAACTGAATATGAAAAATATATGAAGGGGTTTAAAATGCCTTACGCTTGTGATGCAGGGAGGAAAAGGCGTTTCTGAGAGTAGCTCTGCTACAGGGAAACTGCAAACCACACCCCCTTTCTCAGTGGCTGTTCCTCTTCCTCTACATTCACGGCTGCTCACATGGACTTTACTAACCAAGGCAGGCTCATTGCTGCAGAAAACAGCTGCAAAGTTGAAGTGGCTTCACACGTCAAAGGCTTTTTTCTCCCTCTCTCATCTCAGTACAGTGCAGGTTGGAGAAGGTAGAAGATGCCTCAGCTTCACAGAGTTCCTTAGACTCAGGCTGATGGAGGTTCCGCGATCTTCAAAGTATGGAATTCAATATTCAACCAGCAAATCAGGAAGAGAGAAGGCATGCGAAAGGCACACCCACTCTTAACTGGTCCAACCCACAAGTGACAAGTCACTTCAGCTCATATTTCATTGGTAAGATGACACAGTCACACACTCCGCCCTAATGCAAAGGGCTGGCAAGTGTAATCGAGCTGGATGCCCAAGAAGAGGGAGTAGGTTGGGTGGGTATCTCGGCCACAGAGACTGCGTCACGAATTGAAATGAATTTGAAATGAAATTAATCAAGTTAAGCAAAGAGTTAACTGGCCCAATGAGGCATGGCTTTTAAGATACGGAGCCAAGACTTGAACTCAGACTGTCTAACTTCAAGCTCCAAGTTCAGCACAGTGAGTGCTACAAGGGGACTATAGTTGTGGTGTGTCCTGGCCCTGTAAGGAAGGAGTAGTTGCGACAGTGATAGGTGGCCATCAATCTCTGGTCTTCTCTTGGGAGCACAGGTCGACTGTTCAATAACTGTCAGTTATTTTTATTATTGGATTAGGTTTCCAATAAAAGATAACATTTTGGAAATGATTTTAAAGGAGACGAGCCATTTGGCAAATGGGAAGTTAATGTGAGTGGGACTTCTTCCAACCTCATTAGAAGGCTTTTAAAAAAGGTACAAACACAAAGAGTAGAAAAATGAATGAACGGAGGGTGAGAGGGGCTCATGAGACTGGAATGTGAAGAAGGGGTTTGTGCGAGCTTGTGTCCTCCTTCTTACCTCTCATAGGCTTCTGTCCCTTGCCTTTTAACTCCAGCTTTTCATCAGCACATCCTTTCATTTGATCTGGGCAAAATACCCGGATGCTTGAGCTTCAAGATTCCTTATCTATAAGAAGAAAAGGGATGACTCACGTCATTTCATGCCTCTTGCTCCTGTTGTATTCTTCAAAATATCTGAAATTCTAGGGTCTTAGATCCACTAATTTTTTTTTAATGTTTCTTTCGCTATCTCATTTTCGGCAACCTCAAGCTGTGTGCCAGATTAGCTCGAAAATAAAAACGTACATGTTCTGTATAGTAGGTGTAACTTCCGAGTCTGAGTTTCTAAATTTTTATATAAAGCTATCTTGTGATACTATCAACCTTTCCCTTTATACATTTTCGTTGACATTTCTGTTTTGTTTACAGGGTAAGATTTTCACACTGGAATTTGGCAACGTGATCATGGAAAATTTTAGGCTATAAGGACACCCATAGGAAATGTGAGTGGGAGTGTGTTTTCCTGAAGTTAAGAGAAACAATTTAAAAGTTAGACCAACAATAATGTTAAGAAATGGCACCCTTTATTGGCGAACGTTTCTGTGAATATTTTACTAGAAGATAAAAATGAGAAATACAAGTATTTAGACCGTGGCTGTGAAAAGCAAGCAGTATTTCATCTATTTTCTGTATTTAAGAAACAGAACCGTTTTATCTATTAAATTAAACTGGAGCATGCTATCATCAGCCTAACACACACAAAAAGAAGTCTATAAAAACTTCTGTCATTTTCATCTCAGCATGATGATACCCCCCTGTGAGGTTTATAATTCTCAATTAAAATGAGTAATTCAATGAAAGAACAAGTCCCATGAGGGAAGACGCCAAGAAGGAATCCTAACGTTAAAGACATATTTTCCCATGGTAAGTCTGTTATGGTTGGTGATGCTGCTAACACACCTATGCCCACAGTCTTTGGTTCTCATGTTAACGTAGTGGTACCATAAATAAATTTAGGAACAGAAATCTAACATAGCTACCCTTGTATTACTAATTTCATTTCTTTCTATTGAAATTATCTTATCTCATAAATATATATTTGGTTACTTATATTAGTAACAGTAGTATGTGTGGAGCCAGATCTATAGAGCTGTTCTGCTTCTAATTCCATATATATTATTTTGTGTCTGCTGTCTTCCGCCATTTTGCCATTTATCTTCCAGCCGTAAATGTCTAATGGATTCCTCAGAATAATCCTATATTGTTTGAGTAAGTGAGATGACTTGGCTAAAGTCACACAAGTTATAAGTGTTCAGGATTTGAAATGAAAGATTTTAAAAGTCTCTTTCTGTGTAGTTAGTCACTGGCCTGTTTATTTTTTATATCTTCAGATGATGGTCTTGCACAGACACAAACACTTTTGAGTGCATAGGCCCTGGATCCAAAGGAAAAATAGGATCATGCATATTGTTGGATTACAAAGAACACTTGGAGGGACCAGCTCTGCCTCTTCCTAGGGAGGGTTACAAGGCTAGAGGGTAAATTACCTTTCTGGCCAGCCTTCCAGTAAGTAATTTCCTGTGGCTCTAGGTGTTGTGGAAGAGTCAAAGCCCTCAATTAAATGCAAAAGTGCTTCCCAGGACAAGACATTGACACTTTAGTTTGACTTCTTTTTTGTTTTTATTTTTTCAAATGTTTTATTTATTTCTAGGAGAGAGAGAGAGAGAGAGAGAGAGAGAGAGAGACAGCGTGAGCAGAGGAGGGTCAGAGAGAGGGAATCACAGACTGAAACAGGCTCCAGGCTCTGAGCTGGCTGTCAGCACAGAGCCCGACGCGGGACTCAAACCCACGAACCGCGAGATCATGACCTAAGCGAAAGTCGGACGCTTAACCGACTAAGCCACCCAGGCGCCCCTAGTTTGACTTCTTTTTTAGATCTCATCTCCAAACAGAGCCCCCAAGGGCATGGGGTGTAGGACGGGGGACCGAGTCACAGACGTGGGGCTACTTGAAAGTGAACTGCTAAGAGGATACCAAAATGGGTTTCTGTCGTGGTCACTGCTAGCACACATGCCATTGTTCTGTGAAGTTATACAAGTTTTCCGATCTAAGAATAAATTATATTTAAAAAAACCACTTATTCTGGGTGGCTGAGTTACTAAAAGACATCTTTTGCCCCCAAATGCTGTAGCCTCAAGCGAAGGCACAAACGGTAGTGATGGACATCTGAGCCGACTTCACATATTCCACTTGGCTGAGGACATCTGTGCACAACTTGTACAATGTTACTTGCAGTTCCAGTTTTTCTAGTTACTTTGCAAGTGGTCATAGGGCCCTAGAAGGGAAAGAAAAAAATAGGCCTATTATAGAATTGGGAACCAACTTTATTCAAGGCTAAAACTCAGTCTTGTCTTTGGGGTATCTTGACATCAAGGAGCTCCCGCGGCTTTACACTGTGAGAGGCTCACGGAGGCTCCACACTGTGGGGTAGGAGCCAGGGTTAATGTGGAAAATGTGAGGTTTGATCCGAGTGGAATCTTGGTTATTTAAAGATATTGTCAGGGTGACCTGCCTCTTACTACTGAGCCTAGAAAAGGCTCTAGGTGTTTTTAGTTATTTACCCAAGGAGTATCAATTACTGTGGGATTTTAGTCAGTCTGTAGGGATTACTATAGCAGTCTATAAAGAATTCAAAATTTCTTCCAGAAAGAAGGCATTATTTTAATTTCTAAGTAAGGTACCTCATATCTCTCTTTAGGCACTAGTCTTGAATATTTCTTGAACCAGTCAACAATATATATATATATTGATATATTCTTTTACTATGTATATACTTTTAGCAGCTGTAGTCACTATAAAAGTAATATATCTTACATTAAAAAAAAATTAAAAAAAAAAAGGGGGGCGCCTGGGTGGCTTAGTCAGTTAAGCGTCCGACTTTCGCTTAGGTCATGATCTCATGGTTAGTGGGTTCGAGCCCCGCGTCGGGCTCTGTGCTGACTGCCAGCTCAGAGCCTGGAGCCTGTTTCAGAGTCTGTAACTCCCTCTCTCTCTGACCCTCCCCTGCTCACGCTCTCTCTCTCTCCTAAAAATAAATAAAACATTAAAAAAAATTTTAAAAAAGTAATATATCTTGCCATAAACGTTTTTGAAATCCCCAAAGTACTGAGAATGAAATAGAAATTAGTTTCATCTCACTAAGAGAGATATAAGTCTCATCCCAACTATTTGCATTGACTTCATTTCCTTCTGTC
The DNA here is from genome assembly GCF_003009895.1 of Hyaena hyaena. Taxonomy (NCBI): domain Eukaryota; kingdom Metazoa; phylum Chordata; class Mammalia; order Carnivora; family Hyaenidae; genus Hyaena; species Hyaena hyaena. The sequence continues at coordinate 2,422,456 of NW_024080836.1, forward strand.
ATGGTCTTCCTTCCTATTTAGTTAAAAGCAGAAAGATGCTGTCCGCTTGTTCTCAAGATCGGGAAATGTATGCAGACCAAATATCAAGGCCAGTCCAGCCTGTGGGTCTTTGACCTGCTTTCTGTTTCTTCTTTTATTATCTATCCTCAGATTTCTTGGTCCTCTCCAGCCATGCATTCTGTCCAATCTTTGTAGCAGTTATTTCTGAGAACCAGTTTGTTGATGATAAGTTGAGTTTTACTATGGCTGTTGGGGAAATAACCAGGGCCAAATTCTTTGAATTGCTTTGATTCTTTCTATGAGATGCTTCAGTGATAGCCTCCTTCAACGCTCGGGAGCAAAGCAGTCAGGCTGCAAGTACGCACAACGCTTCCTTTATTTCACGTAATTCATTTCAATCTACAAATCAAGCAGATATTGAGGGCCTCTGCCTAAGGAATTGTCATCAGAACTGTCATCAGGATTTTGACAAAATCTGGAGTTTTATGACACAGCATTGAGGCCAGGCTTGAGTGGTTAGGTATGAAAACCTGCGGCTTGGTGGTGGAGGGTAGAAGGGAAGGAGGGTGGGGAAGAGGTGGGATATTTAGACTAAAAGGACTTGGAGAAAGAACAAAAGCATTCTTTATTTTCCATTCATTGTTCCCTGGCATCAGGACCATTTGCAGATAGAAAGGCCAAAATAAGCATGAATTTTGTTTTAATTAACTCTCTAAGACTTGTCTACCGTTTACTTGCCCCCTCCCACCCTCATCTGTTATTTTGTTCACTTTAGGCCCATAAATAATATTAATCCACAGAGATTTCTTCCTGCTTCCCTTAGTTAATTAAAGATACTCCAGAATTTATCTTAGGCTTCCACCAGGAGGGCACAAAAAGTGAAATATTATATTGCTAGATAGTTCATTCATTAGCATAAAATAATCAGTGGGATTGTGCGTTGGAGTTTTAAATACCTCCACCAGACTTTCTGTTAAAGGACGAATGTAGTCAGTCCACAGAAGCGAACAGAGAGGGAAGGAGGGGAGAAAAGAAAGGTGGGCAACAAATTAAGGAGAAAGGTGACACCGAACGTACAGATGACTTTTTTTAGAGATAATTTCACCCTACTCTAGACTGGGAAAGAATTGCAATAGCTCCCTGCTCACATGTCATTTGTAATAGACACAATGGCCAAGTCTTCCTTCATCTGTTTCAAGCTGTGTCGTTTAGTCGAGAAAAGAAGGCGGGGGGGGGGGGGGGGGCGGCGAGGGCAGCTGTCAGAAAAAAAACCTCACTAAAATGATTATTCTTATATTTTACTTACTTTATTTTATATTAATGGTTTTATTACAAAAAGAAACTATGATGTAAACTTCATGTATCATTCACTTACAACATTTTAGACCAAACCAAGCAGAACCCAACACCAGACAGCTCCACTATTTATATTCCTCTAAGGGTGGCTCATCCTGCCCTCTTTTCCACCCTCAGTGTTTTTCTTCCTTCAGGGAGAGATTCTATATCAGTGTTTCATTTCTCCTCTGGGTGGACTTAAAGGCCAGACACATTGATTATTAATCATTATATTGGGGTTTCTCTCCTTTCTTGACCAATGACACAATTTGCAAAGCATGATAGGTATACTGTAACTGACATCTGTACGGAAGGAAAAAAATTAGGTTATGGCGTATATATCTCCACTAATAAAAAAAGCCATCTTTCAAATCCTCCTTTTGTAAGTCTTGCTAAAAAGACCACTGTGTTACAAATGCATAGGCACTGAGCCATAAATCCAGTAACAGAGACGTATCTAAAAGCCCATTTTGGGACATTCTTTACTTGGACTCTTGGGACACTCCAGGCTTAACAAGAGTCACTTTTTTTCTAGGTTGTGCAGCTGATGAATACCAGGGAGAAAACTTGAAACATATGGGGTTTTCTGGCCCTGTGAGCTGGCTGTGCTATTTTACTTCATCTATTTTGGTGTATATTTTTATTTGTGTAAATGTCTCAACTTAAAATTATTTGCCATTTATGCTCTCTAAAACTCACTGGCTTTCTGATGCCAGGGCATATTTGAAGTGAATTTGTGACCGTCAGTTTATAGTTTTCTGTGAGAGGGCATGAAATTTCATGAGTTAAAGAACAGTAGAAATCTAGGGTATGAGTTAAAAGCATGGATTTTTATTCAGGCTGACCGAGGTCTGAATTCAGGCACTCAGCTTAAATGTAGGACTTTGGGCAACTTATTTCACCTCTAAGCAGTTCAGTTTTCCCAGCTACAGAATGAAAGTAGTAATAGTAGTAATAATACAGACTGAAGGCTCAGGGCCTACATTCAGCTCAGAACCTGCCTCATAGTAACTCCTCATTATGTGGGAACATTATTACTATTATTACTACTCTTCTTCTTCTGTGTTCTTCTTCTTATTGATATTATTATATTTTTTTAAATGGCCAAATCAGGATAATTGGTAAACAAGGTCACTATATGCTTTTAAATAATTACACGGAACCAAAAGGCATAAACCAATATTATCCTGAGTCTAGTGGGACATATGGCCAACCTGATTAGTGTGGGCTGGGGACAATCTCAGCATCAGCATGAGGAAATTAGATAGAGTCACTTATTTTGATCTGATGTTGAGAGGTCCTTACAGCAACCAGAGTAACAAACCAAGGGACAGGTTTTTGTTGTTGTTGTGGATTATTTTCTTTTCTCTTATTTTATTTTATATTTATTAAAAATTTTTTTGTTAATGTTCATTTAGTTTTGACAGAGAGGGAGAGACAGAGAGAGAGACAGAGCACGAGCAGAGGAGGTGCAGAGACAGAGGGAGACACGGAATCCAAAGCAGGCTCCGGGCTAGGAGCTGTCAGCACAGAGCCCAATGCCGGGTGGGGCTTAAACTCATCAACCGCGAGATCATGACCTCAGCCGAAGTCAGACACTTAACCTACTGAGCCACCCAGGTGTCCCTCTCTTTTTCTAAAAAAAAACCTGTTTTCAGAGTGCCTGGGTGGCTCTGTCAGTTAAGCATCTGACTCTTGGTTTCAGCTCAGGTCATCATCTCACAGTTCCTAATATGGAGTTCCACATCGGGCTCTGTGCTGACAGTGTGGAGCCTACTTGGGATTCTCTCTCTCTCTCCCTCTCTCCCTCTCTCTCTCAAAAATGAATTAAAAAAACAAACAAAAAAAAAACCCCTTGTTTTCAGTGTGGAAAGGAAGAGTTTGTAGTCATGCCTTTTACTTTTGCCCATGCTTCCTCACATACAAGGGTAGTCTCTCCTTTGGTCACACCGTTTCTGACTGCAAAGGACAATATGGATTTATGGTCAGTGACCTCCTGTGAGTTTCCTTTCTTTGCTGCAAAATTATGGGGAGCAACAACTTGATTTATTCCATTGGTTTTGAACTGTGCTGCCAATAAGTAAATTGGTTCATGGTAATCACAGTATTCACTTCAATTAAATGATCATCAATTGAGTTATTTGCCTTTTTGCATGTAATTTATTATGGTCTACTTTTCTCTTTCAATTAAAAAGTTGAAGTGTATAATTTACTTGTTTCTAGTGATTACAAATAAGGGAACTAGAATTCTAAAATAATTATCTTAAAGATTTAACAATTAGAAATGTTTATGTTACTTTATATGTTACTGACGATACATGATTAGGAAATTATTTTGTTGTATGCAATCAAAAACAATTATTTCCTTATGCAAAATCCACCTCAGGAAAAGGGAAAGAGGAAACATATGAGAAAACACATTTTACCTAATGATTTTCTTTCAGGAAAAATATTGCTATCATGATCCTTTTTAATTAAATAAGAATTTAGCACTTTTGCGTGTGTGTTCTTAATGTCAGACTCTTTGGTTATCACACTTACACCTCTGTTATTAATGTTAGCCATGGTTTGCAGATGAGGAAAAGCTAGTTATCAATGAATAATTCAGATTCCATAACTGTCAGACCTCATTATTTTAAATAGGGCTTGGTAGTTCCAGTTGTAACCAGCTAATTGCCTCGTTTAAACTTAAACTGTTAGACTATTTCACATAATTCCAATTTTGAAAAAACTTTAAATACATTTAAAATTGCTGTAGTACATAGAGCAATTTGCCTTAAATCAGTCTAGGAGAACAAAAGGCATTCTGCTTGTGATGTCTTCAAATAAGAATTAAAATTTATTTTAATTTAATCCACTAGCTGTCATGAAATGCTTACTTCGCATAGAATGAAAAAAAACGTTTTAATTTATAAAACAAAGTAAAGCGAGAAGCCGGAGACTGAACAATTCAGTTTAAAATCTGATCTCTTAAAAAAAAAAAAATAAGAAAAATAAACATATTGCCAAATAAAAGTCCCAAGCCAAATTGAACGTGACGGAAGGGATCACCAAAGGTTCTTGCTTTTGCTTCCTGTCACTCTGAAAACTAAAGCAACTGGAACGTTACCCCGGACTCGAAAAATCTGGAAAGCCGGTGTGGTGGCTAAGGAGGCGAGCTGCTCCTATCTTCTGTTAAGACAAGCTGTCAAGGTCAGTAGACATCCTCCAGGGGCCACGCCTTCAGATCTGCCTCAGTGTCCAGTCCAAAGCTGCACCTGCCTCTGTTCTTCTTGGCCGGTGGCTGAGCATAGCGGAGAACTAAGTACAAGAGCCAGGGCGTCCCTGCCGCGTGCCGCCTGGCACACCTATGCTGACCGGCCTTTCCCTGGGACCCTTCCTCAGCCTGGCTGCAACTCTCTCAGGACTGTGCTTCTCCCATCCCCTCCTCCTCCCTTCCCTCCCTTCTTCTCCAGGCGTCTGAACTGTGCGATGCCCTGAAGGCTCTCCACACCCAACCTGCCTGCGTGTCCCTTCGCCATTCACGTTCCTTCTCCCCGATAAATCTCTCGGACATCTAATTCTGTCATACCGTTTGCTTCCTGCAGGGCCTGGACTGAGGCAGCAAGAATTCTACAGTCTCTGCATGTCTAATTAAACAACTCTATTCACAAATCTAATCCCTGTTAGTCGGCTTCAATCTTGAGAGATAGTGAGGTTTGACAGGGGGAGCCTTCCCAGTAATGAAGATCTTCATGCAGTTCTTGAGGCCCGGGTAGAATCGTATTTAATTTCTTCGATCAAGACAAGTAGCAGGAGCTCTGCTTGTTTTTCTCCTGTAACCCGAATATATATCTTTTCCACTTCCTGAGTCTTCTCCAGGTTCTCAGTACATCCCAGCGTGAATAGGTAAGAGCTGACCAGGTCTCTACTAGTCTTACAGAAACACTTTATCTTAAAATCTCACTTAAACCTTCTTTCAGTGAAGTTACTGCCTTGGGGAAAATAAATCTGTTGTTATCACAGGTCTACAAAGCTTTGCTACTTTGATGTTAAGCCTACCTTTTTATTTTATAAAATTTGATTGGAAGCAATGTGGTTTATTAATGTAAAAAATGGTTATGCTATCACTGTGTGTTGGGGAGACCTCACAACAGCTTTTTAAAAATCAGCAAGCCTTTTTAAAAAATTTTTTAATGTTTACTTATTTTTGAGAGAGAGAGAGAGCCTGCGAGCAGGGGAGGAGCAGAGAGAGAGGGAGTCACAGAATTCACAGCAGGCTCCAGGTTCTCTGAGCTGTCAGCACAGAGCCCAATGTGGGTCTGGAACTCACAAACGTGAGATCACAACCTGAGCTGAAGTCGGACGCTTAACCGACTGAGCTACCCAGGGGCCCCTAAAAATCAGCACGGTTTCACTGTGATTACTTCAGCTGTTCAGTAAGTGCAACCTCTAATCTTTTCGAAAATATTTGTTCAAGGTTTATGCCCATGTTCCTGTTTGTGTAAGTGTGGAAACAGCAAAACCCTTGTGGCAAGGAAGAAGAGACACTTCTGTGCTTGTAACTTACTATCTGCGGATCTTGTCTCTTGTGTTGGGCGCTGTGTACATTCTCGAACATCTAAAGGTTCTCGTGCTCTTCCTAAGCTGGGAGAAGGGCGGTGGTGTGGAAGTTCCCTGAGCGTTTGGAAATAATGTACTGAGTTTTTAGCAAAGTTTAAAAATTGCTTTAAGCTTTTAGTATCAAGGTGTCAGCAACATTCCACTGTACTCACTCAAGGAGTGAAATTTGGAGGCACGTATTTGCATAGTTTAGTTTTAATACCACCTTAGTATTGGCTTGGACCCTGGGTTCGTCACAGAGAGTCTCTGAGTGTGTTTCCTCACCTATGAAAACAGTCATGGAGAGTGGCTAGAGACGGGACCACACAGATTTGAGGGCCACTGCTAGCCTATGAGTCTCTGAGTTTAGTGAGTGTGCGGCACCCTCATTCCCTTTAAAGGAAATGTTTCCTGGGTATTTAAAGAGAACCTCTTTGTTTACTTTTCCAATACAGTCCGTATTGGATGAAACAGCACATACAGTTGCCCAAATGTAATATTCTTTTCTGGGAAGAGGTGAAAAGTGAATTTATTTTCGTCTGATTCAAATGTAGGGTATATTTTTCTTTACTTAGTTTTTTTCACAGATAAGTCTTCCACCCCAAACTACCTTTGTATAATTAACACCATAATAAGGTTTGAGAAAGTTACAGATTTGTTTTCTTCTTTCAATTTGCACGTAATAACTTCTGAAATATTAACATTTTCTGGAAGGTTTGTCCCCCCTTATTACCATGCAGTTTCTAGGTGATGATTAGTTTTTGTCTGCTCTGTAACATTCTAAAAGTATAATAGGCTGCCATGAAATAGTATAGTAAATATTTCCCCTTCATGAATTCTTATATTCTGACAGATTTTCCCCCCAGAAAGCCCAGATGATGAAATACAGACATATACAATTAATGTCAGTTACAGTTCATAGAAGCACATGCTTTTCTTCCACGGCAATAAACTGAACATTTAGGAACTGAAAGGTTTACCGTCTGTGAGCTATGTGTGAGCTTAGCTGTCTCAGATCAAGCTCCATGTTTTAAATATTGTGCTCTGAGAAAAGCCCACCTCAATCTTTGAATGTCATGGTTGTGTCCACACTCAGATACCCTAGTAACACAGAAGCCTTGCTTGTCCGTCTTAAAATTCTAGCAATGGATTTACTCTTCTGTGACATGTGTCTTTAATGAAGATAGTCATTACATTTAGTAGTGTACTGAATTCTACCCCCCCCATTAGAAATAATGTACTATATTTAGAATTTTTGGATAATTACGTACATAGAACAATAAAGGTTGCAACCATCATTCTTTTTTTTTTTTTTTTTTAATGTTTATTTCTGAGAGAGAGAGACAGCGTGAGCAGGGGAGGGTCAGAGAGAGAGGGAGACGCAGAATCTGAAACAGGCTCCAGGCTGTGAGCTAGCTGTCAGCACAGAGCCCGACGCGGAGCTTGAACCACGAACCGTGAGATCATGACCTGAGCCGAAGTCGGACACTTAACCGACTGAGCCACCCAGGCGCCCCGCAAATATCATTCTTAAAATGGATTCCTTCTACATTGTGGTTCAGAATTCTATTGGATACTAAACACTTTCCTGTTTATTTTTATTTTTGAGTTTTATTTATTGGAAAGAGACAGAAAGAGAGAGCGCATGCGTGCACACAAGTCAGGGAGGGGCAGAGAGAAGGAAGAGACAGAATCCCAAGCAAGCTACGTGCTGTCAGCACAGAGCCGACTCAGGGATCGAACTCACAAACCACAAGATCATTAACTGAACCAAGACCAAGAGTCTGATGCTTAACAGACTGTGCCGCTCACGTGCTCCCTAAACACTTTCTTATTAAGCATTTATTCCCATTAATTTTGTTGCAAACTAATGAAACTAGATGCTTCGGGTTTTTCTTTGCTTTGTTTTTAAAAATTCCATTAATATTTAGATTTGAACTGATTTTTTATAATGTAAAATTTGTTTTAGTAAAAAGAAGACTGATTTGTTACAAGCATAAGAAAGAAAGAAGTGAGTTTATTGATGAAGCATTCAAGTAGAGCAGTATTTTTTTTTAATTTTTTTAATTTTTTTTTTTGTATTTATTTCTAGGGAGAGAGAGAGAGACAGCGTGAGCAGGGGAGCGTCAGAGAGAGAGGGAGTGACAGACTCTGAAACAGGCTCCAGGCTCTGAGCTGGCAGTCAGCACAGAGCCCGACGCGGGACTCGAACCCATGAACCGCGAGATCATGACCTAAGCTAAAGTCAGACGCTTAACTGACTAAGCCACCCAGGCGCCCCAAGAGCGGTATTTTGGATTGTGTTGTACATATTGACCACTATTTAGCTTTGAGAGGAATTTGATAACTTAGGACATGATTCAGAGGATTAAATGGTCTTTCTACATATAACTCATATTTAAGTCACATATTTGTTTAAAATCATTGGATCCCGGTGGAGGTACGAATCCAAAGGAATACCTTGCTTTCTGATATGTGGAAAATAGGAATATTCTCAAAGACAAAGAATGAAATTTTGTAGAATGACTTCTTATGGTCACTGTAAACACCTGTTTTATGGGGGGACAAATTCCTTTCTATGATTATGATATTGTGATGGATGGAAAGTTCCGGGAAGAAAGTAATTATAGTTTCTTAAAGATTGAGTCAGACTTTTAACGTATCCTGAGTGCTTCTACCATATGGCACAGACGGATTGCAAGCTACACCTGAGTGATTGACTAGTTCTAGCATTTGGTGTTTATGTTGTAATTTTAAAATAGCCATTCACTAGCTTGGTGTTTGTGCGTATGCGTGCGTGTGTGTGTGCATGTTTGAAGTGGTTAAGAAAAACATTATTTTATTTTTATGATTTCACAGAGTATGGAGAGTACTATATCATAGAAGATTTAAGAGCATAACTCACTGCTAGTTGTTAGTCAGTGACTCCTTATACCTACTTAGTCAACATGAGGAACAGATGGCTTGTGGGAATATCTTATTTTTTTCTACTGCAGTGCTCCAAAATGGAGAATTTATACTTTACTTTTTAAATAATAATTCTTCCAATCCCAAAAACTTCTAGAAGCAATAACAATGGACTCAAAGCTACATGCTAAGGAGTGGTTAATCACAGCAGAAAGAAATGTTATTTGACAGTCAGCTGTGACTGACATTTGAGATTTTCATCACCTCCCCAATTTAAACCCGATATTTTCAGTTCTGAAATTTTTGTACACTTAGAAACAAATTGAGCTTTTTTAAATTCAAAAATTAAAGTTAATGTAATAATTCATTAGTAATGCAAAATATTAATACATACTAATTACATTCAAATTAACATAATAAAATCAGCAATAATTGGCTAGGGGCACATGCAAGCCCTTTAAACCTGATAGTTGCTTCTTGCTCTCTTTTACTGTAATTTGGATATGGAAGAAACTAGAATTTCCCACATACTATATAGTGTATCCTTGTATTATATAACATGATTCTTTATCCCAACTTGATGAGATGCAAGTTTGAACTTTTACAATGAAACCATAAAAGTAGTGAAGTGTATTTGCTATTGTAATATACCAGGAAGCACGTATTATTATCTCTTTTTGGGGAATATTTTGATTGGCCATTGGATATTCATCTCATCTGTGTATTATAAAGTCTCTGATCAGCTTTTCATAGCTATTGTTGATCACGACCTCACTCCAACAGTTTGTTAAGGGATTATGTCTATTTATATTTTCTGAAAGTTCTGCAAAAAGCACTATTTCAGTTCATACAATATGTTCACTGTGGAGATCAGGGTGATGTAAGCAGGAGGGCAATGACAGTTTATAATATTTTATTCCTCCTGTGGGGGGGGCGGAAAATAGAAGCATTTCATTAACATGTCTGTGTGTGATTTCAATTAGTCAATACTGTAAACGCAGCTATTTTCCAATATATATGACAGCAGAGTCAACCTCCCTGAAAATACTGTGATGTGACTCTTGCTACTGTGGAGGAAATAGTTTACTTTAATAGCAAATCATGATTCCTACTCTAGGGCTAAATATAGACACTGATTTCTTGGTGCATTCAGCACAATTCCTTGTCCATTCTACCATGTGATTCTCAAGGCCACTCTACACCATCAACAAAGAAAATATCATTTTCACTATCTTTTTTTTTTTTTTTAAATATTTTTATTTATTTCTAGGAGAGAGAGAGAGAGAGACACAGAGTGAGCAGGGGAGGGTCAGAGAGAAAGGGAGTCACAGACTGAAACATGCTCCAGGCTCTGAGCTGGCAGTCAGCACAGAGCCCGACGCGGGGCTCGAACCCACGAACCGCGAGATCATGACCCAAGCGAAAGTCGGACGCTTAACCGACTAAGCCACCCAGGCGCCCCTTTCACTATCTTACAAATGTGGAAACTGAGGCCCAGAGAGCTGAAGTCACTTTCCCCTGTCATCCAATGAGTTGGCAATGGAACCGGGAAATAGATCTTGGGTTCCCAACTCTAAATTCCATGGGTTTTTTTTTTTATCGTGCCATACTTGAGTTATCTCTAGATTCAGGATCCCGGGCTCTTTGTTAAATTCAGCAATATGTACTGATAACCCATTAAATTTGTATAAAGCTGGCACATACTTTATATGAAAAAATAAGTATAATTAAATAAGATGCATAAAATTAAAAGTTGTTTTACTCATTATCCTGGAACCACTAAAGAGTAGTAATTATCTACCAATGTTCATTTTTCATTGCTATTTTTTGTATTAGCACATTCTCAAAACTTCTTTTGAATTTCTAATACATGAGAAATGCAGGGCATAGGAAGTTTTGTCTTTGCTGAAGGAATTCATGGCATGGTGCAAGAAAAGAAGATAACCCAGTAGTTACAGCACAGATTAGTAGGATGATGGGTTTTAGGCTTCAACAATTGTCAATTTTGACTTGCCCCTAATTTCTGTATTACAGTCAGTATATCAAGCAAACAAGTATAACTTGCTCAAAACATATAAGGTATATTTTATAAATACAGCTGGTGGCTTTCTGTATAAGTAAGTCTACTTGTTTTTAGAGGTCAGACATGGCTAATTACCCCTCTGAAATTTTTTTCAGGTCTTTCCACCTGAAGAAATGACCTTCTGTAGTTGGTTTTTAAAGGTCCGTTCCCAGGCAGCTGTTGTGTCTAAGCATGGCCTTAGCACTGGCCTTGTCACCAAAATGGGCAGAGCCAAATGTCAGAGCAGGGTTCAAGGCTAGCTCTCCACAGGTCCAAGCAATCAGTTTATTCCTGGCCTGAAAGAGTCTGGGACGTATTGCAAATCTAGTGGTATGAGTGTCTGTTTCTGGTGTTACAATCCCTACAGTCCCTGGAATTTCTGATAATAGTTGATTCCCAAAGTAAAGGATAAGACCACAATTCTTGAGGGGTTTCTCAGACATTGGAAATTTACGTATGACTTGGATGACATGAATTAAAAGAAAAGAAAAGAAAAGAAAAGAAAAGAAAAGAAAAGAAAAGAAAAGAAGTAACTTAGCCTCTTAGAGGAAACCTGTGTTTTTGTCTAGAGAAACCAATAACAACACTATATGATACCATGAAAGAAAAGTGAAGGAGAACAATAATACGGACATAGTATGAATACTAACATACTGAATTAGGTGAATTTTAATGTTATACGTGCCTGGCCTAAAGCCTGCATTGATGACATGAAGATTTTGGTCTTGGAGATGCTCTTAAGCAGATTGGAAAAGCGTTTATAAGATCTGTTATTTTCCTTGGTGTCTTTATTACCGACCCCTAACCTTTGTGTTGTACATGAGTAAAATTTTTAATCAGATGGAAAACTCAAAATTTTGTAGTCTACACCATGGAAAATCTCACAGAAGTGCTTTACATCTCTAAAGAATCTTACCTTTGTTTTCTGATATGTACTAACATATATGTACACAATATACACATGTGTTTATATATGTATATATATGTATACACACCACCCCTCAATACACATTTATTAGACATTTTATTCCCACCTCCTAGAAGGGGAATCCAAATCTCAGAGGCTAAGCACCTTAGATGTCTGTATTGAGTACTGAGTACTTCTGACTCAAAAGCCAAAGTTTTCATTTGTTTCTTAATTTCAAAAGGCTAATATTACACTTTATACTAGATATAATAATTTCCCTGAGAAAACTTTACTTCACGTGGAGGCTGATATAAATGATATATTTGCTCAGTTATATTGTCCTATATGTTTAATGTGGTTATAGCAGATGGAGGTACCAAAGTGGGATAAATGAGGTGTAAATATGAAAACAGCACCCCATGCCTTTCAAGAGGAGGGTTTAGTAAGGACATGTTGATAAGAAGTTTCCATGATTTCCTTCCCAGTAGCTCCTTCAGAATATTCTGACATTGGAAATTAATGATTTTACCAGGAACAAAAATTAAATCAAAATAGTATTTTGCAGCAGCTCTACCTTTTATTTTTAAATTTTGTGAGTGAAAGAACATTTTGAGTATCATTCCCTTTTGTGTGTGTGTGTGTGGCAACAGGGTACTTTTTTATTCTAAAGTGAAAAATCATAGATACATAGACTTGTATAGCTACAAGTCTTTTACATACCAACTTTCTTTTGAGGAAGGCTGTTATTAAGACTGTAAAATTTTTTAGTGCCCTATGATTTTTATCTCCAGAAAGTATTTATTGGCACACCCACAGTACTCAGAATCCCAAACTAGGCAAGGTAACAAGAATGAAAGAAGAAAAAGGTTGAGTTCACAACCAACTGGAGAAATTAGAGAAAACCACCTAAGTTATGTGTACTTCATGACTATGTGCATGTGCGGTAAACTCCTAAACATTCCCATGCAGCAGGATCCAGGCTTTTGCACTCAGCTTGGCTATGCTGTGGATTCTCTGAGCAAAGAATGGGTTATCTTCTTTATTCCTCAGCCCTGCAGAATCGAGGACGCAGACGTAGGTACTGTAGCAAGTTTCCTTCTAACCTAGCAGGAAGACTCTCTACAAATGGTTATGTGGCTTCATTATCCTGTTTATAATCATGGAGGTTGAAATTTCTTGCCATATTAATGTACATACTCCTAAGTGGTAAGAACCTGAAAATATCAATGTCTTCAATAACCCACCAGAAGTGTCCACTGTGAGCTTTTTGAAACACACAATAAATATATTTTTCATTGTGATATGGATATGTTTTAGTGACCACATAAGTATATTTTGTATTATGAGCCAGTACACATACACGCACACACACACACACACACACACACACACACACACACACTCGTAACACAAGTTTCTCAAAAGTACTTATACATACTATGTACACTGGACTCCAACATTTCTTTACTTGCTTATTTTATTTTAATTTATGTTCTATCCTGTTGGAGATTATTTTTTTAATTAAAAAATGTTTATTTTTGTGTGTGAGAGAGAGAGAGAGAGCATGAGCAAGGGAGGGGCAGAGAGAGAGGGTGAGAGACAGAGAATCCCAGGCAGGTCCTGGGTATTGACACTGTCAATACAGAGCCCAAGGGGGGCCTCAAACTTGCTGTGAGATCACATCCTGCACTGAAATCAAGAGTCAGCTGCCTAACTGACTGAGCCACCCAGGTGCCCATGGAAATTATTTTAAAGATACTAGTTGCCACCAATTGAATTTATTTCATGACCCATTCATACATTCAGATTTATTGACAGAATAACTTTGTGGTAAAGAAGTTGCAGAATTGGAAAAAGAGACTACAGCAGAAATAATCTTCAAGTGGAATCAAGAAAACAAGAAAATTGATATGAAACCCAAGAACAGAGTAATTAATATAAAAATTGTTCAGTTAAGTGTGGTCAGATCTAATTTAGAGCTTGAATCATGTTTTCCCTGCCCCACATCTCCAATGTCTAGCATGATGTTTACTAGGAGTTTATATGTATTGAATTTAATTAAAATAACTAGTGTGGCTGTAGAAATGGTTAAAAGTTGAAGGTTAGAAACCATAATGGAGAAAGGATCTGAACAACGTGGCTGCTTCTTACTTTTGACTTTATAAGAGAAACAGAATGCCGAGTTTGCGTGAATTTTGTGAACTTAGGTTGGAGATTAAAGGTAAGATTTTGAAAGAAATCATAAGCTTATCAGGAGATGTTTTTAGGAATAAGCACATAGATGTGTCTAGTTTTGACAGAGTTTTAGATTCTTCAGGAGAATGGACATTATGGATCACCCAGTTTGGACCCAGGGTCCAAACTCCTTCCCAATGAAAGATTTCTTTTGTAGTATCCTTATACTTTAGCATACTTTTTAAAGTATATATCTTTTCATAAAACATTTAAAGGGAGAAAGTGCTTGAAGAGGCTGTTGATCTGTTGTTTATTATCTTGAATTACTGTAAGGTTCTTTCTTCTCTCTAACTGAAATCTGCCTCCTCGTTATATCCACTCCTTCTCCTTGGTCTGCCTTCTACCATAGTATAAAAAGTTCATTGCTTCATTTGTACAGTAGTCTTGATCACCTCTTGGCCATACATCTTCAGTATTTTTCAATGTTCCTGAAACTCAAGGTCAAAAATGTTAAAAAGAAACTGAGATTGAGGAGGGGAATGAAGCATTGAAGACTCACAGAACTAATATCTAGTTCTTCAAATTGATATGGGCAGTATTTCATGGTCATCAGATAAGGACCTCTAGTGGTTTTAAACCCATGTGTATTGTTGACTTCATAAACCATTATCAACAAGTAATATTTATTGTGAACCTTATGGGAAGATGGTATTGTGTTCACTGAAGGCAAAACATATTTCTATGATTTCTTTCCATGTGGGAACCTCTTCTTGCCAAATGAATAGAAAGCTCTTAAATACATTTGCATTAATATCATCATTTGTCTAAAAGTTTAATAAAAAAGCTGAGCTCCTCTTTTAAAAAAGATGATCTCATGTTTGAAGAAAAATATTTATTTCCCCATCAGAGTAACACAGTTTACTTAATTGTATGTTTTCCCTTAAATACTAGTCTGCAATATGGAATCATCTCTGACCCAAAATGTTCACCTTAAAATTTTCTATACTATAATCCTCAGTAATAAAGCATTAGGCAGAAGTAGCAAAATGCAATTTTAGAATATAATATTGGAAAATTCCCAATAATTTTTAGGTGAAGGAAACTGGAGGTGTTTATTCTAATTCTCAGAGCTACACAATTTAATGACAGGCTGATGTATTTTTAAGCTATACGATATTTTTATTTAGAATTTCAATATCATCTGAAACAGGTGAAGTTCTGAAAGTTGCACAATCTACGAAACCCAAGTGATTTTCAAATAACATTTGAAAGGCTAATGATGAGTAACAAATTTACTAAGATCACTAATCCTCATTGTAATGCAGTTATAAAAATATATAAAATCAGCAATATACAACAAGAAAAACAAAGATATTGAGTTTGAGTTTCTCAATCTCTTACCTCTCTAAATCTTTTGCAATAGTTTCTAATCAATAGTAAAGTACACAAATTATATATATATATTTATACATTTATATGTATAGAAACTATATATGCATTTATATATATGTAAGGCTATACATTTATAGATATGTAAATATGTATATTTACATGTGTTGAACATATAATTGCTTTTTGGCCCTGTAGCCCTTAGAACCCCTAACCATAGCAATCCCAAACAGGCATACTGCTAAGAGCAAGGAGAAATGAGGAGCACTGCATTGTGACAAAGGTGGTAGAAAATGAGTTTTTTCCTTTAGAAAGATTTAAAAGTATGATGAGGAACCCAGACAGTATGCACAAGAAAATGACTGGAGGCTATGGAAGAAAGTAGAAACAATGTACGTACATTTAAAAAATGCATACATGATGGACAACAAATAAATGTTTAAAAAAAGGAAAAATATCCTTGAAAGAATTTTAGAGGGCCTATGTTTTTAGCAAAATAAAAGGCAGGAAGATTGTGTGTCTGTGTGTGCCTCTGTGTGTGTGTGTGTATGATGTTACAGTATTAGCAAGAAGGAGAAAATATTCAGAAGTAGCAGTGACTTGAGCACACAGAGAATTGAAGAATGGTAGCTGGGCAGCTGCAGAAGGACTTGACAGAGGGAGTATGTTGAATTGTATGCAATTGTTGCTATTTAACCCTCTTTATCTATAAACACAGCCATTGCAAATAGTTTATTGTAAGTTATCTTATCTGAATTATAAGAACTACTTGTATTAGGAAAGCAGACTCTTGGTTCCCAAGGCAAAACTACTGAAGAGTAATGTCTACTGGTTAATCACAGGAATTTACAACCAAATTAGGCTCTTTAGGTGACTTTTTTATGTACCCTCCAGTTGAATAGTCATCATTTGTCCACCATTCGTGGCTGAGGAACAGTCCTGTACTTTCCTTTGTACTTGATCCCATAGGCTTGACCACAGGGCTAGCTGGGCGAGAGCAGATTCCTAACTGCAGGTAGTCTAACCATGAGCTGGCTAGTAGCTATGATTTATCCTTGAATAAATCATAAGTAGTAAGCTTTGCCCAGACATGTAAAATGGCAATCAAAAGGACCAATTATTTTCTTTTTTTCAGCAATTTTAACTGAAATACAGGGAAATCATCAATTGGTGGTAGGAATGTACATAAACATACTGGAGAGATATACAGCTCATACTTTCAGAGAGTGTTAAAGTAAGGATCAAGAGTCTGTGTCTGAGAAACACGTGCACATTTTTGGAATTACCAGACCTGTCATCCAACTAGAGTTACATTTGGAGCCTGAGGACACTTGTTTCCCTAAACTTGGCAATATGGTGGACCTTCTTGCGATTTCATTGTATGTCCTTAAATTTCTGATAATGAAGTGACTGTAATGGGCACTGTTCCCTTCAATCAAAAGAGCAATCGTACGTCGGTGTCCAGACTAGAGTGGTAAAGAAAAAGGAGGTGCTTTAATTTTAGAATTAGAAGGAAGAGAAGACAAGAACTGGTTACTTAAGTGTATAATTAGCACTAAGTAACTGAGTTACATCTGAAGTTGGATTAAATCCTCCCCACTGCCAATCTAAAACCTCAAGGATAATG
Organism: Hyaena hyaena; assembly: GCF_003009895.1. NCBI lineage: Eukaryota > Metazoa > Chordata > Mammalia > Carnivora > Hyaenidae > Hyaena > Hyaena hyaena. The sequence continues at coordinate 2,439,439 of NW_024080836.1, forward strand.
TCTTGTTGTATGCTTGTTAAACTAAAATTAGTCTACACAGCCCCAAGCTTCCTTAACTTGGGAGCAAAATCTCCAGTAAATGAGGTCACAATTTTGAGTAGCATTCTTAGCCCATTGCCTTAAATGGTCAGATTCATTGTAATTTGGATTCCAGTTTTCCTTGGTAGCAAGTGAAAATGTTGAAGCACTAAGTACTTTACACAGTAGTAAACAGTGTCCTATTTTAGAGGACACACTGAGAACATATTGATGATTTGGGCTGGAAAAAAAAAACGATATTGAGGGAATCCTACAGTGGGTAATATCACAAGCATGTATACACAATATTTCTTGAGAGCTCAAAAGTTTTACTTATTTTATTTCATGGCCTTTAAAGGCCATAATTTTCTGACATGGCACCTTCAGTTAATTTTCAGGAGTTAGTCTAGAATTCTACCATGTACGATAGTGTCTGGGCTTTCCTTGACCCAAATTTCTAATACCTCTGTAAGAAACCTTAGCAGCTCCGCTTTTTTAATGGTACTGTTCTGTTGCTTGTGAATTTCAAAAGCTTCAGAGGGGTAAAAATCTATAATCACTTAAAAATCTTGCAGAAAGAAGGCTCTTCCCTATATGTCCACTTTACCACCATAGTCTAAACTGTATCTTTTGATAACTAGAAATGGTCGCTGCTTCCATTTCAGTTTACCACAAAACATTTTTTTTCCATAAAGCAGCCAGAGTGAATTTTTTAAACTATAAATCTGATTTTGTCACACACACACACCCCTCATACAAATCTACTTAAATCCACTGTTCACAGCTTTCAGAATGAAATACAAATCTCTCTTTGTGAACCATCTTTATCTTCATCTTATGCAACTCACCCACACTCACTGAGCTCTAGCTTTTTCTAAGCTCCAGAATTTTGCACGCGTTTGCTCTGTACTTGTACCGTACTTGTCCTAGTACAGAACTTGGCTGTACATAACTTGGCTCTCCCTGGGCTGACTGTGGCTTCAGCCCAAAGACCTCCTCAGAAAGGTCTTCTCTGACCAATCCATAGAAAGTGGCTTCCCTTAGCTACTCTCTTTCTCATCAGATTGTTTTCTTCCTAAGGTTTAACGAACTTTGTTCTCCTTCCTCAGGCCCCGCAGCCAAATGTATCCTTTTGGTGTGTGCATTGATCTCTCTTCCAACTATATGGTGCTAGGTAGCAAGTATGCTTTTACTCAGTGGCTATTATTTGAGTTACAGCAACTGTCTGCAGAAAACTTTGCTTCCCTTGTTTTCTTCAGGGGGTGGGGGGAGTGGCATGCCTGGTAGAGTTCCTGTACAAATGGACCCTACAACATGATTCTGAGGAAGAAGTTAAAAATCATGGGGCACCTGGGTGGCTCAGTAGGTTAAGCGTCCGACTTCAGCTCAGGTCATGATCTCATGGTTCATGGGTTCAAGCCCTGCATCGGGCTTTGGGCTGACAGCTAGCTCAGAGCCTGAGCCTGTTTCCAGTTCTGTGTCTCCCTCTCTCTCTGACCCTCCCCTGCTCATGCTGTCTTGCTCTCTCTCAGAAATAAATAAAAAACATTAAAAATTTAAAAAAATCATTAAGGGCTGGATTTAGAAATATAAACCTACACGAGAAAGTCAGTGTCAAATGTGCATTCTAATAGTCAATTGTATTCTTTAATTTGATATTCCCAAGTAAAAATCTATCTGGAGAAAATACAACAAACAAAATAAGATGTCTGTGTAAAAGATATATAAATATAGGGTTTGGTGTATGGGGTGGGGGACGCTTAAAGATCTAACCATATAGATCAGTTTATTAAATTATGAGACATCTACACAAAGAAATAAAATGCAATTCTTTAAATGTAGGGTGTGTGTATATATATATATATACATATATATAATGTATGTGTGTGTATATATATTCATACCGACATGCAAAATATCTTTGCAAAATGTTGTTGAGGGGAAACGTGGGTAACAAAATAGCACGTACAGAAGGGAACTGTTTATTTAAATTACTTGCTTGCTGTATATTGATAAGGACATTTTCATATTGAACTGCATATTAATATAGATATTCAATAAGATTATGTTAGTGGTTGGTTGTGTCCAGATTGCAGAATTTTTACTTTTTTCTCTGTATCTTTCTCTACTGATTATTTTATAACTGGTGTATGCTTTTGTGGTAAACAGAAAAAGTGAAACAAAAATGTAGCAGAAATAATACTGTGACAAACTGTATTGCAAGATGGGGAAATATTTATTGGGGGAAAATAAGTAAGATTCAGGGCCATACGATCATAACTATGGCAACAGGCATAAAGATATACACCTGAAGGACTGGCATGAAAGTAGTCATTGTGTTGGGATTGTAGAATTAAGAGTAAACATTCATATGCCGATTAAAACTTTTACTAATGCTACATCATTTCTATAAATGCCAATGCTTCAAAGAGATTGACCACGTAAGCAGGGTTTGGCAATCCATACAAGTGCTGTGTGAGCTGGTGATTTGGACAAAAAGGTTGGAATATTAAAATATGCTATTGTTATGTACATGTTATATATTTATACACATTCCTCTACACACACATATATATTCATTACCATTAATTACCATGAAATATATGCATCACGAAAACGTGCAGTAAAACTACGATATTTGAAGTCTGTAGAGAAGTAAAGTCAGTTCTGAATTCTACTCTCGTATGTCTACACATAGGTAGAGTTTTATCTTGAGGACCACTTTATACTTTTAGACTGAAGAATTTCAGAAAGAATATACACTTCAAAGCTTCAGTTCATGCTCCATTGGCAGAAGCACTTCCTCTCCTACTTGGTTCACCACTTTGAACTATATTAGTAACTAATCTAGTCACCTTGCAGGATCTAATGTGGGGCATATATGCCACAGATAATTCTTGGTACTCTAGAAGAACTTTGATCTTGTACTCCCTTTTTTAGTGACTAAAAGAACATTTGGGAGTGAATCTAGTGGAAATGTTTCTATACAGAACAACTCTCACAAAATACCCTAGGTGGCTATCACATATGTCTTTTCCTCTGGCTTTAATGTTAGAGCAATTCCAATTTTGTCCTTTGGTATCCGTTCTGTATCTACTAGCTCATCCACATTCTATACATCTCTGAAGACTATATACATCACGTACATGTAATCATTGCTATAGAGTACATCAGTAACACTGCAGTTAGCATCCATAATTAAAAGTGATTCAAAAACAGAATGTAAGCATACAAACCTATTTAGTTTACATTTTTTTCTTTTGGAATTGACACTTAGTTCTCAATCACTTTACAAGTCAGTGAGTATTTGCTTTTATTGCTTATAAAATGAATGAATGAAAATTTAGAGAGTTTGCACTACATCGGACAAAGAGTAAAGCACCCATATTGTTTTCATGGTTCTTTAAAATAAGCTGCTACATTTTAAATGATAACTATTTGTTTTCTCTTCCTCCATTATTCCCACATTTTTGACCCTGTTACTCCTTAGTTTATATAACGTCTCAGTCTGGGAAGATGTTGAATAAAAATATTGTTCAGATAAGGTAGCCATTTTTCTTGCAAGCAGAGTTACCAAGAAAGAAAATCGAATCAAGCATTCACTGAGCTTCTGCCCTCTACTAAGCGTGATGCTTAGCATTGAAGATACTGAGATAACAATACAAAGTACTGTCCTCATGACCTGCTGGGAAAAACAAAGGCTGTACCTATGTGCAGACACACTACAATAATGGGAAGCTTCCTGAACATGGGTAGCTATTGATATGTATGGTCAGCAGGATATAATATTATATAAAAGTGCTCTAAATAGAGGTTTGTGTAATGTACTGCCTGAATATAGAAAAGGATACAATTAATTTTGTTTGAGTGACTAGGGGAGAATTGGTCATCAAAAACAGCTGCAAACAAGAGAAACAATTTTGAGCAGGGCCTTGAATGATGAGTTAGAACATTCTTGAAAGACACCCAGCAAAGTGTGAAGGGAAGAACTGATTCTGTCGTGTCATGGAATATTCCATGTGGTGGAATAAAAATGTCATCTATCTCACTAATTTTAATTCAGTATGTTCTTATATCAATGGATAGTTTCAGTGGTTTCATTAGCATATCATTTGGCATTTCTGTTCCTCCTCTAACTTTTACAAATTTATTAGGGTTCTTTCTTTCACGAATTTGGCAAATTGGCAACAGAGGTGGCTGGCCATAGATGAAAAGGTGTGGAAAAGTCATATACACTAGTGATGGCTAAAGAGGTTGGTCAGTACCTTGCTCTACATAATGGGTTTTTTCTTTTTCCCAGTGGCAACATCAAGTGACTGAAGTCTAAAATGAAGACAGAGGACTGTGATTAGTCAATACAACTGGTATGAAAATTTTCCAAGAAAATTAATTTCTCAGTTGCTTCTGCAGCCTGCCTCTGATCTCAGTGGCATCAAATCAGGCTACTATGCACCCTAACATGGTTTAGTTTCTTCTAAGTTTGGGAAGCATACAAATGTTAATATACATTTTGGGGACATATTCCAGATCATAAGATAACGCAAAATATCAGACCCTGAGAATATACCACATTAGAATAAAAACACAGGAAGAACAAATCCTGATATTGATATTAGAATTACAAACTCATGTGATACAAAGTTAAGCAATTGTGTGTGTAGTGAGGGAATTGTGTGTGTGTGTGTGTGTGTGTGTGTGCAGAGTAACTTTAAATTTAGCTTTAATTTATGTTGGTGAGCTATAATTGGGTCAGGGATATTTCACAGTCTTAATTTATAACCACAAAACAAATGGAAAAGTCTGGTGTAGACACTTGTATTTGATCATTGCCAGGAGGGAGGTACAGGAATGCCAGTTTTGTCTGCCTTGAACAACAGCAACAGCAAGTCCAGAAGAATAGCTAGAAATGTGACACTGGAGTTGATAGAAACTTGCATCCCTTTTATAAATCAAACATCTTATGACTTTTCTTCTTCAAAACACTGTATGATCATTATGTTCCCCCTAGAGTTCTTGGTAAAGCCCAAAGACTTATTAAACTTTGCTCATTAAATAAAATTCAAGAATTATCAATGGCAAAGTATGGGAGAGGCTAGTATCTATTTGATGTAGTGTGGGATTCCTGGGGCTCTTCAGAAATCTGTAAAAGCCGCCGCTGTTTGGAAAAGCTGAAAGCACTGGCAGCTGTTGAGCTGTGTGTGTAGCAGGCCAAACTGCTAATGGCTGAGGGAACCACTGAGATCACATTGGATCAAGAAGACCTTGTGATATCCACCTAATCATTCATTCACTCCAGGGGGGGTGCTTAAATAATTTTCACTGAAGGGAGGAAAACAATAATGTTTTATCAGGAAACCAGACTGAGATTCTAGCTCAGGAGCCATGGGTGAAGACTGACAGCAGGAATGGAGTGTATAAGGAGAAAATCGGCCTTCTGCTTCTGGGCTGGCTAATACAGCTTGTGAAGAGAGACTTTGACTTGAGATTATGTAACTTCCAAGCATTCTTTGATTTGATCCTTTGCAAATAGTTGTGGGTTCATGGCTACTGTCTCTTTAACACTGACTATGAGAACCAAGAAAAAAATCTGTTGGCCTAGATATTAGCAGACTAATGTTATTCCAACTGAACTAGGGTTATTATTAAACTTGCTCTTCAAGTTGTCATGTCTGTGAGGGATGCAAAGAATTGTCTTCAAAATTATCATGTGTTCCTCAATTTGGCCAGACTTCTTTCTACAGATTGTGCAGAATGGGAAACCACGTGGTCTGCAAAAAAGAGTGAAGAACGTGAGGTTTGGAATAATTTCTATTTCAGGGAGAGTTATGGAAGAAAGTGTATTTATAAGTGACAATGAGACCTTATCTGCCTACTAAATACTTACAAAATCTGAGTATTCTTTAAATAATCACGCTTCCACATGCCGATCAACAGAACTACTCTCTAAATAGGTCTGTTCTCTGAATGTTAATCTTGAAAGAGGAGCTTTACAAAAATGAAAATGGTCATTTGTCTAAAGAATGGATCCAGAGCTGTTTAGGAAAGATAATTTTTGTGTTGTTTATAAGCATTCCTGTGACCCAATTTTATGTGGATGTGGGTGACCATCTGTTAAGATTAAAGTCTGCTTAGACTTATTGTCATGAGAGAAAGAAAACCTTATCTTTGGCTCATTTAATATATATCTGCCCTTAATCAATTACCGAATATCTCAGCACTCTGACTTCTTACCAGAATATGTCTCAAATTTGCTGCAGTGAGTTCTACACAAGGAACACGTGGTCTGTCTTTTCATCAAAATCAGAGTTGCACAGCCTTTGTAAAGACTATGCTTCCAGTTAATAAACACAAAAATCCCTTACTTTTCTAGAGAATCTCACAAGCTTGTCTATTTTCTACAAATTTCTACCAACCTAGAAGTTGTGTACTTTATAATTCATGCTCCCACTCCTGAATTGTGTCTTCCTACAAGCAGGTGACGAGCTATGTCACCAACTGAGAACCACTCCTCCAGCGGTCCCAAATGCTTAAATGTTACCTTTGGATCTATTCATAGCATCATGGAGCTGCACAGCTAGCTTGCATTCCTTTCCTATTTCTTCCGTAACCTGAAATGGAATTACGGAACTTTCTATTTTGAATTTTTGCCCACGCTTACATTGAGGGAATTGACACATAAAAATTATACAAACTTGATATTATAGAATCCACTACATCTTACATATCCTTTTCATGAATACATGAAGATGTGTAGGTGGCAGTGGGGGTCAAGGGGAGTGGAGACTCTGTTTATCCCAAGGGAAAGTTGTGTTTATTGTATATCTACACATGCATCTTGTAATTGTTGTTTTCCTCTTTTCTTTGGTCACTGGGATTATTAGCCCAAACATAAGCTCACTCCTCTTAGTTGTACAAAATTTATTGTCTGTATTTTATGCAACCCACCCTCCAGATGGTTAGGAGCATCAGTTTGGGAGTCAACCAACCAGAGACTGGAATCCAAGCTCTTGGTATTTACTAGCCCCGTAACCCTAGGCACATAATTGAAATTCTCTAACTTTTCATTTCTTCATCTGAAAATAAGAAACCAAAAAATACATTCCTCATAGAGTTGCTGTGAAGATTAAGTAGGAGAATTTATAGTGTCTGACACAGCTGGAGGCCGATGAAGCACTTGCCATCAGGATAATTATGATCTGAATGGTTTCCTTTTTGCCTTGATAATTTTATCTTTATGTGCTTTTGTTTGTTTTGTGTCCTGTTTTGTTTTCCATCATGGTGTTGTAGTGTTTCTTCCAAGAACCTTAAATACTTTTAAGGATAAGGTTGAACTTAAGTAAAGATCATATTGTGGCTGTGGGTGTCTTCAGCACAGCTTAAGGAGATAAGCTGGGAGCTATTAGGAGAGGAGAAATTCCGGTGATGGCAAATAAGCTGGTTTTGAGGGGACTGATCACATGCAATTTTGCAAGGTAAATGAATATTTTTTAAAAAATGTTAGTATCATTAATTTGTTCTCTTTAATTTCTTCTTTCATTTTTTTTCTTGTTACTTTCACCTGCCCACCCCCAACAATATAAGAGTGGAATCCCCTTCCTCCTTCCAATCTCTTTGCCAGAGTGTTAGAGGCTATTATAGCTATTGTGTGGGCTATTAGGTGGGATAGGTTTGAGTTGAGAGCATGATCCCTAAGGGAGCTAATGTCTGAGAACAGGCAGAGAGCTGCCAGCCCCCACCCACCCCCATCCATGAAGGCCTGATGACCCATGAGTATTGAGAGCAGTCTCTGAAGGGTTAATCTTCTCCAGCTACACAGTGTCCTCCATGGACATTAAATCTAAGAAGTAAGTCTTAATACTGAAAGTCATATCATAGGTAGAGCTCAAGGTTGAAATAAGATTTTAGCATATCTTAATTAGAATAGCTCTTTCCCTAAAGCATTATACATGGGCAGGGCCAGTTGTACATTTGTTTTTCTTCTAATAACAATATTGATTAAGATCTTATGAGTAGCATTGTAGTAAATCTGAATACTAACAATGAAGACATGAAATTTAGACAAACTGTCTTTTTTTAAAGTTTATTTATTTATTTTAAGAAGGGGTGGGGGAGGGGCAGAGAGAAAGGGAGGGAGAGAATCCCAAACAGGCTTTAATTGTCAGCATGGAGCTCTATGAAGGGCTCAAACCCACAAACCATGAGATCATGACCTGAGTTGAAATCAAGAGTTGGAGGCTTAACCATCTGAGCCACCCAGGGGCCCCTAGACAGATTGTCTTATATTCATCTATCCTGGAGGTAAATAAAGTTGTATTTCAAACTATTATGTAATTTAGGTAAATTTTTTCCACAATATGGCTCATGTAGGAATAAACAAAATGGAAGAAAATAACCACCAGAGGTGGGCACAAGCAATAGAAAACTTTTTTTATTCTTGAAGTGATTGTCTTTGATAGAGATAGTTCTGTCCCTATATGCTGACAAAGCCATTTTTAATTTTTTTTTTTTATGATTTTCAAATAGGTCTCTCTAATCCAGACTTTTACCCTGGACTCTAGACTCTAAATGCAACTACCTAGTCAATGTCTTCCTGTCCATGTCTAATAGACATCTCAGATCAACGTACTGAAATAGAATTTCTGATCTCTTTCATCCCTGGTCTTGTTCCTTCTACCTTTTCAAACTTGATTGACCTTGGCTCTACCCTTCCAGTTTCTTAGGCCAAAAACCGTACAGTCTTCTATGACTCTTCCTTTTACTCCACACACCCAATTTGTTAAGAAATTCTACTTATCCTTTATTCAAAATATTTTTATAATAAGATCACTTCTCAGAACTTCCTTTCCCAAACCCTGGTCAAAGACAACATTATCTTATGCCTGTATAAGTATGATGGTTTCTTTTTTTTTTTTTAATTTACATTTTTAAATTCCAGTATAATTAATACACAGTGTTATACTAGTTTCAGGGGTACAATATAATGATTGAACAATCTATACATGACTCAGTGCTCACCATGAGAAGTGTGCTTTTAATCCCCTTCACTTATTTCATCCATCCCTTCACCCACTTCCCCTCTGGTAACCATTAGTTTTCTCTCTATAGGTAGGAGCTGGGCGCCTGAGTGGCTCAGTTGGTTAAGTGTCCCACTCTTGATTTTGGCTCAGGTCACGATCTCACCATTTGTGAGTTTGAGCCCTGTGTTGGGCTCTGCAGTGCCAACTTGGAGCCTACTTGGGATTCTCTGTCTACCTCTCTCTTTGCCCCTCCCCCACTTGCATACACATACTCTCTCTCTCTCAAATATAAATAAATAAAAACATTAAACAAGAGTCTGTTTTCTTACTTGTCTCTTTTTCTTTTGTTCATTTGTTTTGTTTCTTAATTCTACCTACAAGTGAAATCATACAGTATTTGTCTTTCTTTGACCTATTTAACTTAGCATCATATTCTCTTAAGTTTATCCATGTTGTTGCAGATGGCAAGACCCCACTATTTTTGGCTGAGTAGTATTCCATTATATATATATATGTATAATGTATAATATCTATATATAACTCACAACTTCTTTGTCCATTCATCTAAGGATGAACACTTGGGTTGCTATATAAGAGCTTCTTTAACAAACTTCTCTGTTTCTATTCTTGCCACCAATAATTTATTCTCAACAATGCAGCTGGATCAGTTCTGATAAAATATGTCAGACCATGTCTTTCCTCCACTCACAACTCATATCTGGCTCCCCATGCCACTCTGAGTCATTACAGTGGTTCATAGGATTTCAAGCTCTGGCTATCTTTTGCCTCCTTTCCCGCATGGACTACCTCTTTCTCTTTTGCTCACTCTGCTTGGATCATACTGGCCTTTGTGCTTTCCTTGACCATGACAGGCAAGTCTTTACTTTGAGCCCTTGCTGCAGAGGTTTATCTCTAGCTTGGAATTTTCTTTCTGTGAGTATTTGTGAGGTTAACTTTCTTATGTGCTTCAAGCTTTGCTCACTATCTCTTTTTAAATGCTGGCCACCCATCACTACTTTGCTTAATGCTATGGCCTTCTTTTCCCAGTACTCCCATTCCTTCTTACCCCGCTCTACCTTCTCTTTTTTTTTCTTTATAGCACTTATCACCATTTAATAAACTATGTAAGTAACTTATATACCACATTTATTATTTATTGTTTATCTCACTCAAATAAATATAAGCTCTCTGGGGGCTATTATTTGGCATTTACTGTTTCTTCTACGTATTGACTGATTAATTGATTGATTGATTGATTGCAAATTTGTATTTGCTACCATAAACATCTTTATCTGTTTAAAGGATTATGCTCCTAAAATAGATTGCCAGATATAAGATTATTAGGAACAGGACACTTTGAAGACTCTTGATAAATATTAGCAAATTGTTTGCCAAATGGATTGTGCCAGTTTATATTCACACAAACAATATACTAGTACTTACTTCATTATATCCTCATTAAAATTGTGTTGACAATTTAATTGCCAAAAACCGTATGCTAGGTATTTAACTTCAGCTTCTGTGACATTGACAATGTCTCCTTTTTGACTTTTAAAAGTTGCCTGTGCTCTTTTCACCTTTATAAATCCCCTGTACCTGTGCTTTGTCCAATTTTTTTTCGTGCTTTACGTTTTTTCCCCTTGTTGATCTGTCGATTTTTGGCTTTGTATATCTTAAAACTGATATTCATTTTGTTTGGGTAACTGTATCATAGCTCTAATACATAAGTATACTATACATATAATGTCATAGGTACAATGTGTATATATTATCATTAAAAACTAAATCTTTAAGGATGTAAGCTTTCAGTGGCTTTTATTCATAAGTGTTATAGAGAGACGGAGGTCTCCACGGAAAACTTAAATGTTTATAATTTTTTTCCATCTCACAGGAGCTCAATGCATATCTCTAAATGAAATCTCACAGAAAAGGTTTTAAGTATATGTCGTAAAGGTTATTCCTGAACAATGCCTAATGTCCTTACAAAAATGTGGCAAGAGTGCAAAGCAGGTAGAACAGAGAAATAAACAAAGGTTTGGTGCATAGATGAGCATGACTTAGAAATGCACTTCCATTGATAATCTGTCAGCATCAATTGTACTTTTAAATTTTCCTCTTCTTAGAATTTATTCTCTGGTACCAATTTCTAGCCAAGGAGAATGACATTGATTGTAGATAATTGACACTGAACTTTTGGGGCGATTTTAAAGGTGACTTTAAATCTCTTCATATTTTGCTTGTTGGTATTTTAAAGATCTAATGATAATGATCTTACATTTACAGCCAGGGCAAGCTAAAAAAAAAAATCTCTTGTTACTGCAGAGACCCTGTCAGAGACAATTCGTTCTATTGGATTTTTTTTTTTTTTTGTATCTCTGGTTAAGAATGCCGTATGATTTCTTTTTCTTTATTACATTACATGTTCTAAAACCTTTACCCCAAAAGTGAATTTATACTGATACATGCAGAAGGATCAAGTTTTCACCAGAGATGCTGCCATCTCGAGTTATATGTGGCTTGTAGTTAGCTGTGTGCAGAAACATCACAAAACAGTGCAAGGTGAGAATGAAGGATCGTTTTGTACCCAAAGAGAATTTAAGTAGGCAGAATGTAATTACCTAAGTTGGACTTAAGCCAGAATGACGGGGTTAACATCCTTACTAACATCCATCCTAATTGAAGAAAATTGAAACTAACAACAGCTACTTTCCCAAAATGTGAGTCATATACCTTTTCCTAGTGTCTTTCATTTTCTCTTTATTGATAGAGTCGCCCAAGCAAGGGCTGGGTTTTATCTAAGTCAACTGTCTATTGCCAGCAAAACTGTTGTTGTTCTTTAAAGATATGAAAATACAACCCAGTCATTACTCAAAAGATTTATGAAATGTGAGAAGAAGTATAATTTCTCTTTTGGTGGCTAGGTTAAAAAAAAAAAAAACAAAAAAACGCTCTGCACATGGCGTGGAGCCCAGGTTTGTAGAGTTTGAGATTATTTGTTTTGCTCTGATGTAAAATCAAATAAAATGATACTCACTGGGCTAAAATTATGGAAATTGTTAAAATATAGGATTCTAAATAAGCCCACTTTTAAAAAATATTTTACATCTACTATAAAAGATGGTAATATCCCTTTGAATGTAGTTTGATTCATTTGTTTGTGTTTCTGTCCTCTTATGCTAAAATGTGAACTCTTGAAGGTAGGTCGGACTATGTCTTGTTTTTGTTTCTGTATTTTTAAAAATCTGAATGGCATCATCACATAGTACATGCCCCTGGCACAAAATAGATGCTCAATGCAAATTACTGAATGCTCCTTTTTTACTTTATTTACATGCACTATAACAACTAACTAATCAGTTTACATGAAAGGAATAATGTGTGATTTCTCTGCTTTTTGAAATGTAGCTTTTCTTGGATTCATTAATTCCTACTTTCTCCTTTTGTTAGAATATTCCCAATTCATACTCCTCCAATGTGCACACATTTAAAAAAATTTTTTTTTCTTCTACCAGAAACAATCACTATCCTATAATTAAATACATTTAATTAACAATGAGAGTTTCTAATTCTTACTCTCTTGGAAATTGTTTTTCATTTTAATCCCAGTTAAAAATACTGAATACAAGAAAGACCTTGCTAATGCAGGGGCATATTAATTTACAGCCCACATTCTCTTTCAGGTATTTGTTCTTCAAATGACTTTTTAGCCAAACATGAGGGAGCTGCCCTATCATGGTGGCTGGGTATCCAAGCAGGGCAACACAAAGAATCTTTGAAAGTAAACACCAAGGGAACAGATATCAGCTACCATGCTTTTTCTTTTCTGTGATTATTACCTTTCCCATGATGCTTGGCAGTTTTGAAACTCTGCTGTAGTACGGTTTGTAGCCCATAGCAGAAGGAGACAGAGATGTAAGTGTGATACAGTGTACAGTCCCAAAGACAAAAAGAACATGTGAAAATTGAAGTCACAAGGCTCTATGGGTAAGTTATTTATTTGAGATTTTGAAACAAAGTGGTAACATTGTAATAAGAGTTGACCAATTGGCTTGAATAAAGGAATCTTTACATTTTTAACCTGTTCAGGTCAAGTGTTCTTGTTCTTGTCTTTTTTCCTAGTTCCAAAAGTTTGATAATATATTTGATGCTCCACATTTCGTGGAGCTGTGCATGTATGGCATGGGATTAGGACAAACACCATCAGAAACACAGCACTACTATAAAAAGTGCTGTTCTTGCAGAATTTCCAACCCAATTTAAGCCTATTTATTCTTGATATCTTAGAAGAAATATTTAGCATCATGGGATTTACAGGGCAATTTTCTGACCGAACATGTTCAGATAATTTTTAAAAGCTTATGATAAGCAACTTTAAAGTTGTGCCCAAATCTCTGATTTTAGACCTCTTTCCAAACCACAACAGACTGTTCTAGTAGATACCCCTTAATCTTTGGTTAACCAGCATTTGATTATCTCTATGTAGACGGTTAATGACACTAAGCAGGTTTTTGAGCTACCTTCCCCAACTAGTAGATGGTTTGGGCTCAAAGAATTACTCATTTTATTTTACTTTTATTACTAGTTTTATTTTATGTTTATTACTATTTTAAGCATAACCAGGGGGTAAATTTGCTATAAAAGTCACACAGTGCCTTCCAATGTAAAATGTAAATGGCATCCATAGTATTGGAAAATAATTCACTTCTACACACCCCTAGAGAGGAAGACAAGTGACCTGTGTGTGTCTGTCTCCTCAGGTGCTTCTTTTTTTGGTTCTTTAATAATTTTTTTTTGTGTTTATTTTTAAGACAGAGAGACAGAACATGAGTGGGGGAGGAGAAGAGAGAGGAAGACACAGAATCTGAAGCAGGCTCCAGGCTCTGAGCTGTGAGCATAGAGCCAATTCAGGGCTCGAACCCACTAACTGCGAGATCATGACCTGAGCTGAAGTTGGACACTTAACTGACTGAGACACCCAGGCGCCCCACTACTCAGGTACTTCTATCTTAGAGCTTGAATCTTGAGGACATGAAACAAAGGTATTAAGTCCTTTTGAGTTTATTTTTATAGAAAAACTGGTGGAGTTGAGGATTAAGCAGTATGATCATCCTGGAGCTCTTAGCTGTCCTTAGGTGACATCTTAAATAGAGCAAGAGAGGATTTTGCTGTATCTTTCCTCACTTGCGTTCTCACTAGACCTTGTGTTCTAGACTGTTATTTATGCTAACTTGTACCCTTCCACTAAATTTTTTTCTGTTTAAGTTAACCAGGGAAAGTTTCTGTTGTTTGCAACTCAAAAGCCTAACCAATAGTAAAGAAATATGACGTCACAGTGCTTTGTTCGCTTTACATATGAGATGGGCATTTTAAAACTGTAGACATCAATCTAGATTGTCTATAATAATTGCCCAATAAGTATTAAGACTTCAACTAAGTGAAATTAAAATAAAAGAAGCTTGGGGGGCCTGAGTGGATCAGTCAGTTGAGCATCTGGCTCTTGATTTCAGCTCAGGTCATGATCTCACAGTTCATGAGATTGAGCCCCGCGTTGGGCTCCACTCGGACAGTGTGGATAGAGCCTGCTTGGGATTTTGTCTTTCCCTCTGTTTCTCTCTCTGCCCCTCCTCTTCCTGTACTCTGTCTCTGTCATCTCTGTCTCTGTCTCTGTCTCTCTCATAAATAAATAAACATTAAAAATAAAAAAATAAAACTCAATAGCATATTTTTGTATGGATCCATCCTTATGAAAAGTAATTGAACAACAGAGTCTAGAAATTTATTTAAAAAGCCACTTTTGGGGCACCTTAGTGGCTCAGTCAGTTAAGCATCCAATCTCTTGATTTCAGTTCAGGTCATGATCTCATGGAGTCAGGCTCTGTGCTGGCAGTGTCTGCTTGGGATTCTCTCTCTCCTCTCTCTGCCCTTCCCCTGCTCACTCATTCTCTCTCTCTCTCCCTCTCAAAATAAATCAATAAACATTTTTTAAAAAGCCACTTTTGACTTCTGTTTTGGTTCTGGCCATAAGGAGTTTGGAAGTAGTCATTCTGTCTTAATGACAATGGAAAAGAAAAGAAAACAACAACAACAACAACAACAACAAAACAAAAAACCCGTAATACCAATAACTCTTTTTAGATCCATCAGAAAAGTGAGGTCGTAGGGCAAACAACACCCCCTACAATTTGGAGCCACGGACCAATGAGTACAGAGAATCACAACGTACCCCCTAGAAGAAACTGCTATGGGAACAGCGCTGGATAAGCACAGCTGCACTGCCTTTGGGAAAGAGCCAGAGACTTAGTAAGTCTGAGAGTTAAAAACCTGGGGGTTGGGGCTGCCAGTTCTAGAAGAGGTTCCAATGTTTTTGCAAGTTTTACCTGCATAAACTTGACCAGTCTCTCATACTGAATTTTGAAAAGAAATTTTCTAGTCTTCCAGCAGAAGGAGAGGAAAAGGGACCGTATTGAAATACACTCTCTTCTGAGTAAAGCCTGCCTTCAAATTTCTCTAGAAACTTTTCACCAGAGCCTAAACTCTTATGATTTTATCAAAGCCTAACTAACTTAGGGGGAGAGAAGTACCCATTTCCTGGTGGCTCTGGCCATCTATGTGAAAGAAGGAAACATTCACTTCTAACTCTCTCTAGTCTTCCACATAGGAGAAAAAAATACCCAACTTCAGCCCATTCTAGCCAGTCTATCCCACCTAAGGTGACAAAAAACTGAGAAGTACTTGCTAAGTTTACATTAAAGAGGTACAGGATCACTAAAAAGACAGAGACTTAATTATAAAATTACAGAATGCTTCCCTTGTATCGAACACCTCACTACCACATTACTAAAGTCCTATTCACCTCAGTATCTTTCACTCAATACACCATGTGCAGCCATTAGTAAAAATTGCAAGGCATAATAAAGGGCGAAAAACACAGTTTAAAGAAACAGAGCAAGAATCAGAACCAGACTCACATATAGCAGAGATGTTGGAATTATCAAACTGGGAATCTAAACAATTATGATTAATATTCTAAGGGCTCTATTGGATAAAGCAGACACATGCAAGAACAGATGGGTAATGCAAGCAGATAGATGAATTCTCTAAGATAGAATCAAAAGGAAATGCTAGAGATTAAAAACACTGTAATAGAAATGAAGAATGCCTTTGATGGACTCATTAGTAGACTGGACACATGAGGAAAGGATATCCGAGCTGGAGGATGCATCAATAGAAACTTCCAAAATGAAAAACCAAAGGGAAGAAAAACTGGAAAAACAGAACAGAATATCAATACCAAAGTCTGTGATATAACTACCAAGGATGAAACATACATTTAAACGGGATATCGGAAGGAGATGAAAAAGAAAAAGGATCAGTAGCAACCTAAGAAGCAATAATGGGTAATAATTTCCCCAAATAAATGTGAGATACAAAACTACAGATCCAGGAATCTCAGAGAACACCAAGCAGGATAGATGAAAAAGAAAAAAAAAAAAAAAAAAAAAAACAAACCAAAAAAAAAAAAAAAAAAAAAAAAAAAAAAAAAAAAAAAAAAAAAAAAAAAAAGACAATCCTACATAGAGTCAGATAATGTTCAAACATCAGAAAATTGCAGGTAAAATCTTAAAAGAAGCCAGAAGGGTGACAGGATGGCTCAGTTAGATAAGCATCTGACTCTTGATTTTGGCTCAGGTCACGATCCCAGGGTTGTGAGATCAAGCCCCAAGTCAAACTCCATGCTGAGCATGGAGCCTGCATGAGATCGTCTCTCAGTCTCTTCTACCCCTCTTTCTTGCTTGTGCTCTCTCTCTCTAAAAACAAAGAGAGAGAGAGAGAGAAGGAAAAAAAGGAAAGGAAAGGAAAGGAAAGGAAAGGAAAGGAAAGGAAAGGAAGAAAGGAAGAAAGGAAGAAAGGAAGAAAGGAAGAAAGAAAGAAAGGAAGAAAGGAAGAAAGAAAGAAAGAAAGAAAGGAAGAAAAAAAGAAAGGAGCCAAAGATCAGAATTATATATCTGACTTTTCCTCAGTAGCCATGCAAGCAAGAAGAGGATGGAGTAAAATGGTTAAGATGTTAAGTGAGGAAAAAAAACCTCACAACTTGGAATTCTATATCCTTTGATATTATTCTTCAAACATAAAATAAAATAAAATAAAATAAAATAAAATAAAATAAATAAAATAAAATAAAATAAATAAAATAAAATAAAATAAGTATTCCTCAGACAAACAAAAATTGAGTGCATTTGTTTGTCAATAGACCTGCTATACAAGAAATATTAAGAAAAGCTCTTCAGAGAGAAGGAAAATGATGTAGTTTAGAAACTTGGATCTATGCAAATAAAGGCAGAGCATCAAAGGGAAAAAGTGAAAGTAAAATAAAAACTTAATGTTTCTTATTCTCACTGGACCTAATATAATTTTTTTCAAAATAATAATATAATAACATGTCAGTTTTATAGACACATGCATACACACACTTTTATATGCTTGTGTATAGGTGAAATGAATGGTAGTGATAATACAAGGGACAGTATAAGAATTACATTGTTTTGTTATCATAAAATACACTATGTGTGAAGTGGTATAGTATTGTTTGAAAGTGGACTTGTGTTAGTTGTAAGGTATATTACAAAGGCTAGGGAAATCACTAAAAAAATTAAGTGTATAACCAATATGCTGAGAAAGGAAAGAAGTCAATCATATAAGATTCTCAGTTAAAACCAAAAAAGGCACACACGCACACACACACACACACACACACACACAGAGAGAAAGAAAGAGAGAGAGAGAGAACAGAAGACAAAAATAAAAACAAAGAGCAAGGGCAATGATTAGAAAACAATTACAAATTTGGTTGATATTAATCCAACAATATCAATAATCACTATATTTTAAATGTTTATTTATTTATTTTGAAAGAGAGAGGGGGAGGAGCAGAGAGAGGGATAAAGAGAGAATCCCAAGCAGGCTCTGTCAGCACAGAACCCAATGCAGGCTCAATCCAAAGAACCATGAATTCATGACCTGAACCAAAATTGAGTCGGACACTTAATGACCGAGCCACTCAGGTTTCTCAATAATCACATTAAATGTCAGTTGTCTAAATATACCAATTAAAAGATAAAGATTGTCAGAATGAATCAAGATACAAAACCCAACTATATGTTGTCTACAAGAAACCTCCTTTAAATAAAAGGACATAAAGATTAAAAGTAAAGGGATGGAATAAACTCAAAACGAATTAAGGACCTAACTGTAGGTTCTGGAACCATAAAATTCATAGAGGAAAACATTGATAGGAATTTCTTTGACATTGGTCATGTTGACATTGGCCAAGGAACATTTCTCTAGACAAGCAACATTTCTCCTTAGGCAAGGGAAACAAAAGTAAAAATAAACTTTTGGAACTTTACCAAAATAAAAAGCTTTTTCAAAGCAACTGAAACCGTCAACAGAACAACAAGGCAACTTACTAAGTGGGAGAAAATATTTGCAAATGATTATCTGATAACAGATATCTCCAAATTATAAAAAGGTTAATATCCAAATTATAAAAAGAACTTATACAACTCAATGCCAAAAAGGAAGTCCAATTAAAAAAAATGGGCAGAGGACCCGAACAAATGTTTTTTCCAAAGGAAAAACACAAAATGACAAAAGACACATTAGAAGATGCTCAGCATTACTAATAATCAGGGAAATGCAAATCAAAGCCACAATTAGATAACATCTCACACTTGTCAGAATGGCGAAAATCAAAAACGTAAGAAACAGGTGTTGCTGAGGACATAGAGAAAAAGGAATCCTAGTGCACCGTTGAGGAGAATGCAAATGGGGGCAACTACGGTGGAAAAGAGTATGGAGTTTCCTCAAAACAATTAAAAATAGAATTACCATATAATCCAGTAACTCCATTACTGGGTATTTACCCAAAAAAACCAAAAACACAAACTTGACAAGATATATGTATGCATCCCTATGTTTATTGCAGCATCATCTACAATAGTTAAGATACGGAAAGAAGCCAAGTGTCTATTGATAGATGAATGGTTAAAGTGGATGTGGTATATATATTCAATGGAATACTACTCAGTTACAAAAAGAATGAGATCTTGACATTTGTAACAACGTGGATGGGTTTACAGGGTATAAGGCTAAGTGAAATAAGTCAGAAAAAGAAAAACAAATACCATATGATTTCATTCATCTATATAATTTAAGAAAAAAAAAAAGAAAAAAGAGATAAAACAAAAAACCCCACAAAAACCCATACTCTTGAATATTAAGAACAGACTGATGGCTGTCAAAGGCGAGGTCGGTGGGGAAATGAGTGAAATAAAGGGGATTAAGTGTACAATTGTTGTGATGAGCATTGAGTAATATATAGAATTATTGAATCTGCATATTGTACACCTGAAACTGATATAACACTGTGTGTTAATTATACTTCACCAAAAACAATGCATTTGATTAACTTATTAAATTATTATAATAATTCAGTTTTATTTTCCTCATTCTATTTCTTGCATCCAAACTTTAAGATTTCAGACTTCTATCACTTTACTTCTAGATCATCAAAGTAGTCTCCTAAATTGTTTCTCTGTTTTCATACTAAATAATTCTAAACCACCCTACTGATATCACATTCTTTGAAACATCAGCCTTTTATTGTGCCCGTATGTAGGAGTGTTGACAATACTGACTCCATCTTTGGCCCTCCATCTTGTTCACGTTTGCTCAGTGAACTCTCTTGGGACTATATGTTCCAGGCCCCTTGGAGATTAATATACATACCTTAGAAATGCCCGCCAGGGCCAGGATGGCGGGAGGCAGCTTATCTTGGCCTCCCATGAACCTGTTAGAGATAGCACAGCCTTCCCCTTCCTGATATACAGGTGGTGCCACTAGATCTAATTAAAGATTTGCTGTCAAGTAGGTGCATGCAAGCCCTCTGGGGTGTGTGCAAACCCCTTGATCTCACTACAATGCCATTTCTGTGTGTCCCCTCATTCTATAACATCTGTGGGCTAAGGTGTGGGTTTTGTGGAAAATATGCAGCTGCCGTGGATAGTCCTTCCCTGGATCCTCCCTGTCAGTAAGTCACCAGAAAGAAACTGTGTAAGTACATGGACTGGCCTGCTTCGTCTTCCGGTCTCAAAGTGCCTTCTCAGTTTGGAGGACACTCCCCTGTTTCTCCTCCACCTTCTAACACCACGTTAGACACCTTTAATAGCCTTTATTACTTCTTGGATAAAAATCTGAGTTCTACTTATTATGAAAAGTTCTCTATAATTGTACTCTTTACTTATCCGTCCTCATGTCCTACCATAATCTATAAATTCATGATCATTTCTAGCCCAATGCCAAACATCTTCTCTTCTTATTAGAGTTTTATATTCCTCTACCTCCACCGAATTTCTCCAGGGTTTACTCAAGTCCTATCATCTTTAGAGTTCCCTGACTATTCTAGTCATGGAACATGAAAAGTACAGCATAGGGAATATGGTCAATAATATCATAATAATGTTTGAAGGCAGATGGTGACTCCACTTACGGTGATGAGCACTGAGTAATGTGTAAAATTGTTGAACCATTTGAATGGTTCATGTCCGTCTGAAACTAATATAACACTATACGTTAAATATAATTTAATCTGAAACATAAACTAAAAGGTCATTAAGAAAGTAGAGGCGTGAAGAAAGACATACCACATATGTAAATTTGCTCCGGCTGTTGTAACAACATACCACAGACCGGGTGACTTAAACAACAGAAATGTATTACTCACAGTTCCGGAGGCTGGGAAATCCAAGGTTAAGGTACCAGCAAAGTCAGTTTCAGTTTGAGGCCCTTCTCTTGACTTGTAGGCAGCTGCTACATTACCTTCAAAGTCTACCCAGAATCACATAACTTCTTACAACCTCCCTTGCTACAAGCTGTTCTCATCTCTCATGGGTTGGTGCAAGAAGGCCTTCTGGGTCTCCCTGTCTCTGCCCTTCTCCCCCATGCTTTATCCTCAACGCAGCATGTCCCTGTGATACTAAGGGAGATCTGTTCACAAACTTGTCCCCAAGGCCCTGAGCAATCTAGCCCCTCTTCTATCTCTGGTTACAAGACCTTTCTGCTGCTTCACACTCACATCACAAGTGCTTCTGCCCAAAGCCTTTGTCGTTAACTGCCCTTTCCTGGAATTCTCATCTGTCAAATATCTGCCTGACTTTCTTCTCACCTTCTTCAGGTCTTTGCTGGAATGTCATCTTCTCAGTGAGATCAACACATTTAGAAGTTGAATCTCCGTCCTCCTTCCCTGCATTATATTCTCCTTAGAACTTATAAAAATATAGCACATACCACACATATACATTTTGCTTTTTGTCTTTCTGCCCACTAAGATATAAACTCAACGAGGTCAGGTTCTTATTTTACTCTTTTATTTACTTACTGGTCTATTTTGTTCAGTGATTTCTCTTCATTGCTTAGAACAGTGCCTGTCATATAAGAGGCTCTTAATAAATTTGTGTAAAATAAATAAAGAACACATTTACCTTTCTGTATGTCTCACATTGTATGGAGGTCAGGGACAATATAACATTTATCCTTGCCTCTTATCTCTGCCTCACTGGACACCAGTGCAGATACTCAGTATTCAATGACTGAAGGTGTGTGTGTGTGTGTGTTGCACACAACTAGTGAGTGTCAGAGCTGAGAATGGGCCCTATGTCTTTTAAATTTAGTCTCTTCATGGCTGCTTCCTTCACATGACAATGTATCTCAGCCTCAGAAGAAACTGGTTGAAGAAGACTGAATGTTGTCCTTTAATTTTTAAAAATCACGATCTCATTCATGCTGATTTCCCGACTATCAAAAATATATTTAATGCTTGAGTCACATGCAAGAACTGTGTGATATGGTGGAAATATTGTAATATGTTTGGTGAAATTTAAGTAAATACAGAGTACGTTATTGTAAGATAGCCCAGTTGTTTACCATGTTAAGGATGATACATCCCCTTTAAGAGATACGAAATGCCTTTTTGCCCGGCAACGTCCTTAGCTTTGAAGATTGAATGAAACATGTGTGCCAACCTCCTACTCTGTGTATTATTCTGACCACCTTGCCTACTTTATCAAGATTATTTTTATTTTCTGATGTTCACTTATGCTAGGAAAATATTTTTCTCTGTTACAATTATCCTCCTGAACTGAAAAGTTAAAATATGGAGAAGTGCACATACACGCAAAATATCAAGAAGAGAAAGTGTAACGTCTTTGATTAGGCTTTTTCCATACTTATCTCAGCTGAGGCTTAATTTAATATTTATTTTCTCTGTTTTATACTCTTTCCGTCTCCTGAGAGAAACTATTGTTGCTTACAGCACAGGTTTTTATAGTTTGATCTATCATTTTTCTTCAGTATTTACCAAATAAATACAACATTTCACAGCTTTACACTCCATGGCAAGAATGTTCTAAATCTTTCCCTGGTTTTTGTAATACCTTTGGCAGCATATTCTTATCACTTTTGCCTGTTCAAAACATTAAAGAAATCAGAGGGTAGAGAAATATTTGTTTTTCCCTCAAGAGAATGGAGTGAGTAATCCTAATAAAGAGTTTTCAAGATCATTCAACATTCTTTTCAAGCATCCTCATCTTATTTTAAGGAGACTAATTTTACTACTACCACCATGATTATTAAGTACCCTTAGCTTTGCTACTATTACCATGATAGAGCTGTCTTATTTCCATATTTTCTTTAATTCTCAAAACTCTACTATGAAGTTGGTTCTACTTATTTATTATTTATTCCATTTTATGGCATAGGAAGTTGAGAATCACAGCAGTTAGATAATGTTCTTGAGATCAAAGAGCTATTAAAGACTGGTGTTATGATTTGAACACAGACCTATGTGCCTTTTCTTCAAATGTGTCATGAAACTATGATATTTCCATGAAGTCTATAACCTAAATCACTGTGTTCTTTATGAGTATAATGAATATATTTTAGCACTCTATTAAATTAAGTAGAATATAAGTCAAATTAATTCAATGTGCTATGTCAGCATTTTGTTCTTATATTAAAATATTTTAGGAAAATTAAAAAACTGTAATAAGATTATAGGTGATAATAGGATTCTATATATTTTCAAATTGTAATGGTAAATTAAAGCAATTCAGTAAATTTTCTGAGGATAAAATAACACAAGCAACAAAGATTCCTTTTGAAATCTAATCTTTATGTAGGATATTGTATGAACCACGAGGTTTATAAATTAATAAATATGAGGAAAAAATAACTGTGTGCTAGTTCAAAAGAGACCCTCCTTGAAATGGTTTTGAAAGTGATTAGTTGGTGAAAAGAATAAAATTATACAGCATTTTTTACATGACAGACATATTTCTTGTTACATATCTAATTTTTTGACAAATGCCCTTTGAAGTGGGCATTTTATCCTAGTCTTAAAGATGAGAAAACTGATGTTCAGAGAGATAAAATAATTTCCTTGCTGATATAAAATAGTCTCCATGCTGATAATTATAGACTGGGGATGTGGTCCCAAAATTCCCTTCGTTTTAGTCCATTTGATTCTCTTGGACTGTGTGGCTAAGTATTGAGTCTCTG
Organism: Hyaena hyaena; assembly: GCF_003009895.1. Taxonomy (NCBI): domain Eukaryota; kingdom Metazoa; phylum Chordata; class Mammalia; order Carnivora; family Hyaenidae; genus Hyaena; species Hyaena hyaena. The sequence continues at coordinate 2,463,087 of NW_024080836.1, forward strand.
ATGAAGATTGTGTGGGTGTGTAAGGGGGGAGGGGGTGAAATCAGATAGGTTGCCCTAGGGGTTTAAGTTAGGTAGGTGCTCGGAGGCCATCCAGAATTTCACTCTCCTTTAAGTAAAATGGGAAGGCGACAGAGACTTTTGTTAGAAACACAATGCAATCTGGCAGAGATAAACAGTATGACTGTGACTACTCTCTTAAAAATAGACTTGAGGATAATACGGATTGACACAGGGAGAATAATTAGGGAATAATGCAGTATTTCATACAGAGAATTTGATTTCAATCATATTTTAATGATAGAACCAATATGATTTGCTAATGGATTGGATGAATAGTCACAATATCATGCTCTGAAAAATATTATGTATCTTCTCTTTCACCCTACATAAACCATCTGCACCTTTGTCATAGTCAGATGTGTATCTTAGAAAGAATACTGGGGAGAAAGCGTTAGATGATAATATGACTGGGGCAAGGAGACAAGATGGAAGTCTGTTGCAATTATCCTTAGTCTATCCTAATGATAGACTATGGTGGCTTGACCGAAGAGGGTGGGGATGGAGACTGAAATACATTGGCGGGTTAGGATAGGAATAAGTCTGTGATTGGTATCAAAGCACAGAAGAGAAGAATGACTCTTACCTTTCTGATGTAAGCAAGTGATGGTGATACCATTCTAAGATAAAGAATCACAGGAGACAAAATATAGGTTGAATGTAGAAGTTCTGGGAGGATAATATGAATTTATCTTTGGACACATGGTGTTCAGAATTCTTGTGGGGGATCCAGGTGGTTTTCAGCAGAAAGTGGATTCCATCAGCATAGGCTCAGAGGAAACATCAAGGCTTGTGGAGAGTCAGGCTCATCATTATAGAGATGTTGAAATTATGAACATCGTTGAGATTATCCAGGAAGAAGGTTTAGAATGAAAAGAACAAAGAGTTGAGAACACAACTAAGAGAACACCTCCATTAAAGGAGTGGGCTGAAGCAAAGGAGTCCAAGAAATAAGATAAAAAAGAGTGGCTAGAAGGGACTGAGGCAAATTTATGAAGGTTAAGTGCAAAGAAGCCCAGGGAAGGAGTGTGTGGTTAACGGTCTCAAATGTTGGCAGCTGTCACAGAACATCAAGGATCGGAAGTAATCTGGTGGAATTAGCAATATAGCAACTAATTTCAATGCTGAGGAGGGACCATATAACCATAGTTTGCCTATAGTTTGACCTATTCCCTAGACAAAAAGCTCCTCTAGCATGGTGCTGAGTTCTTGAGCCTGCTCAGTTCCTGTTCTTCTCCTCTACCCATGGCATATCACCTGGAGGGGATTTGAGATTGTACTATCTATCTGAAATGGTGACTTAGACTGTAACAATAAATCGTGGGTTCCATGTTGTATGTGCTATGCCCCTTCTGCCTCTTAAAAAATATGATCCTCAATTAATTTTCATAGCAAGACTTAAGACAACTGGACTATATAGCATCTTGAATTGCATTTGTCATTTCCTGCTTAATTATAGATGTCTCATCTTATTTTTAGTGCCACTAAGAATTACTATCTTTGGGAGCTAATTGCTATAGAGTCACAGAGCGTCGGTTATTTGTGACTTGTACAATCCATTCTGAAGACTATACGACTTACATCCAAGGAATGCCACATTCCACAGTGTGCTAAGTTGGATAACAAGATCGTTTTACACTGAATTCCAAGTTCTCTAAACTCCATCACTAATATATCTGGATGTGAATACCCTAATTTGTGAGCTACATAACTCCTTTGTTCCCTTGCAATAGATGTTGTATTAAAATGTCCTTCATACCCCAAAGACAGTGTTCCTTCCCTATAAAGCACCCCATTATACCCGAGACCAGTGTAAGTCTTTTGTAGCCTCACTCAGAACTCCATTCATGTCCTCTCTAATAAAGGCCTCTTTGTAACATGCACATTAGTAGAACTCCCTAAATCTCAGGTTCTCTGGAAAAACTCTAAAGAGAAGAAAGGGGAATGTTAGGAGATGTACTTGGTGCAAATATAAATAAAAGACTGATCCATTCAAGACATTTTTTCCCTTTGTAATAATGCCAACGAGATGAAGACGCTGTGTGCCTGTTTTCATCACATTGTTCTGATGATAGTGCCTCTCTTCTTTGCCTGCAGTAGTGGTGTTTACCTACTTATTTTTTATACCTTCTACTTTTGGTCTTGCTTTTTCAGTGCGAGAAACCTATGCATACTCAGAGACCAAGAATTTCCATCAGCTGCATTTTATCAAATAAAACATTTGTACAAATATAAAGGTTTTTGGATTTCAGGATGAAGTTTCCTACTCCTATCCATATAACCTTGCAAAGGAGATCAAGTTTGACTTTGAAAGCAAAAGCATTTGCCCCCAATTTTGTGTAATATCTAATGTGATTCTTGGTCATTTTTTTTGTATTTGAGAAAGAAAGAAAGAAAGAAAGAAAGAAAGAAAGAAAGAAAGAAAGAAAGAAAGAAAGGGAAAGAAATCACAGAGGAAGAAAGTCCGACCAGACATTATATTAGGCTGAGGCAAATGGTATTCACCTTTTATAGTCCCTATGTTTTATAATGAAGATACTTCATTGAAACAATGATGCATACTTCAAGGGTTCCCTGGAGAGCAGTGAATCCTGTTTGGAGAGATTCATGAATATGTGCATTAGCACAATCCAACTGGAACTTGCCCTTAAAAACGAACCACAAGAGAAGCTGATCAGTTTCTGCTTATGTATATAATCAGAAGGTTATCATATTATCTCCCTCTCCACGGGAAAAGCAGATGCGTATTTTTCTACCACCTTAAGATGAGAAATGCCAAAAGAAACAACAATTTTTCCCCCTCTGTGATGTTCATTACGTGAAACCCCATAGAGACCTTTTAATACTGGGTAAAAAGAGCAGAAAATGAATACAGACTCAATTTTTCAAAATGAACTTTAGTTTTTGCATACGATGAATTGTAGAACACGCCCTCAAAATATCCATTTCTGCTTGAATTTGCTGAAGGTCATTAATAAATCTGCATTGAGTTCAAATATTGCTAAAATTGCATATACGAGACAACTAGTTCGGGGTCAAAGCTCCCAGAAAGGTACATGACACTGTGTGTTTTAAGGATGAATGACAGCCATTTGGCAGATTTTGAAGTAATAGTTTGTTTAAAGTACAACGAATTCCATGAAAAATGCTTGTAACCAGCAGCTGGTGACCAAGCTTCAAAACAATGGCAGACCACCACTATGTTAGCAACAGTGATAAAGAGCGTCCAAGTATATTTGCAGATTTATCTTTGGGATTTTTTAAGAGTATTTAAAAAAGGGGAGACAGCCCCCAAACCTTGATGGTCCCGAAGAAACAACAGAGAAAAATTGTTGTTACCTAAGGACAGAATGCTGTTAAATTATCATCTTCTATGCTGTGCCATGCAGAAATATCTTTAGCAAATGCAGATAAGTGGGAAGGTTTTCCTCCAGATTTGGGGAAAATGTTACTTAGAGAAGACCTCATGTAATTTGTAATGCATGGCTACTCTTACATTAAGTCCTGTGTTTTAAGTTCAACCACGTCCATGTTTGCAGCATGTTGTCCAAACAGACAGGAAAGTAGTAACTGTCTCAAAAAGAACATTACAATCCTATTAATGTTCAACACTACTTCATTCGTGTCAGACAATTTCTTTTTTAACTTGTCAGTTAGTCATTACTTAAGTATCTGGTAATGAATTGCCCAAGATTGTTTAAATTTATCGTTTCTAGCCCCTGTGTTCACGGAGAAAACAGTACTTGAACTTGTCCAGTGTTGTCCTCAAACCTCTGGATTCAAAGCTTCCTGGACATCTTCGGGCCTCCTAATGTGATTTGAGAGTCTGTCTGTGCCGTTCTCAGTATGCAGCATAGGGCCAAGGGAACGTTGTTAATTTGAGAGGGTACAATGGTGTAGTCACGCATTTAAATTATTTCTAACTTTTCACCAGAAGTCGTATTCATGTTTCGGAAAATTAGTACTTAGCCAGGCTCCAAGGAAGAAAGTATTTTATTTAGTAATAGTTCAAATAATGCAGTAAAAATGTCTCTCTGTGCATTTGAACTGGCCCTGGTGGCCTGATTCAGTATTTTGCCCATTTTCTTGGCTTTTCGAGCTTCATACACACAAAAAGAAATTGTACAAAACACTTAGCACGATTTTTTCATAGCTGGTAATGGGCCTTTCACTGCACAAAGGCAAGGAAAAATTATTTAGAAAGGTGAACAGGTTTTTAGAAAAACTGAAAAACTCTCCTCATGTGTTTTAGACTCTGCTTTCTGCCCCTTGTCTGCATGTTTTAAACCTAGTCACTAGAATCCCTGGAAGAATTATGCTTTCTAATGTTAAATGCTGGATATGATCATCTACAACGGCCTTAAAAAAGCAAATTTCATAAGGAATGATGTTAAAAGAAAGACTGCTATTTACTGACAGTTTTCCTTTTGTGCCTATGCATGTAGAATCTATTTATATCTGTCTACCTCTCTATTCCCAAACTACCTCAGAATTCACATATGCAGCACAGGAAATGTGGCTTTGAGCTTCTTTTGCAAATAGGTCCTATCATAGGCTCTTAGAAGTTTTATCTTGTCCAAAAAGGCAGTTTTTACCAGCGACACAGCCATCTGTTTAGTGAAAACAGCTAGCTAGTGAATTGCAGCTTCTGTGTGTGTGTGTGTGTGTGTGTGTGTGTGTGTGTGTAGGCGAGGTGGTGGTGAGGGAGTAGAAGGTCAAAGGGTAAATTCCAATTGCTGTGACATATTTTTATGAGCTGAATCATACACAGCTTTTAGCCTTGAAAGGGGAAGAAGATCTTAGAAAGGGAAGTAACATGAATGGGCAGGTCAGGAAAATCCTCAAGAAGTGCTCCTCCAAATTAGCAGTTAATTGCTCCCCAACCTGCCATATTCATCCATTTGAATTTTATTTTATTGTCCCAAGACTTGAAAAGATCCGTGTTTCTCTTGACTGAATCCCAGGAAAACTGGGATTGCAAAAGACAAAGTTATCTGGGAGAATTTACTTCCCTTTTATACCTTTGGTATTTTTCTCCTTGTTGGAGGGGTGAGGGGTGAAGCATCCTTGAAAGTCAGAAAGGAGGAGGAGACTACGCGGGGAGTTCGTTCCCAGCCCAGGGCTGACAAAGCATTGCTGCAGCAAGAAGGAAAATGCTAACCAGAGCGGGGAGAAAAGACAGGAGGTGCCCCAGGAGCCAAGCTTTGTTAGAAGCCTTAAGCACCCCACCCTACCCTCCTTTCCCTGCGCCCTCGCTCTCTGGCAAATGTGGAGGCTATTTTCTGCTTTTTACAAGAGGTACTGCCAGGAGAAAAACAGAAGGAGAAAAAAAAAGGTGGTGGGGGTGGGGTGGGGAAGCTGATGCTGAAATCGAGGAGGAAACAGCAGAAGGGTCAGGGGCAACAGTCAAGGCAGCAGCAGCTGCCGCGGCCGGCCCCGCACCGGCCATCGCCGTCCCGGCTGCGCGGCGACAGCCCGAGTGGCAACAGCTGCGGGGAGGCCCGGCTTCGCGCCCGTGCCGCCCGCACCCGGGCTCGGGGTGGGGGGTCCCTCTCGCTCGCATCTTCTGAGCCAGCACATTCCTCTCATTCCTTCACTGCGTCAGCTGACCGGCTGCTCCCTCCCTGGCTTCGGGCACTGGCGAGGCTGGCTTTCCTTCTCCGCGACGCCCGAGACTGACACGGGTTTGTCGTGGTGGGTGTCCCTGCGGTCTCCCGGGTGACTTCGCTGAGCCGCCGGGACCTGGGCCTCTCCCGCACCTGGCTCCCCGCTGGCTCCTCAGGCCCCAAGGCATTTCGTTGGCGAGGTTGCCAGGGACCAAACAGGATCTTAATTTTCAAAGTTGAGGGCGAGCATAACTTGAGAAGGTGCCCAGCTCCCAGGCGTTGGACGAAGATGAACAAATTAGGCAGTTTCAGTATTATCAGAGGCAGCATTCTCACCCTTTTTGTTGTAAAAGGAACATAAATGTAGCTACAGATTGAATGAAGTTATAGGCCATAAAAGGGCAGGAGAGAAAAAAGAAGAGATAATAGGCACTGTCCGTTTGAGCCTGATACACTTACTGTTTCAAATCTATTCACACAGTGTTAGTGGCAAATACATAGTTTACCGGCAGTAATGAACGAGGGAAGGAGTGAAGATAAATATCACGCAGTGCCGTGGAGCATTTAGAGTAGTGGCAATTGCTGTTTACTTGCTTTTCGTTGATGAAAATTATACAGGGCAAGGGTGTATGTGAGACACATCTTTATATTATTTTTTCTCATAGTTTTGGAAGTCTGGGTGAGAGGAGGCATTCCAGTTCATTTTCCTTATTTAGATAAACTAAAAAAAAAAATCAATATACCTTTTTTAGTATGGATTTCTGTCTTCTATTAAACACTCATGCAAAACTAATTGTACTTTTTTTTTGGCATTTATAGCCAATCTGTTTGCCTTCATTAAGCCTACCCATATGATCATTAAATGCTGCCTGAGAGTTTAAAGTATTTCACATATATGAACTTTAACTCTGCCACATAATAACCACATAATAATGTATTTCTTTGTACACTTAGGAAGTTACCAGTTGAAGACTTCAAGCACGCCGTTCACGTGATGGAGAATTAAAGAAATTAATTGTGTGTTTTTAAATAGAAACTCCTTAGGAGCAAAACTAGGGATTTCTCCATAGTTTGGAAAGTACCGGACTCACGATTAGCCTTAGGTTAGGTGCATTTTCGTTTGGAAAGAACAAATAAGTCAAACTTCAAATTTCAACTTGTGTAGTTATGATAAGTGGTTTCAACTAAATGGAGAAATGAGCTTTTTTTTTTTTTTTTTTTTTTTTAAGAGTGAAAGAACTTAGTGCCTTAAATTAGAAGATGTAATTATTTGATCTGGAGACAAACGTATGTAAAAATATACAATTACCTATTTTGAAATTGTAAAATGCGTTACATTTTTTGTTGTTATTTGAAATGGATTGGAATAATTACAAGTAAGATCACATTTGTCACATAAGTGAATGTGATGAAAATATTCATTTGTATTACAAAAACAGTTATACTACATTTAGATAACTTATTTTACATAAATTCCAACAACATGACATAACATTTTACAAATACCTGAAAAGAATTTTCTTAAGGACAACTAAGAGAAATGACTATCAGAAAACTATTTCTCTATGTGAAATTGAGGCAAACGTTTTTAAAAATGATATGTGAGACTACATGAAAACTAACATTCCATTAAGAATATTCCTTTAGTAGCTTTAAAGAGAGGAAGAAAGATGAAGCCTTAATATTTCTGAGGGGAGCTAGTTAAATAGAATTTTAATGATTGATTTCATTTGGACATTTTATATTTTTGTAGTATGATTTTAAGATTTGTATGTATGTTTTGATGTGCTACTTAATCTGTACATGGGGCTGTGATCTTCATTGGCTCTTTTAAGTAGAGAAAAATCAATGATTTCTTCACTCATAGATTGATCCTGATTTGTTTGTTATATTATTGTATCACTGATCTTTTCTAGAAACAGTGATGTTGCATGAAATTTGTATTTCAGTATTTTTATAAAATAATATAAAGTGAGAAACAGATTTCACATAATAAAAACAAACTTTTGCACCACATATTAAAAAAAGTGTCATTTAAAATGTACACTGAAATTGCATTTTATTTCTTTATAGTCAAACAAAAGCTCTCTGAATGAAGATTCAGGGATTTCTCCGGCTTTGTCTAAATTCAAAGTGCCCTCTACTGTCAAAAACATGTACTGCTCAGAAAGAGAAAATCTGACAAGTCTGAAACCAAAATCTAGACAGTGAGAGACAGATGGAAGAAAACCAGCATAGGTAACAGCACTGCCACTCAGCCCTGGGGCAATTCAATTTGGAACGTTCCATCAGTCAATAATTATGCTCCCATTCCAGGTTAAAAGTTACATTTAAATTATTTGTAATTTTACAACTGTTGCTTCATACTTTTCTTTTTTCTTCCCTTTGGTTTCAAAACTGAAATTGCACTTTGGTGCCACTGTACGCTTACTAGAATGATCTGAACAATGCATGTTATGACCGCCAGACTAAACTTTAAAACTACCCATACCCCGATATTTTTATTCTACTCTTGAGGAACATAATTTAGATGCTCTTCTCATATTTTTCTGTTACAATATTTTCACTTTTGTTGTGGATTATGTATACTGAAAAAGGCAAAATATTTATCATAACTCTGACAGAAGAAAGCTAAGTAATCAGTTGAATCAGACTTTTAAAAAATATCATGCAAACAAATAAAGGGTTGCTCATTTTGTTCACCTTAAGAAGGTGTTTAAACACTATCAAGACAGCGGTAGCATGCTCTGTATGTTTGTGTAAGCTTATTATAATCTTTCAATTAAATTCAGTGACCCAAAGAAAATTTTGCCATAAGAAATTCAGGCTATTCCATAATGTTAAGTTGTGTTTTATAATATACGGCAAAGCAGTGAAACTTGAGGTGTGTGATAAATATAGGTGAAGATTTTTAGAAATCGTTACTGAGATGTTATATTAAAGCTATAGATGGTGTTACAAAATGTTTAAAAGGAGAGTATTCTGACTGAATTTATTTTTTTAAATAAAATCAATAATTTGAAGTTAAGAAGATGCTGCCATAATTTGGGGGGGGGCTCTCCATTTAAGTGCCCAATCTGTAGAGCAAGTCTTGGTTAACTAGCTCTTCGAAGCATTTGGTCTATGTTTCAGGCAATAGCAAACTAGAGACTTAGATAATTTGGGCAAAGATTTTATATAAAAATCAATGGCTACCGCTTTTCTGTCAAATAAATGTAGAAATAGCTTTTCAGTGTTGAATCAAACACTAGAGATGTTAGGAGTGACTGATGGTGGAGAGTGCCAGAGACCCAGCGCTCCCAGTAGAAAGGGCCTCAGGCAGCGGCCTGGTTTCCAGTGTTTTCCTTCTCTGTGCCTCTCTGTCTGGTTGGTTTCCAACTCTGCCACATCCCAGATGTCCACGCTGCCTTCTTTGAGTAAGAAGGACATTCAAAGAGCACATAACATTGATGTTTCCCTGATATACAAAACGCTATATCTATCAGGAGCATTTGTGGGCCACAATCAAATGAATGAATAAATGACTAAATGAACACAAGATTGAAAGAGAGAGGCAAAATATATCCAAGGAGTGGTTCTCTGGGGTTAGATCTTAGAGGTGATTTGGAGAAGATCAAGTACTTGAGGGCAAATCTCTTAACCCAAGTGCATACTTAACCCTAATTTTTGTGGAATACCAATTCTCTTGATCAGTGCTCAGTTATTTTCCACTCCTTGCAAATGGAATTACAAATTGCATTTGTAATATTATCCTAAATCCTATAAAAGGTGTCCACATAAAAAAAGTGAAATGCTATGATATACTAGATGGCCAACTAAATGTTCTATGCTTCTGTTTCCTTTGTTTTTAGCATCAGCTCTCGTCTTCTGAATTCAATTTCAAAAGGTCGTCGATTTTCTAAGTAACCTAATCTAATCTGATTAATAATGAATCCCTTTTCTTTGGCGGAAGTACTGTTTATCATTGTGAGTCAGTTGAGGAAAATTTAAATCAAAGGACTTGGCATCCTTTAGCCAAAGATGAGCTAAAGTAGACCCATGGAACTCTTTCTTCTGCAAAATGAGTTTTGAGGTAAATGTTAACAAAGAGAAACAAACAAACCAACAAATAAACATTGGCTCCCTGAAGAGATTGCTCCTTATTTCCTTCTTGGAACTGGGAGGGAAGCTGCTGCTTTTCTTGGCCGTCATTATTTTTTTTCTTTAGCCTGGTTGTTCAATTGTCTCCTAGCTTCTATGGGCTGAATAACATCCTTCTGATAAATCCCATTTCTCTGCAAGGTAGCCAGTCAGCTTCTTTTTGTTTGCAACCAAATAAATCTAATTGACATGACTCACATCTTTTTCAGTGAGCAACTCAGATTCATAGTGATATTTACAGAGAGTTTACAAAGTTTCATTTCATGATCTGGAAGCTTGGTTGAATAGGGGACTTAGCCAATGCCACATAGCATGTTTGTGCAAGAGACTGGGACTCAGTCCCAAGCCTCCTGACAGAGACAGCATTATACTGAAGCACTGATTCATCACCTCCGTGTTCATGATCTACTGGGTTTTATATATGGTTTTGACAGAAATTCTTATCTTTCACAGCCTTATAATCTAATACTGAGAGCAATAGTTTAGATACAAAAGTAAAAATAGCATAAGTAGTAGAGATTAAACAATTTTAGGAAGTAGAATATTATGACAAACTGAAATATTTGTAGTATATGTAGGGCTCTAATGTTATACAGTTTAGTACAGGGATTATCCTCCCTTTTAAAAAAAGTGAAATCTAGTGCATTTATTTTTTATTTTTTTTTTGAAAATTTTTAACATTTATTTAATTTTGAGAGACAGAGCATGAGCAGGGAAGGGGCAGAGAGAGAGGGAGACACAGGATCTGAAGCAGGCTCCAGGCTCTGAGCTGTCAGCACAGAGCCCGATGCGGGGCTTGAACCCACAGACCGCAGGATCATGACCTGAGCCAAAGTTGGACGCTTAACCAACTGAGCCACCCAAGCGCCCCAAATCTAGTGCATTTAAACAGTGGAGGGAACATGTTTGAATTGTATATGTTTATGTAACTGTATATATAACAACTGTCTATTTCCAATTTGGTAAGATGCACAGTGAAACCTTTCTCTTTTTCTTATGAGAAATGCTACAGATAGAAGAAAATATAAATTGTGGAAAATTGTCTTTCTTTAACACATCAGTAGTGACGAAGCATGCCACAAGCATTTAATAAAGGCATTATTGTGGACTTTCTTCATTCCTGGGAACCAACGGAAAAATCTCAAGGGACAGATCATTAAATCTTCTTCCTCAGTGTTAACTTGGACAACAGCTCAGGAGACATCTCTGAGGGTGCACGGCACTTATTAGAAGCATGTTTAGGAATCTCTGACTGTTTTTCAAAAACCACTTCTGCAGCAAACAAGAGGATAGTTACCAAGTGTTTCTGGAAACCATGTATAACTGAGGAGATTCAATTCATTAGAAATATGATAAATTATAAATGGTAAAGGCTGAAAAAGAGTAAGTTGTGGGGGAAATATAAATTAAATATGAGAAGTATAATGTAACCATGAGAGATCACTTGGTATATATTGCTTTATTATATTTTATAGTATATTTTTTGAGATAAGGCAATTTACCACACTATTATTTATGCTTCACTTATTTTGTAGGAGAAAAAGAGAAAAAATTTAGAAACAAAAATATATAAAGTGTGTTTTTCTCTTACTGCTATTTTTTTCTTTCCACATTATCAACTATTCTCAAATTCACAGCATAGATCACATTTATGGACCCTTCATCAGCTGTAATTATTTTTTTCTTCCTGAAAGGGATTATTACAAAAACCATGATTTTTCTCCCAAATCTTTATTTTTCCTTGACCCAGGATTTTGCATTTTTTTTTTCTAATGGATTTCAAGTAATACATACAGTGTCTTTCATGTGTGTACTGCTTCATACTTAGTAAGTATTTTACAGTCAGAGTTTTATTTGCGTTTCCCAAGGCCTCTCTTTCAGAGTTGGCAGGTACTTTATTGATCAGTAATTTATTTGTTTGACATTTTAAAAAATGAGGTTCAGTGATTATCTCCTGATAACCCATTACTAGGAGTTTAAAATAGGTTTAAAGTTTAGATTTGGAGAATCACAGCCTTTACTCATTCACTCACTCATTTATTAAGTCATGCATTTCTGTATTTCTTTATTTTTCAACAAAGGTTTGTTGAGCACCTACTTTTATTAGATATTCTTGTGAACTGGTCACCGCTGCTCTCTGCCTGAATCAGCCTTCCCTTACCTACAAGGAAGACCCGCAAGTTTATTAGGGCAGGTTGCTCCTCAGGCCTCAAGGCCTGAGGATCAGTTGAGGCTGTATGTTTGGACAGCCATTTTATGACTAATTACTTTTAACCAATTTCCATGAAAGATCTTTTTTATTGATGCCCTTTTTGCTTTTGAAAAATACAGTTTTGGATACTCCACTTTAGAATCGATGCTTAACGTGATTCCTAACATCTAGGCCTGACTTGGCTCCAGCCACTCTTAGATGTCCACACCTGGCGGTTAGGAACCAGGGGGTGTGGACATGTGTACATGCCCCCACACCAAGCTCATGAATATTGTCTGGGAGGAGAGCTGTCTAGCTAAAGTCAGAACTTATGGAAATCCATAATTCTGAACTCCGGAGAATGTCAGCTTCATTTTTATTCACTTTTTCCCCCTTTTTCTTTTCTCCTCTGTGCTTTTCTGCTTCAGTTGCCCTTTTATTTTCTTATTTATAATCCCTTTTTCTACTCACCTCTGCCATTAATTATACCACTTCTATGCAGCATTGGACAAGTCACTTAACCTCAATGAATCTGGTTTTGTTATCTGGATAAATAGAAATAACTTTACTTATAGAGCTATGGAGATGATTAGATAATGCATTTAAAAGCATTGAACTAAATCTTTTTTACATAGTAATTGTGATTAGTGAGGGACTTATGAACATTTGTCTTCCTTGGATTTGTGGATAAAACCTGTAGACAAATTTCAAAACGATTTGTGAAGTTGTTATAACACAAGCAAGACTTCAGTGTATGTAGACAATTTCTCTATTCTATTACATTATTATGATTGTTCATTATTACTGTTGTTGTTTTTGTGATTTCTAATTGACCATTTTCTTTACATCTTAAAAACATTCAGTAACCAAGTAAAAAGTTGGATTTTTTTTTTTTTCCTGTAAATGAAATCTCTAAATTAGCAGGGCTAAGCCTCGGTATTCTCTGTTTATAGTCAGTAGATCGGGATCTTACCCTTTGCTCTAAATTCCTTTTATATGCTGGTAATTACAAAATTTGTATCCCTGGTTTGATGTGTTCCTTAAACCCTGCATCCTTATATCCACTTGCCTATTTGATATCTCTACCTCTCTACTTGCATGTTTAATGAGCATCCCAAACCAGTATGTATAAATCTGAATTATGGATACTTCCCAGAAATCTTCTCCAAGGTTTTTTGTGTTTTGTTTTGTTTTGGTTTGGTTTTGCCTAGTTAGGCAAACATGTTGGACCAATTCTTGGACTTTTTTTTTTCTCATACCCAATCTAATCTACAAGTAAATGCTCTCAGACTCAGTCTTCAAGTATATCCCCAACCAACCCCTCCAATGTTACAGGCCTGGTCCCTTCCACCTTCCCCACCCCCCACCCCTATGATACTCTCAGCGGGTATCCTTTAGCCTGAGTGCAGTCTTATTTTTCATTGAGCAGCCCGAGAGATATACTTAAAATGTAAATTAAATCATGTCCCTCCCCTACATAAAACTTTTTCAAAAAGATTCCTCTTACATTTAAAATAAAGTCCAGGGGCGCCTGTGTGACTCAGTCAGTTAAGCTTCCGACTTTGGCTCAGGTCATGATCCCGCAGTTTGTGGGTTTGAGACTTACTTAGGCTCTGTTCTGACAGCTAGCTCAGAGTCTGGAGCCTGTCTTCAGATTCTGTCCCTCTCTCTCTCTCTGTCCCTCCCCTGCTCACACTGTCTCTCTCAAAGAATAAATAAAAATTAAATATATAAAATAAAAAACCTTCCACTTCTTTAAAAAAAAATAAAATAAAATCGGAAGTTTTTATGATGACTTGAAAGTATCTGTATACTGAACAGATAATCAAAATTAATGAGAAAAACTCCTGGCTACATCTTCTAACTTATTTCTTACTGCTTTTTCCACTTTTTCCCACTGACTTCCTTACAGTTCTTTGCAAACATTTCAGCTCGGTCCATCACTTGTATTAGTCCCTCTGCCTAAAATGCGTTTCACCTGGATGTGTACACGCCACACACCTTTGCTTCATTACAGTTTCTGTTCAAATATCACTAGCTTAAAGAAATATTCTTCAACTGCTCTATATATCTTATTTACAAAGATAGGCACCTTTTTTGTCTTTCTTGCTTCAATTTTGATATTTAAGGTTTCCCTCTCTTTTTATCTCTTTTCCACTCGAAGAATTTTCTTTAGCATTCCTCTTAAAGCTAGTTTGTGGTGAAAAACTTTCTTAGTTTCCCTTTATCTGAAAATGCTTTTATTCTGTTTTCATTTCTGAAAGATATTTTCAAAGGATATAGAATTCTGGGTTGACAGATTTTTAACTCTCACTACTTTGTCAATGTGCCATGGCCTGATGGCTTCCATGGTTTCCAATGAGAAATCCACCACCATTTAAATCATCATTCTTGGGGCACCTGGGGGGCTCAGTCAGTTGAGTGTCCGACTTTGGCTCAGGTCATGGTCTCATGGTTCGTGGATTCGAGCCCTACATTCTGAGCTGTCAGCACAGAGCCTTGAGCCTGCTCCAGATTCCATGTCTCCCTCTCTCTCTCTGCCCTTCACCTTCTCATGCTCTCTCTGTCAGAAATGAATAAACTAAAAATCAGTCAGTCAATCAATCATTCCCTTCTTTGTGTTCTTCTTTGTCTGCTTTTAAGGTGGTTGTTTTTCTTTGCTTATTTTGTTTTGTGTTAAAGTTTATCTTGTTTGGAGTTTAGGCTTCACTGAGCTTTTGGATCTGTGATTTGCTGCTTTCACCAAATTTGGAAAATTCTCAGCCATTATTCTTTCAAACATATTTTTTATACCAATCTATTTCTCCTCTCCCTCTCAGACTCTTATGACATAACGGTTAAACCTTTTGCTATTGTCTCACAGGCCCCCAAGACTCTGTTCACTTTTTTATTTTTTAATTCTTTCTTTCTTTATACATTTCAATATTTGATGACATTTTATTGTTCTATCTTCTAGTGTAGTAATTCTGGTATTGAGCCCCTCAGTGAATTTTTAATTTTCATTAATGAGTTTTTCAGTTCTAAAATTTGCATTTGGTTCCCTGTGTGGTTTCTGTTTCTTGGCTAAGAACATTCTTAGCCATTTGTTTCAAGAGTACTTCTTCTTATCTCTTAAATCATTGCTATAAAGGCTGCTTTACAGTCTATGTCTGACGATTCCAAAATATAAGCCATCCTGCATTTTGCATTGGTTAGTTTACCTCTTTCCTTGAGAGGTAGGTTTTCTCAGTTCTTTATGTATTGAGTAATTTTGGATTGTATCATGAAATTTGGATATTTCTCTTTTTTTACCTTTATTTATTTATTTGTTTAGAGATTGAGAGTAAGAGAGTGTGCAGGCAGGACAGGGGTAGAGAGAGAGGGAGAAAGAGAATTCCAAGTAGGCTCCACACTGTCAGCGCAGAGCCCACTGTGGGCTCCAACTCATAAACTGCGAGATCATGACCTGAGCAGAAGTCTGATGCTTAACAGACTGAGCCACCCAGGCGCCCTGCCAATTTGGATATTTCAAGTGGTGATTCCTATTATGTTACGAGATTCTAGATTCTGTTAAAATCTGCCGAATACTGATCACTTTTTTTTTTTTAAGAAGTCTATCTTTTTAGATGCAAAAGGCAAAGTCCGACACCTTCCCTCTGTGGGCTGTGGTCCAATGTGTTTCGTTTTCAAAACCTTTGTAGTGCCATTCTGGTCTTCCCCGATTATACTCAACCAGGACCCATGTGGAACCTGTGCGGTGATTTACCATGTGGTTTAGTTTTTAAGTCTTTGCTGCATTGATTCTAATTGGTTTCATTCATGTGCAGCTTATCTCAGGAGTCACCTCAGAACTTCATGAACAGATTCCAAAGGTCCTTTTCTCCAGCTCCCTCCTCTTAGTCATCCCACCCTTACACACTTGCCTGTAGTTTCCCCTCCCTGGTGCTCAGATTAGAAAGCTGGGGCGGTAGCTTCTCCACGCTACTGCCCACGAGCAGGCCTCTTTGTAGCAAAGAGCAAGACCGAGGAGCGTGAGGGCCTCTAGCATCGCCCCTGCGCTCCTGCGGCTCCTGCGGAAGTTCGCTTGTGTTCTTGGCTCTTATCTGGAGTCGGACAGAGACACTCAGAAAGACCTCTACCCTTCAGGCGACGCTGCCACAGGCGGGGGTCAGGGGCATCACCTCTCTGTTGTTGGCATTTACCTAGAGTGAGACAGACAGAGTCCAGAGCGCCGTTGTGCCGCCCTGGTGGGAAGGAGAGGGTGCTTGTCGATAGCGCGCACCCAGCGCGGGGCAGCGGAGGTCTAAAGGCTTGGCCACTGCTGCCACCAGAGCCACGCGCCAGTGAGAATGTGGAGGGTGCATGACTGTTCCTGTCCGATCTGAAGTCTCTCTCTAGTTGTCCTCTGTCTGCTTATTCTCTGTTTCACAGTGTTTATTACTACCGTGCACGCGCGTGTGTGTTATTTTGTACAAGCAAGTAGATACTAAGTAATAACGGTCCACAAGACCTACTAAACAAAAAAACAAGCCTGGAGGCGGTGCCATAGCTCATGTCACCACCGTTTGAGGGGAGGAAATAAAGAATACATGAATAACAGAGAACACAAGGTCTCTCTGTGCGTCCTGATGGGAAGGTTAGGAGAATATGCTCTCTCATTTTTTGCCTGTGTATTTGGGATTTTCATAGGGAGGTGCCCCCTGTTTTCTTTGGGAATTCTGGACAACTGAGAATCCTCCCCACTGAGAATTTAGGGAAACTAGTAAGAGAGGATTATGGATTTGGAGTCCAATAAGAGAATTAAAACATAAGGTCTGGCTATACTGGTAGATCTAAATGGTCTGTTTGGAAAACAATAATAAAAGAATGGATTTTCTTTCCTTTTTCATTTTTTTTACTTAAAACAAGTTTCTTTATTTTGAGAGAGCATATGCACAAGCAGGGGAGAGGCAGTGGGGGAGAGAAAGAATCACAGACGGGCTCCATGCCCAGCACAGAAACTAGCCCTTGGGGGCTTGATCCCAGCACTTTGAGATCATGATACCTGAGCCGAAATCAGTCAGATGCTTAGCTGACCGAGCCACCCAGGGGCCCCAAAAGGATGGATTTTCTACACAAAAAGAGTGCTAATGTTACTGAAGGAGGCATTAAGCAGGATAACGTTGCTGAGGAGAAGTGTGCACAAGCGAAGCTGCCATGACACACGTGGAAAGCATAAAGGGTCACCACGGACCATATAAGGGCAACCAGACTAAGACTTTCCCACAGGTCTTTTTCTTCTCTGTGAAAATGTAAACTTGTAAAGTTAAATAAGCATTCTCTCCTATAGGACAGTGTTGAGGCGGTCTTCACGTAGTATGAGCACACATAACTAGTTTTTAGCCAGTAAACGACGACAAAAGTGCATTTTTAAACATGCAAATGGGGGATTGGTTGCCCTTTTGTTTCCCTTCTACTCTTGGCTGTCCATTTCTGAAGCTATACTGGTTTCCTAGGAGACTATTAAGGAATGAAACTTGATTGGCTATATTGGCAGAAAGACTGTTGGTGTACATTTGGAGGAACATTTACATATCAGCTACACACACAAAAATGAAATGCTTGACACATGGAAGATTTTTTTTTTAATTGCAGTATAAAAAACCTCCTTGATAAACTAAAATTAGATATGGGAACAATAAGCTAGCGGGTCATCTTGCCAATCACCCTGCCAATTACTCCTTTAAATATTCTCCTCCTTGTCCAGTACCGTTAAGTGAATGTCTTATTCTTTGAGCATAATTTCTCCACTGGACTATTTATTTTTACCAATTTGCTACATATTCTATAGCTTTCTTTTTTCAACCAGTTCCTGGCAAGATTATCAAAGAGTGAAGAAGATGTGCGAAGAATGTCTCCATCAGTATGTCTCTGAGCAGGAAGGAGACACAAGACAGAGTAAAAGTAAACAAGTAACAATCACAACTCTACTATTCATGTCATACAATGTTCTGCAAGACTAGAAGAACCAGTTCAGTTTATTTATAGGAAAGCGGAGTGAAGCAGAGGATAGCATCAAGAGATTACCAAGCAGGAATCACCTTTATTTAAAGCTCACAGATGGGACCGAGGATACAGTGCTAGCTGGCCCTTAACTTGAAAATGTATATAAATAAGTAGGCTTGTTTTTGCAATTTTATTCCAAGATTTCAGTACAATTTTTTTTACTGCTATCTGTACCTATCAACTTCATTCCAAAACATATTTTCAGTTAACAAGAAAAGATCAGCACGTTTTTCTTGAGTAAAGAACTGTGCCATTTGTTGGTAGGTATATTTCTTCCAAGGGGAAAAATGCAAAACAAAAAACCTAGTGAAGGAAAAATTTCCCTATGGCTTGATCTTGAAATTGGATTCTGTAAAAGATTCATGGACTGTTTTCTGCTGTGTACATTTTCCTTGCTTCAATCGGTTTTTAAATTTAGTTCAGCAATTATTTGAGAGAAGTTGATGTTTCTTGCAGTGATCTAAGGGCAAAGAAAGAAAAAGGCGGGGGGGGGGGTGGCCTCTAAGATAGCAGTTGACCCACAGGACACTATTACCTTGTTTGGTAAACAAAAAAGACAGGGGCAGATGTAAAGCAGCAAGTGATTAATAGAAAAAACATCCTGGCTGTATGAGTATATCATTGTTGCCAAACTGCAGTACAGTTCGAAATCACATTGTATAGGGACGCCCTGGGTGGCTCAGGTGGTTGAGTGTCTGACTTTAGCTCAGGTCATGATCTCACAGTTCATGGGTTCAAGCTCTGCATCACGCTCTGTGCTGTCAGCCTGGGGCCTGCTTCAGATTCTGTGTCTCTCTCTTTCTCCTCCCCTCCTTACCATGCTCTGTCTCTCTCTTTCTCTGTCTCTCAAATATAAATAAACATTAGCGGGGCACCTGGGTGGCTCAGTTGGTTAAGCGTCCAACTTCAGCTCAGGTCATGATCTCACAGTTCATTAGTTCAAGCCCCGTGTTGGGCTCTGTGCTGACAGCTCAGAGCCCGGAGCCTGCTTCAGATTCTGTGTCTCCCTCTCTCTGCCCCTCCTTGGATCATGCTCTGTCTCTCTCTGTCTCAAAAATAAATAAAACATTTAAAAATAAATAAATACTCATTAAAAAAAAGAAGTAACATTATGTAATATTAAAAAAGAGTCTAGCAAAAAAGACACATTTCTGACGGCAAAAAGGATTCCAAAGGACTTTTTTAAAACACAATTTACTTGTGTATCTATATAGGGGTAATAATTTTTATACATTTTGGTGAGTTTTTTTCATCAGCATCTTATATTACAAATTCTGTCTCAGAAAATATTCCGTTTCTTGGGTGTTACTTTTAATGTGGAAATATGAGTGAGAGGAAGACTCTTCTAGAGCTGATGTTGAGTTGTAAGACATAAAAGTTTATGTTGCAGTCTTGGAGCTGTTCATAAAATAGAATGGGCATAAGGTAGTGAATTCTTCAGGCAGGGACTGAAAGTTCACTTGTTGAGAACGTTATAAAGGTATTTCATGCCTTTGATAATGGTTGCAATGGATGATCTCTGATGTTCTTTCAAAATTTATGACTTTATGAATCTATGACATCTCTGTCTCTCTCATTTGTATATATGTGGACTGTGAACTAAAATCATCTAGGAAATCTTAGGCAAATATGAAACATAAGCTAGGTTTTAAATCATGGGTAGGATTTAAGGTAAGCTGAAGAGAAGAATGATGTCATTATAGTGAGAAAGGAAGAAAGAAAAAAAAAAAAGAGATAGAGAGCAAGAGGTAGGCACGAATGAGCTTGGTATCTTTGAGAACAACAACAAAATACTGTCCTGACTAGAATGTAAGATTGTGGAGATAACCAAGGTATAGAGGCAGATCTAATTGGAAAGGGCTTTCTTTCAGTACTAGAAACTGATCAAGGAACATTTTGTCTCACTTAGATATTAAAGAAATTTTAGATTTTTGTCTATGAGAATAATCTGTTGATACATGCGTTTTAGTGAGATAAAACTGGCATTGTTGTATTGAAGAAGGGGGAATAAAATATGTAGATTGCTTGGGCATTAGTGGATGAGGACCGGTTTGGGAGAGTGTTCAGTAAGAACCGAGTTTTTGTACAGATGATTAAAAACTATTCTATTTGTGTTTATTGAGCCAGGTGGATATAAACCGTTATTCTTCTAATGTAGAATTAAACAATACAAAGGTGAACAGAAATTGTACTGCAACAGGTAAAGACATTTTTATAGCATGTGTATTAGTCTGGGTTATCCAGAGAAAAACAGGGGAGATAGGACAGAAGGTGAGAGAGAGGTAGGGGGAGAGAGAAAGAGAGAGAATAAGAGACAGACACAGAGGAGGTGGGGGGTGAGAGATAGTGAGTGACAGAGAGAGAGATGTAAGGAATTAAATCTCACTATTTTGGCAGTTGGCAAGTCTGAAATCCATACGTAGGGCAGGCTAATAGGCTGGAGACTCAGGTTAAGAGTGGATATGATAGTCTTGAATCAAAATTCTGCAGGGTAGTAGCCTGGAAGCCATATTGAAATGTTGAGGAAAATTCCTTCTTCCCCTGGAAACCTCTGCTCTTAAGGCCTTCAACTGATTAGATAAGTTAACCTATAGCATTAACTATCACAGCACGTGACATTATATGGAAAAAGTGAATTACTTACTTTGGCATTGATGGACAACAATATTTGTACAGATCCACACACAGATAAATATATAGTTAGTTACATATTAAAATTAAGAACTGTAGAGAAGACATATGGCTGATGGGGCAGTCTGAATTCTTTAACCTTCTACTACTCTAGTTCACCAGTTATAACTTCTCATAGCTTAGGTTAGTTGTTAACAGTATCAGGTGAAGCCCCAAAGAACCCATTCAATCTTGCATTTTACATAATGTGCAATAGCAGGAGCCGACTACACACCTCACAAGAAAAGAAACAACGACTTTCTCCCTTCTGATAATTTTCTGTAGTCCCTGTAATTTGGAGACGGGGAAGGGGAAAGAAGATAGCATTCGTCTCTCCAGTATCCTACAAGCCACGTTCATAGTGCTTTTTTCCATCATGTCTGATTATTTCTCCTTTCTTTATTGGATTCCATCGCTATTCTATACCCTCAAAAACCTTCTGTTAAATAGAGGAGATGACAAAGGAAATATTTTCCCCCCAGAAGATTCTTTTATTAAAACGGGGTGACATCAATAAGGAGATAGTACAAAAAATTTTGGGGACCATGAAACATGAAAAAAATCATAATAATTCAGTTAATCAAAAACAGTTATCTTCAACAGTGACTATGTAGGAGCCCTGAGCCCCTTTCTCATGGTTCTGGCCCTAAGAACAGAGGTTGTCCAGGTCTCTTTTAAGGGAGGGATGGGATAATGGCAGGAAGGGGACGATGGGGAGACAATTCCGCTGTCCCCAGTGTGGACCAGGCAGGGATACGGGGCTGGAGGATGTGCTCGCAGGAGCCTGAGGAGGAGATGGGGAAGCAAGGGCATTGTCAATTCTGTGGGCTTAGAGTCCTGGCTGAACAGAAACCCTGCTCTGTGCCCAGCCCTCTCCCCGCTGCTGTGTTGAGTCTGGGAACCTGGGAGATGCTAACTTGGGGTGATACATCCCAGAAGAAGAGCCTGTGGCTCTCCAAGAAAGACTTTTTTTTTTTTTTACTTCTTACCAACTTTCTTTATCTTTACAATTATAAGATTGAGTGTAATTAGCAACTTAGTTGCTAGTATTGATGGTGAAATCTTTGGAATGAATGGCTTGCTCTGATTATTCAAAAAAAAAGGGGGGGGGGAAATGCGAAAGAAAGTCTTATTTGGCTAAAAGTTAAATTCATTTGTTATTCTTCTCCAGGGACTGCTTTATACAAGGAATTGAGAAGAAAAATAGAGAACGAGTTTGGCATATGAAGAAGTATTTAGAGTATTTTAGCTTAAAAAAAATCAGATTGGCATGCGAGTGGGCTAGTGGGTTAGGCTCTAGAGGTAAACGTTAGGCAAATGGTTTGGGGCAGATGATTTCTCCTTAAACCTGAACCTGGATGAATTTTCACAAGAAAAAAAAGCAGAAAGGGAACAGAAGTGACAGTATTAAATTTAGTGACCCCTGAACAGAGACAATAATTTAATTTTAAAGTAAAATTAGCCAATGCAGAATAAAATTTGATATTACCTAATAAGATACACAGCCTTGAAGGAAACATTCAATTTGTAATAATACTAAGCGAAAGTGTTCAGCGGGGAAGAAAGTCCAAGGAGAAAATTTTGGTAATGGAGTGACCTAGAAAGAAGCCCAATAAACAAGTTATGTAAGAAATATTGCTGACAGAGTAAGAAGGCAAGCAGGATATAGTCTGCTAACAAAAACCAACAACTAAAAACAAAAACGTCAGTCAATTTTGCTTTCTCAGAAATTCATTCACTGAGTAGTAAAATGGTCTTGGTAAGGACTGAAGAACCAACTTTGCCCGTCTCCTCACCCCCCAAACACAGCAGAATTTCAAATAATTTTCCAATTATCTTTTTTAAAAAATAAGGGGCGCCTGGGTGGCTCAGTTGGTTAAGCGTCCGACTTTGGCTCAGGTCATGATCTCACAGTTCGTGGGTCCGAGCCCTGCCTCGGGCTCTGTGCTGACAGCTCAGAGGCTGGAGCCTGCTTCTGCTTCTGTGTCTCCCTCTCTCTCTGACCCTTCCCCACTCAAGATCTGTTTCTCTTTGTCTCAATAATAACAAAACATAAAAAAATTAAAAAGGAAGTAAAAAAATCAGCAAAGTTAACCAGAATATTTATCTATACCACAGAGAGGCTATAAGGATTAATGCGTTGATTATTGTGAAATATTAAAACACTTTGGGATAGCTGAGTGAAAAGTGGGAATGATTTTTATGGCGTTGCAAGAATGTCTCAGTCTTCATAATTACTTCTTAGAATGGAGTCCTTCCTTTGTAGTTACCTTATATTTTCCAGTAAAAACTAAACTTGTGGCATAATTTGGCACCAGAACAAATATTTGATAGAATCAAGAAATGATTTAGGTAAAATAATGCTACAAATAATATGCCGTTGATTCTCTCCTGATAAATGATCATTTTTTTACTATTAACCTAGTAATTTTCTTGTCTAGGATTGCGTTGACTGAATTAGACAGGGAATATATAGACTAGGACCTGCTTCTTGAAATGGGATACATTTGTGGGCATTTGGTTAGTTTCTTCTTCAGGCATGCTTGAAAACACTTTGAGACAATTTGATGGAAAAAAAATAATTGAATGAAAATGAGTAACAATTACTAAACTTACAAAAATGCAGTATGCTCGGTATTTGTTGAGTTGAATGCAATAGGAAAAGACAAGTTAAGCCTTGACAGATAAAAGGAGAAGTAGGAGAGTGCACAGCCATAAAATTTGAGGGTTGGAAAAGACGCGGAGAGGTCAGGCAGGTTAGCACCTTTCTGGCAGCCCCACACTAAAAACTATGAAGCCCGTGAGAATTCAGCTGAATGTTGCAAACAAAACAAAACAAAGTTAGAAACTAAAGTCCTCTAGCTTAAGAGATAGATTTGGCTCTCTCGAATTCACTTTCTTTTTTCCTAGACATTTTTAAAGATTCCACTCTTGATTTTAACGGGACTTCTTATGAGGTGCCAGTTATGTCCTTGGGCTGCATTCGTTTCACTGATTTAGTAAAATAAAAGCTCTGGGTATCAAAGAATAACCTTCGTGTCTCTCTAGTTCACATTGGCTCTTTGATACGAAACTCTGGCGGGTTCTAATATATTAAAAAAAACATTTGATGATATATTCTAAACAGGGGGAAGGTAGGCATAGGGAAGTTATTAGAAATGCGAAGTCTTGGGCTTTACCCCAGAGCTTCAGAAGCAGGATCTGCCTTACAACAAGATCCTCCAATGATTCACATTGGAATGTTCCAGTTTATGAGGTGCTGCTCTAGAGAACCTAGATGTCCAAGAGATACTGCAGACCTCACGCTCCCCTCCTTAGGTAGCACTGTCTTTGCCCTGCATTCACCGCTCCAGTGAGGAAACCATATGTTCACGAGAGAACCCAAGTCAAAAACCCAGGGAGTCTGTCTTGGTCCCTTTCTCTCTTTTACCACCCCCCCACACCCATACACAATATGCTCCCAATCTTGTCCTTTCTATTTTCTAAATATCTCTTCAACATTTCTTCAGTGTGTCACCCAGCAACTGTCACTTCAATTGGCCCCATATTTCTCACACGGATTTGAGTACAATCTTTTAACTAGTCTTACTGCTCCTAACCTCACCTTTCTCCAGTCCTATCTCCTTGATCATGCAATCTCTCTCTCAGAGAGAGAAAGAGAGAGATAGAGAATTTTAAGCAGACTCCATGCTTAGTGCAGAGCCCAACAGGGTGCTCCATCTCACAACTATGGAATCATGACCAGAGTTGAAATCAAGAGTCTGACACTCAAGGGAAAAATCTGGTTCATGTAGAACTTTTTAACCAACTTCATCTTCCACAATACCCAGCTCACGTATTCCATATGCTACAGTCATACCCAAAGACTTGCAGTTGCCCAAATATTTCATAATATTTGGTGCCTCTACATTTTGATATATATATTTTTTAAATGTTCAGTTATTTGAAGAGAGCAAGAGGGTTTGGGGCAGAGAGAGAGAGAATCCCAAGCAAGTTTCACACACTGTCAACACAGAGCCCAAAAGGCAATCGATGTCACAAACCGTGAGGCCATGAATTGAGCGGAAATCAAGTCAGCTATTCGACGATTTGCTTTTTCCTGGGACTGAAACGCTAACTTGTCATCCAGATGCGTTGCCACACTGTACCTCAAGACCAGATTCCAATGGCTCAGTGCATTCCCTGGTCACCCCTCCAGGTATTGCTAATTTCTCCATTCAGAACCTCCAGCCCAGTTCGAAATCACTGCAGTGCTTTGTTTCCATCTCTACTCTGATATGGACTAAGGACCAACAAGACATCATGTATTAAGCTGTTTTTTGGTATCTTTGGTATTGCACAAAGTAGATGCTTATTAAATATTGTTGTAGTGTTGAATTGATATCAAATGTAGTCATTATTTTTGAAATAAATGTTATTACTCAAAATTATCCTCCTTATGACCATAAATCACACATTACTCAAACCAAATCTTTTATGAAATATATTTTCACCTGACTATATTTCATGTGATAGACAACTGTTTTTTCCCCTCTAGGAAGAATTCAGATGATTGATAAAAATGATGAAACGCCATCTGAGAACTGGGTAAGACTGTTTTTGGACTTAGTTCTAGGGGAAAAAAAAACACATTAAGTCTACTCTAATTTCTGATTTTCCTTGGGGCGCCTGGGTGGCTCAGTCGGTTAAGCATCCAACTTCGGCTCTGGTCATGATCTCACGGTTCATGGGTTCAAGCCCCGTGTCGGGCTCTGTGCTGACAGCTAGCTCAGAGCCTGGAGCCTGTTTCAGATTCTGTAGTCTCCCTCTCTCTCTGACCCTCTCCTGCTCATGCTATCTCTCTCTCTCTCAGAAATAAATAAAAAATTTTAAAAAATTCTGATTTTTCTTAAGACCAGAAAAATACAAACACAACAACTCTTTTATGAAAATATGTGTACAAGGTTTGTGTAAGCATATGTTTTCATTTCTCTCAGAGAAATGCTTAAACGTGCAAGAGGAAAAATTGATAAACTGGATCTCAGTGAAAAAGTTTTGCTTTGCCATGTAAAGAGGATGAAAATACAAGCTACAGAGTGGGAGAAAAATATTTCTAACCACATCTCGGATAAAAGGCTTGTGTGCAAAATACACGAGGAGCTCTCAAAACTGAACATTAAAAATCAAACAATCCAATTAGAATATGGGCAAAAGACATGAACAGACTTTTCACCTAAAAGGGTATACAGATGGCAAATAAGCACATGAAAAGACGTTTAACATCATTAACCATTAGAGAACTGCCAATTAAAACCTCAAAGAGATCTGACTACACACCTGTCAGAATGGCTAAAATTAAAAAAAAAATAGTAACAACATCAAAAACTGGTGAGGACGCCGGAAAGATACATCACTTATGCATTGTTGGTGGGAATGTAAAAACCATACGGCCACTCTGAAAAAGAGTTTGGCAGTGACTTATAAAGCTAAATATTTGTATCAGTTTTTGGAAATAGGCTTCAATCATCATATAGAACATTCATGTCAAAAATGCTATAGGTAAAAATAATCTAACTTAATGGATCGATATTAGATATCTGTGCATTGCAGATGATAAACCATCCAGTAAAATAAATCTGATGCTCTGGTATTGAAAATATATTTGAGTTAACAGAGAAACCCCAGAACTGAGCAACACAATGACTGATAGAAATATGGGCATCAGTAATGTAAGTGATTGTGTTATGCAATCTGCAAAGTGCTAGAAGCATGCTGGATATAACTACAATAATTTATCTCACAGATTCATTGTAAGAATCAATTAGGTAATATACATAAAGTCACTTTGAAAACTCGGGAAATACTGTAAGCATAGTAAATATTAAGAATTATTTTTACACCACTAAGTTAAATATCAGGGCATAGAAGTACATTTAAACATCTTAATTTTCCTGAATATACTCATTAATCTTTCAATCATTTGAAAACTGATCATTTTAATTAATTTCTTTTACCTTGATTGGATAAATATATTAGTATCTGTTTTTAAAATATAATGGGGACTCAGTCAGTCAAGAGTCTGACTTCAGCTGAGGTCATGATCTCGCAGTTTGTGAGTTTGAGCCTTGTGCTGGCTCTGTGCTGACAGCTCAGAGCCTAGAGCCTGTTTTGGATTCTGTGTCTCCCTTTCTCTCTGGGTCCCTCCCCTGCTCATGCTCTGTCTCTGTGTCTCAAAACTGAATAAACATTAAATTTTTAAAAAATATTATCAAGTTTCTAGTTATAATAAATTAGAATTATCATGCAGATTTGAGATTTTGGAGAATTTTAAATTTTTCCAACATCACTAAGGCCAGGCAGTTTTTTACTCAGATAAGCTCCTTTTTTATTTCTTTTTGACTGCCTTAGCTGCTGCCCTTGTCCTGGCCATCATCCTATCAGAATAATATTTTTTTTAAATGAATTTATTTATTTATTTATTTATTTATTTATTTATTTATTTAATGTTTTTATTTATTTCTGAGAGAGAGAGACAGACAAACGGCATGAACAGGGGAGGAACAGAGGAGGGGGAGACACAGAATCTGAAACAGGCTCCAAGCTCTGAGCTGGCTGTCAGCACAGAGCCTGATTCAGGACTCAAACTCACCAACCATGAGATGATTACCTGAGCAGAAGTCGGACGCTTAACCGATTGAGCCACCCAGGTGCCCCAGTTGTTTTTTTTTTTTTTTTCTTATTTCTGACAGAGAGAGAGAGAGAGACAGCGTGAGTAGGGGAGGGTCAGAGAGAGAGGGAGACACAGAATCCGAAGCAGGCTCCAGGCTCTGAGCTGTCAGCACAGAGCCCGATGCAGGGCTCGAACCCATGAACCGTGAGATCATGACGCGAGCTGAAGTCAGACATTTAACTGACTGAGCCACCCAAGTGCCACAAGAATAACATTTTAGCTACTCACTTTCCCTCTAGCCTCTGCTCTGTCTCTCAAAAATAAATAAACGTTTAAAAAGTAAAAAAATATATATCTTTCTAACACCGTAAGGCTGACATCCTGGTAATAGCCCTATTCCTTAGGATCACTCTTCTAGGCAATACTGATGAGGAGAAGCTTACACACGTATCCCAAACTCTACTTTCTATCATATATAGATATATACCCAGCTTTGCATTCCAACTCTACCACTTATAGGCTGTGTAGCCCTACTCAACCTCTCTGAGCTTCAATTTTTTCATTCGTAAAATAGAGATAAAAGACATACCTACCTCATAGTTTACTGTGAAGTATTAAGTGAGTTATATAAAGCAGTTTGCATGTAGAGTCTGGCATGTAGTAAATTCTAGGTAGCTTTATTATTATTTATTTTAAGCCCGAGAATCAGAGCTGGTATGTCAAGAAACTATTTTTAGCAATTTAAAATTTGAAGGTCAAAGAGTTGTAGACATTACATAGAAAGCGTAAGGGGTGATCAAAAATGGCCCCTCTTCCTCCAAATAAATAAATGAAAAGTAAGTGTGTTAATGACTGGCTCAGAAACAATTCTATTAACTTCAGTTCCTTTTATGTACAGTTTGGTGTACTGGGCTGGTCCTAGAAATTGTTTATAAAATATTAGCATAAGACCAGATACAGATGACAGATGAGAGAAGTAACAGATGATAGAGAAAAATCAATTTGAGTCTTGATATGTTCCTAGTATGTTTATTCTGAATTTTGGTGTAAAGCTATTGCAATCTAGAACCAGGCCTTTAACAATTAATTCTAAATGTACTAAAGTCTTTAGTGTGTTGAGTACTCTACTTAAACATCTGTGCAAAGTGTGACTATCTACAGCAATGCTATCTTTTCTCCACGTGGATCAGAGAAGTGTAGAACAACATTGTAATGAGGGGCTAGATAACCATTTAGAGAATGCACCTACCCAGTGATTATCTGGTTACCTCATTTCTTAAAATACCAGTTATTTACCTTGAGGGAAACAAGCTTTTTAATTATAATCATTATAATCCTACAATGTATTGCCATATGCTTCAAGATCTACCATTATTGTATTAACTCTATTATCCTAGACTCTGCTCTAATTAATAGTTCATCTTATGCCAAAACAGAGAGATTAGTTTGAGGTTTCCATAGGAAAACCCTAAAGAGGTCTTACCTTGTGACTGGTTGACTTCCTCTTTTGAGTCAATTTTATATAGTGCTCTGATAATCTATGTGCGACTGGTTTTATAAAATTTAGAGCAACTGTTACTCTAAGAAATAAATATGCTATTAAAACATGATACATTAAACAATTAACATGATGTTTAAAATAAGTTCTCATAGTAAAATTTAGAGTTTTAGCATCCATATTTTACAAATGATAAATCAGTATCTTTCCAGGTATTTAATATTAAGGGCATGAGTATTGATTAATAGCCAAAGTAACAGTTATGCATATCACTCATGGATTTTGGATTTCCAATTAAGCAAATCTACTGTAAAGCTATATACTTCACAGTGAATTCATGGTGATTCTAGTTCATCTATCTACTTTTTAAGAAACTCAACTCCTGTAAGTGGTATAGTTATTCTGATAAGCCCAGTTATCAGTATACAGTACTCAGAAAACTATTTTGGTTATTTGAGCTCTATGAATTTTGAATTAATTTAAATTGAAAATGTGGCTTTTCAAGGAAGATGTCTATGTGAAAAAAATCCAAAATTTTGATTATGCTTTTTATAAATTCTTTCATAATCAAAGTGAAATACTAGAGAATGCATGCAGTTTTGGAGTCAGGTAGACCAGGGTCTTAGATCTGAACTCCTCAATTTGTCAACCACGTGACCTTGGAAAAGTCACTTGGCCTCCTGAACTACAAGTTTTTCATCTCTCAAATAAGAATAATTTGATTCAGTGATGTGTGGAAGCTTAGAGATAATGCATGTAAAGCGTCTGGCACAGGCCTGGCTTACAGCAGGTATCCACAATTGGGTGCTACCAATATTAAAAATTATAACATTAATAAAGACTCTAATGCAACATAACAATACTAAAACTATTAATTAAACTAATCATAATATGTCAAGATTAAATAGTTTAGAGTCAGTAGGTAATAACTACTCCTAGACTGACACTCAATCTTACCATAGAAAATAAGTGGAGCGCTTTTTCTTTCTGTCAACATAAAAGTATTTTCCTGCATCAAGAGTCCCATGTTTAACAACAAGGTTGTATCATTTATCCATTAATTCACTTGTGCACCCTGGCCTTCGCAGCCCTCCATAATTGATGTTCCTCTACCCTCCACCTCTCTGAATTTGATTTTCCTCTCCAAAGGGATGCAAAGGTGGCACACAAGAGTCTTACTTAGTAGATGCTTATCTATCTCTTTTATATATTCAAAGAATAGTCGGTAAAAATAACATGTTTTAAGATATGGGAGATTTCCAGGAGGATAGAGGGAAAAAAAATATGACGAGCTTAGGACAATCTACTGAAGAGAGTGCAATTCTTACAGCTATAGCAAGAGAGAATGATTAAATTTTATCAATTATCCTCATTTTAAAAATGGTGATAAAATATTAATCTCTTAAGATTATTTGAAGAATTAAACTTCTAAGAAATATAGGTAATGTTTAGTTCCTGGCAAGTAAAAAGTACTTATGAACTATCAGCAATTACGATAATTATAGTTGTGGTAATGACGACGATGATGATGGAGAGTTTTGAGATGCGAGAAGGGTGATTTGATAGGACATATTTAGGGCTTTATAAAAATTTTCTTAAATAAATGGCATCACATTCCGGTATTCCTACATAGAACAGATATCCAAGATAAACATTCTGCCTCTAGAAGATACATATTTTAACATCTAATTATTTAGATGTACCACATAATTAGGAAGCAGGAAGAACAGATCCGAAAGTGTGTAAAAATATAAGGGAAATTATCTATCTGAGATGCAACACATATAATACTCATACAATTGAAACAGCATAAAGTATGATGTAAATCATTTTACTAAGTCAGATTAAAGGTGCTATTACTCATGGTTATGTAATACTATCTGTAATTTCTGTGTTAAACTTGACATTATAAATCCTTTAATCTGCGTATTTAAAAGCCATTCTATGGCTCATTTTTCAAACAGATTCCCGTTAACACATTTACTGCTAATGAACCACTAACGTGTTCTCTCTTTCCTAGATAAACGCTGTTGACCAACATTATTATTTGCTCCTCATATAATTATTTTTTTGGCTTTTTAATTTAATTGCTTCAATAAAAAATACACCAATAATGCATTTTTAATTACACTTCCCAGGTGACCTATGTAAAAAGAGGTTTTCTAATGAAGCCACAATAATTAGCCTGTCACAGTCCAGTTTGGGGCTATTGTCTGGTTGTCCTTTCCATGGCTCGTTGTGGCATGACTAGAATTCTAAAGACCTTGTGTATTATCTCCCATAATACTTAGGAAGGTATTAAAAATGTGTGCAATACTGGCAGAAGCAAGCTTTCTAATTATTGTCAGCTATTTCTAGTGTGACGTGGTCAATTCCCTCGAGAACAGAAACAACAGCCCACTCCAGGGTTTGTAATAGGCCCTAGAGCCTAAGTAGTTGTAGACAGAACTGTTTCCCTCCGGATAGATAATTGGTTTACACAGCAGCTCAACATCTGAACCAAATCCATTTTTTTCCTATTGTGATTTCACTGTTTACTCTAATATACATAAACTATTTTGATATATTAAATAGCATATGACTCATTCTTTAATAGCTGAGTAAATTTGCATGTTCTGCCTCACCTGGAATACTAATGGCTATTATGTCTGCCTATTTTTCATGCATGAAATATTAAATATTTGGTTTGTTAAGCACACACGCTTACTGTAAATAATGCATTCTGGCAACTTGTTAAGTACGATTATCCTTTAGTTTCATTTTTTCATGGATGAAATGTGGCTTTAACTTAAAGGGAAATGCAGAGGATTTCCAAGAAATTTAAGGATGGTTGTCCTTATTAGTGCAGTACTACCAATTATTGAGAAGTATTTGCTAGTGTTTATATAGTACTATTAATAGTAACCTAGTGACACTTTACTGTGCAAACAAAGATAGTATATCAGGTTCTCCTGAGTGTGCAGATACCTTGCTTCACAGCAGTAAGTAAATGGATTGTGGCATATTCAAGTTTCAGCTAGACTTGTTTTTAATATTTCTCATCCTTAGCAGGTAAACTGCTATTGATATGTGCTGTGAGCAAATCCTACTATAAATGCTTTTCTTTTAAATTTATATCAGATGTTCAGGTCACCACTTTCCCCCTCAGTCCCAAAGTGGCTAGATGTAAAGAGCATTATGACACATAAGAAGGCCAGCAGAATCTGGAACAGACTTTCTACTGTTTTATACAATCTTTTCCTCCAACCCCTTTTCTCTTCCCTCCCACAGGACAGTATCATAATCATCTGATGCTTTCTGTCTTGCCCTGAATATGAGCCTTTTCTGTGTGTGCCCAGTGGAATTGTGTGTGAGGCATTTGTTACTTCTCAATAGGATAGATCCACTAGCCCTCCGTATTTCCCTCTGCTACTAAGGAGACCCCGTTAGAAAATCTTGGGGACTCAGTATGATAGAGTTATTTGCCAACTTGTATTTAACGTCACGTGAAGCGGCACAGAGATGATATGTTATGACACTCTGGTTTTTATTCTCACAGAAATAAACACATTGGGGCGCCTGGGTGGCTTAGTCGGTTAAGCGTCCGACTTTCGCTTAGGTCATGATCTCGCGGTTTGTGGGTTCGAGCCCCGCGTCCGGCTCTGTGCTGACTGCCAGCTCAGAGCCTGGAGCCTGTTTCAGAGTCTGTAGTCTCCCTCTCTCTGACCCTCCCCTGTTCACGCTGTCTCTCTCTATCGTAGAAATAAATAAAAATAAAAAAAAAGAAATAAACACATTATCTTCAGTGAATAAGAACGTAAAGTGAGAACTAAAATGCTATGTTGTATCCCAGCAAATTAATTGTTTTCCCTGGGTTTTACCATCATGTCCAACTGAAAGGTACTCTTCCCCACCTCACAGCAAATGGTACAAAATAGATCCATGACTTCAGGCAAGCTCCTATTCGCTCTGAGCCTCAGTTCTGTCATCTGTAAAAGAAAAAAAAAAGACAATGACTTCATAAAGGGATAAATAAAGGTATTATTAAAGTGCACAGCATAGCACTCAAAAATAGGACACTCAATAAATGTTTAGTTCTTCAGTTCGTGTGTTTTTTATGTTCAATTCTCTTTTAATGAGGTTAAGACAAAACATTTCATAAATAGATATATAACTACGATTTTAATCAGAGATGCAGAATTTGCCCTTTGGGGAAAAAAAATGTTCCAAATGCTCTACCTCTACTGTATGTGTTTGACATTGTATGATATGTACCTACCTATTTGCCATTTTGAATTTTTAAATACTCATTTGTATTTTAATAGGCATTCAGTGAGGATTGATCCAAAAGTGTTTTAGCAGATGATAAATATCTAGAAAATAGCAAAAAACATACTAAGATTAAAGCACTTTCCTTCATTAAAAAAAGAATTTCTTAGAAAAACAGAAAAACAGAGTAAAAAAATCAGTCATGTGAGTGGTCAAATATCACCTTTTGGCATTCTAATAAACTGTTGCTTAGATAAAAATATCAAGCTATTACTAATGGCTATTAATGTGTACATGCTTCATGTAATTTTATAGTATCTTATTTTAATATCTGTAATTTTAATGAATTGCAATTTAGGAAAGAAACAATTTTCATTTACTTTATATAACATAATTATGGATCAAATTAACCCCACACTAGTCTTAATTACATTTAGTTTCATTTGGCTGATCAAGCAATTAACATGCCACTGTATTTTGGAAGTAAAAACCAAGTGGTTATGGTCTTTCCTCCAAAAAACATGTACTTGCTGAAGTGTAGCCACCATGTAAGATTATTTCTTACAGTGTGTGTGTGTGTGTGTGTGTGTGTGTGTGTATAAAATTTGTTTTTGGTTTGCTCAAGCCCAGCACTCACTATGTTCCTGCCCCAGAGAAGGTATAATGAGGAAGTGCTGCACCTGGGTCCTGCTATGTGCTACTGCTTAATAATCCTTCCTTCATGCCACCCTTTATCTGCTGCATTCACATGGGTTTTCATGCATTTCTTTTTTAATTGGAACTAATTTTAGGTTTGCCATTACTTGTGATTAAACATCCTCTTTACCACACGTATATTTCCTTCCATTTATGTATTGTTACCTTCACAATCTTCTTTAGAAGAGAATGATTTGTCAGGGAGAGACCATCTTTTTACTCCATTAGCTAAGTTATATCTGTAAGGAGCATAATTTTAACGGCAATAAAAAATATTGGCTTTAATAATAATAGCATTCAGGACCATATGAGTATCACTGCAACTAATCCTTTTCAACTAATTGAAAATGAAAATGGCCCTTTGCAATATGTGTGTATTGTGAATAATCCTAATTAGGATAATGCAAGGTTATTTTAGCACAGTTCAGAGGCAGGGTACAGTCTCAGAAAAACAGCTGAGCTGAAGCAGAGTCCATTTAGAGTTGCCTTGGAGCCTATGAGAAGGCACAAACTTGGGGCCATGAACACCGCAGAAGAGAGGTCCTTTTGAAAGCGTCAGTTTCCAACTGTACTTAAACAGCCTTAAAAATGGAAAAGGGTCCCACGTTGTGACATTTCTGATACTCTCCAATAGGAAAAAATAAATTCTAAAGTCTATGACACCAGCCTAACATCCATGATGAAATACACTTCAAAAGGGCTGAATAGAAGATACTTGAACAAGCTCCCTGCTGGTGTATTATTAGCTTATATTCCAAAAGCTTTGTTTTTATATTTCTTGAGAAGTATTTTTTTTTCTCTTCAGTCTGGATAAAGATAGTAGCTTTCCCTTGTTTTCCTGTGACATTTCATATTGTGACTGGGTTTGTCAGATTGCATCAGTCACATTTGATTACATTATATCATGTCAAGAAACAATGAAAGATAATGTATGTTTCTACTTTTTTACTGAAAGAAGCAGGATTCATGGTCCACTGGAGTCCTTACATAAATATTTCCATTCACATAAATAATAAAAACAAAAATATATTAGTGTGAGAAAAAATGAAGGAAACTAATAATGACTGACAATTTAAGTAAGACATGCTCATTGTAACTAATTTATTTCACTTGTATGACACAATATTATAGTTCTGTTGTGTCTAAATCTATTTATGACTTGTTGCTTTTTAAGAATGATGGTTAGAGTTTGGGTGTTTGCAATCAGTAGTTACTAGAGATCAACATTTTTTTTATCAATTTGAACAAACATTTTTGAGAAGTTATGTCATATCCACAATAAGATTTTCTCATTTTGATTTTATAGTAAACATCCAAATAGATATTCCATCAAGGAAAAGGATGGTTGACTAACTAGCACATGCTGACTATTCTAAATCAAGTCAAACAATAGTAGTGATGTAAAATGTTCATTGACTTCAACTTCTTAAGACAAAACAGAATAGAATAAAAGAAGGAGGAAAAAAAGCAACTTCTAGGAATTCCCTCTTCTGTCAATGACCTCCAGTCAAAGACCACCAGGAACACAGCTGTACTTTATGAGTTCGGGTTGTTACTTGTTACGACAGGAGAAAACTTTTGTGTGTATGTATGTGGAAAGGCTAGGGTTGGGGTGGTGAGCCTCCTACACAGGCTGGCTCTGCTGAGCTCTTCCCTCCAGGCCATGGTGAGGAGGGGTCAACACCAAGGCCTAAGGGCTTATGTGTCCCAGCTGACTCCTTTACCACTTTCTGATGTCTCATTTTAAACTCTAAACAACTTTCTGAAGTTGAAGCTGAGAGGTTAGGCCTGTTGCCCAGCATCACACAGTCAGTAAGTGGCTCCAGGGGTGCTCAGGTGATGAGTCAGAAAGCAGCACTTAGGGAGGCCTTGGATGGGACCCAGAGCAGCTGGGGGCATGGAACTCTCCAGGCTGAGGGTCCTGAAAGGGGTGTTGGCAGAGAAGTACTAAAGAGGAGAGAGCACCTTGGACATTTGCTCCAATCATCACACCCGGGCTTCACAGACACAGGACATGGCATCTGTGCGTACCGCGTGAGAAGTTTCTGGAGCTCTGCCTTCCTGCAGAGCTGCCCTGAGACCCCATCCTTCCCAAACTCTGCTTCAGTGCACTCGTGGGTGACTCAGCGGCTTTCCCTAATCAACTCTCTCTGGGACTGGGCCTTTGTAGGCAGGGCAGGGAATAGTGAAGCATCTCAGTAGGAAGTTGTCAGAAAGGTCTTATTATATATCAGATTCACAATCACAATCACACAGGCTTTGGCTGTGTGATTTCTGGGTGGTTCCGTGTCAGGGGTAATTTTCTCTGGATCGGGTACTGTCAGTAAGAGGTGGCAGTTCTATGTTTGGGAATTTGAATTCCTGGTTTATCAAGGGCAGACTACAGTGAAACTAAAGTGGTAAATGGTAAAGAAACCACTCATATTAGCCAGGAAAAGGAATGTTTGAACATTTCTGCGATTTCAAAAATGTTCATCTGTTGTCTGTGTTTGGACGTGATTACAGAGCAGTCTTGTTTTTGTCTTATAGGTCATGATCACAGAGTTGCCTTGACTGATGTTGATGTCCTGTGAAATCCTGTATTTTCAACAGGAGAAACCAAAGCCTGGCTGGTGGTACCAGGCCAGCCCCTAGCAACACCAAGGCCAAGTTGTTAAACAGGCTACCAATTCCTGGGTGTCAGGGCTGCTTTGTCCTTTCTCAGTTCTATGCCTCTTAATCTCAAATATCCAGTTGGTCTTCTGCCCCGAAGAAGAGTAGGAAAATCCCATTTCTTTGTCTCTATGTGTTTTTCCTGGGATAACGTACCCACTTCCATGAAATATCTGTGTTGGGAATTTCAAAATCTAGAAAACCATTGTGACTCTTATCCCAAATCTAAGCCTTTAATTTTTTTTAATTGGCTGCCTACTTCTCATCACCCACTCAGAATTAAATTACCTGACATGAATTTCTGAATCTCCCTGCTTAGATCTGCTCCTCCACAGAGCCATCCTGGCTCCTGTCTCTCCCTTCCACTCACATCACTAGGACCTGTTGATTCTACTTCCGAAACAGAAATCTATACTTTCATCTTTTTAGATCTTCTCTGGTTTTCCTGGACAAAGTGAATCGCTACTTTCTTTACAGTATGTAGTTCTTTACAAGTGTGTTTCTCTTCTGGTTCTCCTTTTTTTTTTTTTTTTTTTTACCACCTAGACTCTGATCTCCCCTTTGTGTTTCTCCAGCTTCCTCTACATGGGAAAATGGTTAAGACCATAAGCTATAGAACCTACGTAGGTTCTCTCCTTGGCTCTGCCAGGTCCTACCTGTAAGGTTTTGGCCACACCATGTCGCCACTCTGGGCCTCGGTTACATTGCTCTAAAATGAGGTTGTTGGGGTGCCTGGGTGGCTCAGTCAGTTAAGCGTCCGACTTCGGATCAGGTCATGATCTCACGATTCGTGGGTTCGAGCCCCGCGTTGGGCTCTGTGCTGACAGCTAGCTCAGAGCCTAGGGCCTCTCTTAAGATTCTGTATCTCCCTCTCTCTCTGACCCTCCCCTGCTTGTGCTCTCTTTCAAAAATAAATAAAACATTTAAAAAAGTTTTAAATGAGGTTGTTAATAATAGCACCCACCTGATAGAGTTGTTCTGAGAATTAATGAGGCATACTGCATGGGTGGGAAACAGCACCCAATACCCTGATAAGTCTTTGATAAATGTGTTAACTCTCATTATCACATGCCTGGCACAACCATGAGGTTCAATAAATCTTTGTTGAATTGGGGTAATATTGGATTGCCAATCATTATATATAACAAGTGGTCAGTATAGGATATAGAGATAGTTTTTCATTTTTACCTAAGCTGAATCAATGCTGGGAAGTTTCCAGTCAGGCTGGAGTCTGTGACCCTGTGCTCCACCAAAAATGTTAAATCTGTAAGTACACAGATTTTGAAATCAGGTAGAATCAGGTTTGAACCCGGGCTCCAATTAGCGTAAACTCCTTCAGTTTTCTGAACCTCCTCTGTTAAATGGGAATAATATATCTAATGCATGGGGTTATTTGGAAAATTAAATGAATTAATTTATGTAAACTAATGAGTAAGTTACCAACCAGGTAATATATATTTATTGTTTTTCCTTAACTTATCCCCCTAATGTTCAGGGACATACCTTCCCATGTACACCTTCCAAACGTGAGGAGCTAGAAAGGGCTACAAAACAATTGAAATGCCTTTGGAAGTCCCCATAAGATGTTTCCATACCTAGACCAGAAATGAAATCCATCAAGCTAGGAGTAATATGGCTTTTGATAGAAACAGAGGATCTAAAGTAGGATTAACTATGAATAGAGACAAGCAATTCAACACCAGGCACTGGTTAGGAGAACTGGTCAGGATCTAAGGAGAGGTGA
The DNA here is from genome assembly GCF_003009895.1 of Hyaena hyaena. Classification (NCBI taxonomy): domain Eukaryota; kingdom Metazoa; phylum Chordata; class Mammalia; order Carnivora; family Hyaenidae; genus Hyaena; species Hyaena hyaena. Next base: position 2,501,262 of record NW_024080836.1, read on the forward strand.
GAGAGGGCTTCTTAAGGCACACAGGATAGCTTAAGTCACAGTGATCAAACAGCACTTGCACTACCAGGTGTTAGAGTCTTTGGAATTTAGACAAGCAGAGGAGGTCTAGCAAGACCTGTCCCTGCTGGGGAAAGGAAAACAATAAGAATTTCAAATAGAGAATTGGTCGTAGTGGTATCGGAGGGCTGAGAAGATGACAGAATGGCATAGAGGAAACACAGAATAATTGCAGGACACAGTTACTTCCCTTGGGATGGGATGGGCAGAGGAAATAGGTGGGAGTCACCAAATACAGTCAAAGTGAGTTGTTACCTTTCCAATGCTCAGGTCCTCACTCTCTGGTTCCCAGTGCTAATTTTGAAGCTATTATCTTTTAGCTACAAATCCACTCTTCTATATTATGCTTTGTAATACTGGGGCTAGGACCCTGCAAACCTCACCTCTCTTTTGCTTACTTTGTCCATTACGTTCTGCTAATGGGGAACATTATATGGGGACCGTATTGCTGGAGGAGAAAGAATGGACCTTTTCTTGTCTGTTTTGTATGATATTTCTATTAATGGTATTCCAGCAATGGCCTTGCCTGGGTATTGGTAGTGGATTCCAGTTTCTATCCTTTTCCCCCATGCTCCCAGAACCAACATATTATGCCCACTCAGAGGTCTCAACTCTAGCTGGAGAGTGTCTCTTCTTCAAAATGAGTCCAGCTGTAGGATTCCTGATCTGAACTTCTAGGGTCTGATACCCTCAACCTCTTCCCTCTGCTGCCTCATCCCTAGGGAGGTAGCTTTTCCCTACAGTTACCATCTCTCTGTTAACCCTAGGTATTCTCGTTGTCTCTCGAGTCATTCAATGTGTATTTAACTAAGTCTCTACTAAGGCTCTTTCTTCACCTCCATTTCCCTGACCAGACTCCGACTGACATATTCTCCCACACCCTTCTGAGATCTTTAGATCCACACACAAAAAGTAGATGATGCACCTTTTGTGAACCAGTTGTTCTAGAGAGTGAGAACATCTGCAGTGTTATGTTCCTGATGTTATCTCAGAGGAAATCATCTTGAGCTTCTCATGCCTAACCTTATCATGGCTGGTGTTCTTTGATCACTGTCCATCTTCCTATGTAGTACATTCTAGGAAGATAAAAATTATATGGAGCATCTATCCTGGCACACAAGAAGGATAGAATAGAAATATATTCAATAGAAAATTCAAATTTAAAGGGAAAATCACTACTTATTTTACAAAAGAATGAAATTGGCATCAAACTATTTTTTAAATATAAAATATACTATTTTTATTTTTTTTAATGTTTATTTATTTTTGAAAGAACACAAGCAAGAGAGGAGCAGAGAGAGAGGGAGACACAGAATCTGAAGCAGAGTCCAGGCTTTGAGCTGTCAACACAGAGCCCCACATGGGGCTCGAACTCACAAACCACCAAATCTTGACCTGAGCCGAAGTTGGACACTTAACCAACTGAGTCACCCAGGTGCCCCTAACCAATACTATTTTAGAATAATAGTTTAGAAAGTGGGTTTTACTGTAAACTTGTTAAATTTGAAGTTCATGATTTGAGAATTCGTTAGATTTCAAGAGTATGCCTTGAAGAGACTGGTGTTATTGGTGATACATGAGTTAAAAGCACATATTGCATATAATGTGTGTAGATTTGTTCTCTAGTGACTGACAGACTGAGAGAGAGGCTAAGTTATTGGTCACACTCAGGGCTTCTAATTCTCAATTCCAGATTTTTTTTTTCTTATATTATGTACCCATCGGAGAACAAAACTGGTAGGAACCCACCCTTCTTAGTGCTCACTTGAATAATAGCATAGGTTAAATATCTGTGCACAGCAACATACATATAAAGCCACATAAGCTGTTTTTAAGTCTTGTTATATCACTAAATCAGGTAACATGACAGGATGATAAATGTTATCCAGAACTTGAGGAATAAATGCTCTGGGACTGAACATGATGACATGTTTCTGGAGTGAGGGACACCGTGGGAGAATGAGAAACTATCAAAGAGATAGTTAGGATATTTATAGGGATTAAACACAAAACATGAAAGAGTAAAGGCATCATTGATTTGGAGGAGATAGGCTAACAATCCTCCCACTCATGCTTCAGACTTAGGGATGGTGAGGAGCATGGTTCTGTGGTGACAGCCTGCACAAAGTACTGAGCTTATTTTCCCAGACAACCCCTGACTGGAGCAGGTGGATTGTCAAATCCTTTAACATTAGGACCCGGTCATAGAAAAAAGAAATGGTTGAGGGAATAAAGGTGCTGCCATATGGAGTTGCTTTACCAGAAGTCAAAAAACAAAAATTTAGCAAGTTCACATTGATCATTTATAAATATTTTAAAAATAAATTGCGAAGTTCATAATGTTGTTATGGGTGATAGTATTTTCATCTTCAAAAATACGTGTGTATTTGTAGTTATGTGATATCTTATGAAGGTCCGTGACTTTATTTGCAGAATTAAGAGCACTATTCTCAATTTTCTAATCTGTGGAGACAAATGAAGCTCTTTCAGACTTTTAGGGTGAAGCATTACTGATGCTGTCTACACAAAGCAGGAAACATAGATAAGAATGCCTCCCTGTTAACCTGCATGGGTAGATGTGCTCTGTGAATGCCTTCTGCACTCCTAGTGTCTACCTCGGGAAAGCCACTACAGCATTTCTGAGGAAGAAATAAAATAATCCAACTTGACACTTCCTTAAAAGTCTCTAAGAGAAAAATGTACTACTAGTGTGGCATGGTGATTCTGTGCAAGAGTAAATTGTCATAACCTATAATCTTAATACCAAAGACTGTCAAATTTAGAGTTCTTAAAAGTATTGTACCCAACCAATTGTACCCTTACCTTGCTATAAAGTAGTCATTCAGTTTAAGCTTAAATATCTAGAGTGACATGGGGGCGCCTGGGTGGCTCAGTTGGTTGAGTGTCCGACTTTGGCTCAGGTCATGATCTTGTGGTTTGTGGGCTTGAGCCTCACATTGGGCTCTGTGCTGACAGCTCAGAGCCTGGAGCCTGCTTTGGATTCTGTGTCTCCCCCTTTCTCTGTCCCTCCCTTACTTGCACACTATCACTCTCTCAAAAATAAACTTTTAAAAATGTAAATATCTAGAATGACAGGAATTTCATCACCTTCTAAAATAGTTTATACAATAAGCACAATTATTGTGACTGGTTTGACGTCCTGAGGTTAGAATGAGGCTAAGGCATCTCTATGAAGATATTGCTATGTCATATCCCCTTGGAGTTAGTATTTCCAGGAAAAATGCCCACTCTTTTATTAATTGCTAGTCCTGTGACAGTTTCAAGTTCCTTTCTCACTCTAGCCAGTGTGTCAGAAGTAGATAAGTAAGCTTTCCACTTACCACCCCTCTGCCAGCCCCACCTAGCTAAAGATGCACAGAGCAATAACTTTGTAATTGCTTATATCACTGTTTCCCAAAATGGGTTTTGTGGAACATTATTCTTGTAAACATACTATATGAAAAAAGTTTCAAAGGGCAAATACATTCAAGAAACATTGCAAATCTATATGCTTCTCATTGTAATTCACAGTGAATAATATCATACTAAAAGCTCTACGAAGCCCTTGAGAATAGAAACCTGTTTAACTTTCCATAGTTTAGTATTCCCCAAACTTCTTTGATCTTAGAACCCTTTTTCAAGTAACATCTGCTAGCATTTCTTCGAACCAACTCTTCTTTAGAAGTGCATGTTGAGAAATGTTGGCCATAAATTTACTGAGACGTTAAATCATAGGAGGAGGATGAAACAAATATGTGGTCAAATAAGCTTTAGTAATAAGAGATGTCACGTAAGAAGAAAAGGCAACATCGTAACTGCAGTATCATCGTTTTCTGCCTTTGCTCTCCCTGGTTTTGCCCAAGTCCTCCACGGACCCCCACCCCCACCCCACTCTCACTGTTTTGCCCCAGTTTGTCTTAGTCTATATGTGAGTATTATACATAGTCTTATACAGAACTACAAGTCAAAGAACGTTCATAAGAGTTCTATGGAGGCGTAAAAGATCATAAATAAGACTGCAACTATAATGTACTTTTAATTTTTTAAATTTTTTAATTAAATTTTTTTTTCAATATTTATTTAATTTTGAGACAGAGTGTGAGTGGGGGAGGGACAGAGAGAGAGGGAGACACGGGATCCAAAACAGGCTCCAGGCTCTGAGCTGTCAGCACAGAGACCTTCGAGGGACTCAAACCCAAAAACCATGAGATCATGACCTGAGCTGAAGTCGGACACTTAATCAACTGAGCCACCCAGACGTCCCTATAATGTGCTTTTTAAAAGAAGGGAAATGGATTGGGAGTAATTAGCCAGAGAAACTATTACAAAACATTCACCTTTCTTCATTATGGAGGCAAGTTATATGGCACAAAATTCCTCTCCAGACAAAAAATGAAATGACCAAAACCCTTTATGAATATTTAATGACTAAGGATAACTTATTCTCAAGGGGAAAGACCAAAGAAGTTCCTGGAAACAGTTATTTGTTTGTTTGTTAGTTTGTTTTAATTTGGGTGGAAAGATATGGAAGCAATATAAAATCTTAACAAGCCACAGCAAGAAGGAAAAAAAAATGGTCTTGTTATTTAAACTATATTTTATAGGTAAATGCTAGGAATTGTGGCTTTCAGTTGATATTTCCTTGTTATGATTTGGTGGTATTTGCAACAAGGTTTTAATACTGTGACCTGTGTTTTATTACTTATCAGTAATTTTATAGCTAACAACCAAAGTAAAATCAGAAAATGGAGACAATTACAAAAGGATTTACAGAAAATACAATTCGTCTCCTCTGACAAGGCAATATAAAATGCCTCCATCGCTGTAAGGGGTCACTCTCTTAAACGGGAGTCTCTGGATTGTTTGATTAGGCAATATTTTAAACATTAAGAGAAAACATTCCTATTATAATGTAGTGGTTTTGAGATAAGAAAATAAGGTTTCCTTTTTTAAATCTCCTTTTTTTTTTTAGAACATGAACCAATACTCTTCATAATGATAATTTGATAATTACTATAATTCTAAGTTGAGGAAACTGGTAGAAAATAAAATGTCCTTTGTTGGCAGTTAGTAAATGTTAAACACACACACACACACACACACACACACACACACACAAAAACCAATCCTGAAAACAGAATCAGCAGGATTCTTCTGAATGTAAAACTGAGAAAATGGAATCGACTGAGATGTTGCCCAACAATAATAATTATAATAATGAATTGTAGTGCTGTATATAAGTAATGTATACATGTAATATATATATTTCACATACACACATACTCATATGTACAAGAACCGCTTCCAAGAATGCATTTTAAATTTGATAGGATTAAAAAAAATCAACTGGGACTTCCTTTATTTCATGGTCTTTAAAATAGGGATTTATAAGAAATGAGTTCACAGGGGCGCCTGGGTGGCTCAGTCAGTTAAGGGTTTGACTTCGGCTCAGGTCATGATCTCACGGTTTGTGGGTTCGAGCCCCATGTCGGGCTCTGTGCTGACAGCTCAGAGCCTGGAGCCTGCTTCAGATTCTGTGTCTCCCTCTCTCTCTAACCCTCCCCTGCTCACTCTCTCTCTCTCTCTCTCTCTCTCTCTGTCTCTCTCTCTCTCTCAGAAATAAATAAAACATTTAAAAAAATTAAAAAAAAGAAATGAGTTCACATAAAATACAAAGAAAAGCAAATGAGAATATCTGTCTTTATTTCAGTGCTTTTTGATTATGAAACTAGCTGGTATTGGTTAAAAGATGTCATTATACTGATAGGCATTCCATAAATCACTTGGGAAGAGTTAGTATTTTTAGATCGAGGAGTATTTCTGTGAATTTTCCTGAGCATAAACACCATCTCATTACAGCCAGCACCTTCCTGGAGTGTCCTGAGAGACCCAGTGTGGGATGTTGAATCCCAGTTCTGCCACTTGTGTGATCACAGGCAAGTTATATACACCTCTGAGCCCCGGCCATTGGCTACTGTACACAAAACATAGAGCGCATCCTCACTGTGCTGTGATCACGGTTTATACAAGATTCCGGAGTGTCTTCTCTTTAGTAAGCTTGTAATAAGTCTTATATGTCCTTCATCTCCTTCTCTTTCTCCTCCTCATGTCTTCCTTCTACCTTTCATTTGCCTCCTGCATCCTCTATTGTTATTAAACTGCCTGCTCCTGACATCTCATTTACGATTACCGTATTTCAGCCCTCCGATGAATCAGACGTCACTAGGTTAAAGGCCAAAGTGCCTCAACTGCAGTAACCAAAAATAGAGTTACCTTGATAGATTAATGAAAAGGAAACAAAGGGAAGAGACCTGTGGGGCCTCAGTTCCCCAGACTTCTTCCTTCCACGAACCTCCTTAAAATATGACCAGTGAGGCAATGGAATGATTCCTAAGGAGGCTCCCAGAGCATCTGGCTTGAGCGTAAACATAGGAAGTGAGTCTCAGTCTGCACTGGCCCTGCTACCAACAGAGCTACATGCCTCCAGCTTCTCTACCCAACTTCCCCACCCTCACAGGTTGTGAGGGAGGGGGAATGGGGGGGGGGGTATGTGTAGGGAGGATTTAAGAATTCAGTAGCAAAAGTTGAAGAAATTATGAGGATTCTGACATTTAAGAATTTCTTTTTGCAGTGCCTTATAATTTTTAAATGTCAGAGAGAATTGGAGTGGCTATTAAGTCTGAGATCTTAGCACAGAGTTAGGTCAGTTTTATTTTACTAAAATTGGCTTGTTTACCTCTCACAAGTAAACACTGCACTCCAATGTGACCACCTCTTTTCCTCATCTGTAACTACTCTCTCATTGGTTTTAAGATTAAGGGCCACAATTTCAAAGACAAAGCAATAAAAACAAAAGCAGATTCACTTTATTGGCTATAGGGTTTGGGTTTTTGTTTTTGTTTTTGTTTTTGTCTATTAGGGCAATAAAACAAGAAAGAAGTTAACATGTTTGATGTGTTTCACATCCAAATAGTTTTATTATCAAGAGTCATATCAATGAACAGCACAAGAGCACCTATTCAGAGACCCCAGGGTCACCTTTAGAGTAGTATTGATATTTAGATTTTCTATAGAAATCAATTAGGCTGTAAAATAGAGTTGTTTCAAAGGTACATCCAAAGAAGAAACTCCAGGAAATTACATTTTCACCTAATTTACTGTCAATAAAAGGCAAGGAAGTTTTAAAATCTGTAATAAACACCAAGTTACTTAGTGTGTGACTAGCCAGTAGGAGGAGGAAATTCTGGATGTATAAATGATTCTGCTCTTGAATTTTTTCTGAGTCTCGTATGTGTACAAAGAATCTCAGAATGATTGGCTCTACATTCTTGAGACTTGGCTCAAAGACCATATTCTTAATGAAATTTTCAAGACTCCCCCAGATGGAAACATTTCCTTTCTACTCTGAATTTCCAGAATGCGTTTTTCTTTTCTTTCATTGCTTATTAGTTTTTACTCTATATTGTCATTGTTTCCATATAATTTGTATCTTTCCTATTTAAATGTTAGTCCAGGAAAGCAGGGCACTTCTCTTATTTGCTTTTATATTCACCACACTGCCTTACATGAAATAAATACTTAGATTATTAAATATATGAATGAAAGCATGAATGAAAGATTCCCCCTCAACCTCAGGCCCATTACTTTAAAGCTGACTGCCAAAGTGAGACATGCACACGCACACACACACACATTCAGTCAAGAGTGATCCTAGAGATCGTTCTCTTTCACTATCTTCCTCTATTTTACTCATTAAGTTGCTGAAGATCAGAGAAACCAAATACTAAAAGGAGATAAACAATGTGTTCCAGAACACAGGTGAAAGTGTTTTTCAGCTGGAAGAAAACTTAGAGATTATATTGTTTGAAAACTTTGTTATTTTCTCAATTATTTATATACGTATGTACATATGTATGAAGGTATGTATGTCTGCATCTGTGTATATATGTGTTCGTCTATTATTTTTAACCAAATAACTGGCTTAGAAAGGAAAGTGACTGGGTGCCTTTGTGACTCAGTCTGTTAAGCCTCTGACTTCGGCTCAGGTCATGATCTCATGGCTTGTGGGTTCGAGCCCTGCTCAGAGCCTGGAGCCTGCTTCAGATTCTGTGTCTCCCTCTCTCTATATGCCCCTCCCCTGCTTGCACTCTGTCTCTCTGTCTCTCAAAAATAAATAAACATTAAAAAATTAAAAAAAGAAAAGAAAGGAAAGTGACTAGTAAAGTCCATATCGGGAACTGCCACAGAGCCTGGACTAGACACAGTTTTCCCATTTACCCCTTATACCACCTGGAAATGATATTGCTTCTGTGATACACGAACCCACTAGTAGCTTCTCCATTTGGCCCGACCAAACCAGCCCACACCTGTTATGCGGCACCTGGACCTGCATGAGAATGCCCCATGCAGATAGGTCTGGAAGACTTCCATGAGACAACACAAATCTGTAAATGGCAAAAACCATTGAATCATATAGCTACTTTTTACCTTTATCTTAGTAGATCACGTTTCTCCTTTATGAATGAAAAAAATCTTTCTAGATGCCCTTGCATCTGGTTCTCAGAACCATGACAAAGATATGCGTTGTCCCATTTGTCTTTTCACCTTTGATGAGGAAAGAGAAAGAAGTGTTTAAGGTTATAAACTGAATTGGAGATAGAACCAAGGTTTGAACTTAAACATTTAGAGTCCTAGCCTATTGTCCTTCTCTTTTTAAAAAAAAAATTTTTTTTTAATGTTTTATTTATTTCTAGGAGAGAGAGAGAGAGAGACAGCATGAGCAGGGGAGGGTCAGAGAGAGAGGGAGTCACAGACTGAAACAGGCTCCAGGCTCTGAGCTGGCAGTCAGCACAGAGCCCGACGCGGGGCTCGAACCCACGAACCGCGAGATCATGACCTAAGCGAAAGTCGGCCGCTTAACCGACTAAGCCACCCAGGCGCCCTGCCTATTGTCCTTTTCATCTTCTGCTGTGCTCCTGCACATATGTGAGCAAAGGGCATATAAAACAAAACATAATTGTGTTTCTATGGAAATGTTAACCATTGTCCTAATAAAATCCCTTTCCATTGAGGAAATCAAAATATGTTGTGAGCTTCCAATACGTAGGCCCCAGGGGCTATACTTTACAGGTCACAGAAGTTAGAAAAGACCCTTTTATTGTGCTCTTTATCCACGCAGAGACTCAAGCCTAAACCCTTAGCCTATCTGTGTAGTGCTCCTGGTTTGCTTGGTTAATTGGGTTTTGTTTATGATTTTATTCAATATATCAGTAGCTTTTTATGTCAACAACAACAAAATCAAATCCAGAAAGATAGTATGTAAACACCCATATAAATATGGTTGAGAGTTTGAGGTATCCTTCCAAATTTCTTTATGTAATACATAAATATATTATCTGAACATACAGATTTTAAAATTGAACCACGTGTGTACCATTACATAGCTGGCTTTGTAACTTCATGGTATGGTTTTTAAACTCTATTTAACCGTACTCTTATTAAGGATATTTAGGTTACTATTTCTTTTTGTATTGTCTTGTTCTTTTCATAGAGTAATTTGCCATGGGTTTTCTGCATTTTACACCTTCATATGCCTATTTAGATGTGGAAGAGCTGGGTAGTGCAGGTGAGGTTTCCCAATAGCAGACTGTGCGACGGAGACTGCATTTAGGCATATCATGAAGCGCCTGTGGGTTGATGCATGTGGGATGAAAGGACAGGAAGCAGGACTGGGAGAAGGTGACTGTCATGCAGTCTCCACTCGGGGGATCCTCCGAGGGAGTGTTAAGCTGGGGTGGCCTCTTAGAGTTACCTGGAGCTGGATTGAGGTGGACAGTCCCCAGATTGATTTGTCACTGGGATGTAGGCTGCCCCAGGAAGGAGGCCGGCTTGCCCTTGAGCAAGGTGGTTCACTTCAGCCAGAGTGTTGCCTGAATCCTGTTGACAGCTCAGGGCTGCCTGCCGGGAAGACTCCCAGCAGCTGGGGAAAGGATCCCGCCTTTCTGAAAGGGGGTTCGGGTGGTGCATCACGGCAGTGTGTCAAAGGCAATGCATGCGATATACACATTGGTATACTTATAAATTGATAAATTGTCCCAGATTAAGTTCCAAAAGTTTGTTAAAATGTACGAATTTCACCAGCAGTATGTGAGAATGCTTGTTGCCCCAAATCCTTAATACTAACAACTATCGGTCTTTATAACATTGGCCTGCCTGATAGACAAAAATCCTCATTGTTGTTTTAATTTGCATTCATTTATTAGTAAGATTAATATCTTTTCATACATTTAAAGGCCATGCATATTTCTTCTTTAGTGACTTGCCTGTTTATGCCTCTTTTGCCATTTTCTATTGTGCTAATCTTTATGCAGTAACGATATTAACCATTTATTTGTCACATGCGTTGCATGCAGTTTCCAAGTTTGCAATGTGCTTTTTAATAGGCTCTATATATCCTCCAGTGTAGTCTTTTATATAGTCAAATCAGTTGATCTTCTCTTAATTTTGGTCTTTATTGTAAACACCCTTCTTATTCAAGATTATAAATATATCTTAATATAAACTTTACTTCTAATCCTTAATAGTATATCAAATCCATTTTGAATTGTTTAAATAAACATGTATAACATGATACTACAATTGAAGCTTGTGTTGAGGCACCAAGATACCATACCTTATTCTAAACTATCTAGAACAAGATTCAGCCATTACGGTTTTAGATCATGAAGGTTGCAGGACTCTTAAACCTCTCAACTCTGTCAAGGGTAGAGGAGAGTCAGGAGGTGCTGATTAAATGGGTGGATGTTGTTTAGATAAAGCTTTTAGTGTCCCGTGAGTCTTACTATCATCCTGGGGTGGGGGGAGAGTGGCATGGTGGGGCTCCCTTCTCTTTAAGGAGACCACTTAACTAGCAGTTCAACTGTCCTCTGAAGTTTCAGGGCACAGTGGGTAGGTGTCTGATGCAGGATGGAGAACGGAAGGACCAAGTGACTAGTCTACTAACTTCTTTGATGTTGGAATGAAGGGCAGATTGCTCCTGAGTGGCTGATCTGCATTCCCAAGATTTCTCAGTACAGAGGTTTCTGAGTGTTTCCTATGATCAGAAGCTCCTTACCCCATGCCCCTCAACACAGAAGCATAGAACATGGGGTCAGCTTAGGCCTTGTCCCAAAGGTCACCAATGAGGGTGAGCAGATATCAGCAGAACTCAGATTATATTTAAAAGGAAAAAAAGAGACAAGACAAGTTTATCATTACAGCCTACAAGCCCTACTTCTTCAACCTAATAGTTGTAGTGGCATGAGGCAAGGATCTAATTTTTTTTCACAAACGTCACCAATTCTTCCAGTATTACTTATGAAACAATGCACCCTTTCATTCATGGATTTGAAACACCACCATTTTTTGTATATTAAATTTAAATATGTATCTACTTGTTCTTGTGTTCCACACTGTTCCAGAAATATGATCATTCCTCCACATCACCATATTCTTTTAATAAAATGAGTTTATAAAATATTTCAATACCTGGTTAGAGAAATTTATCATCATTGTGGTCTAAACATTTTTGTGTTTATAATTTAGCATTTATTTTTTTACATGAACAAAATAAACTCTAAGCACCTTCTCAAATTGTAACTACTTTTTTGGAATTGCAACAAATGTACAGAATGATTTTGGGGGAGAATTCTTTTATAAAATTTAGATTTCCCACTAAATATTTGGTATGTCTTCCCTGATGTCCTTCAGTAAGTTTTTACGGCTTTTTTTTTCTGTATGTCCATACAATGCTTATTATATCCAATCTTAGATACCTTACATTTTATTAATTAGGGTGAACTGGGTCACTTATTTTCATTATTTCATGGAATTATATATATATAATAAATCATTGAATCATAGAATTATATGTATGTAATAAATATATTATATATAATCCATATAATTATAATAATATGTACTGATAAATGTTTAATAGCTGACTCTCTGGAGGAATAACAAAATACTTGACTGTTAGAATTTGTCATTTTTCATTGTGCAAATACTTCTGCCGTGGCCAGTTTTAAGCTATGGACATCAATGCCACCAGATGTGTAATTAGGAAAAGTATGCCGAATTTACTCTAGCAAGCTGTTATAAACCAATTCTAGCATATCATTGTTCCTTTTTTCTAGTCAAATAATTTTAAAAGATTATAATCAACCGTGAAGTTCAAAGTAAACTTTATGAATAAGACTTTAGAACCTAATAATTAGAATCTAAGAATTTAGAAATTAAAATTTAGAAAAAATAAGATATATGCTCCTTAAATGTATTTTTTCCCTTGAATTTACTACTCAGCACTACTTCTGTTATATATTAATTGGGGAAACATTTACGATGATTCATGTTGGTCTCCCTCTTAGGGGCTATTAATATTGCAATTTTCCTTTTCTTTTTGGTGCTTGGTCTACACTTGGACTTGTAGACGAGGGAAGTGTACTGCATCTGATATGCGAGTCTACCACACTCAACATGCTTGAAGTCTCCCTCGACTACGTAAGTTCTCTGTGCCAAGCAGTCTTCAAGAGAAGCAACCTTAAGCACAGGGTTCTTATGAGATTCCCAAATCTTTTCAGTGTGGTCTTTCTTGGGGAAGCTCCCCAAAGTTTCCTCTGCATCAGCTGATTGGATTTCACAAGTGCCTGTGCCAGGTCAGAGTTGAAATTCGCAGTTAGAATGCTATGGAATGCTGTGTACATTAACCAGACTTCTGAACCTTTTGTTTCTTTGTCTGTTTAAACTCATTTTTGTTGTGATGAGTCACATTTACCCATTAAAATGCTAGCCTCATTCTCTCCTGTCTTTATCTCTCAGTCAGGAGCCGTCAATGTTTACATTAAGTTAAATCTAGGACAAATGCTGCATTCGGTTGCTTGGGGCTCAATGAAATTTGACTTCTCCATTATCTCTTCCTGCTTCCTTTCCCACTCTCCCAAACTGGAGATGTAGGTATTTTTCCAGCCACTGTTTTGTGCCTGAGGGTTTCCCAGACCTTTTTCGGGAATATACTTCCAATTACTTTTGAAGTAGCTCCTTTCTTTGTCATATTAGTTTACCAGGGCCACCATTACAAACTACCACCCGCTGAATGACTTTAACAAGGAAATGTATTTCATCACAGTTCTGGAGATGAAGAGTCCTTTCTTGGCTTATAGATGAGCATCGTCTCCCTGTGTCTTCATTGGTCTTTTCTGTGTGTGTGTGTGTGTGTGTCCTCATTTTCTCTTCTTATAAGGACACCAGTCACCATATTCTATTAGGTCCCATGCAAATTATCTCATTTAAATTGAACCACATCTTTAAAGGCACTGTCTCTAAATACAGTCACATTTGCTGGATTAACGGTTGAACTTCAACGTGTGAATTTAAGGGGGACACAATTCAACCATAACAACACCAGTGTTGACATTTAATATTGTATATTCATCGGCGCTTTATTTAATCTGCTTCTTTGATGATCCCTAATTTAGTTTGCCATCCTAATTTTATCTTGCTTATTTTCATAGTTTCTTGGACTTTTCAATAGGATATAGGGAAAAGAGGAAGATAAACACAAGGACTCAAATTGGCATCTTTATATTGAAATCTTCTGATGTTTCCCAATTCCTGTGGAGGAAACAAAGAGAAGAGAAAACATATTACTAGCGATTACTATAGTGTGCTTGTCTACCCTAACCGTGAGGGGCATGAGTTATTGTGGGTGCTGGTGCATGAATCTTTGGTGAAGAATAAAACTGAAATATTATCCCATTTGGTATTAATTTGAATTGCTCCAAAATGTTTATAAACCACATTTTAAAGGTGTTGATTAAAACATAATTAAACATTAACATGGTTTATAACGTTAAAATAAAATGAAAAAATTTGTGACTTTTCTGAGACCATAGCCAGAGAATCACAGCAATGCCTATTATAATATATTTATATATTTATATATATTTATGAATATATTAATTTACCATATATTTTGCCTACTTGTATCTAATTGTAATCTTATTTTCCAGTCATATCAAGACATGAGCCTTCATAAACTACAAGAGCATTGTTAACAAGGATGGTTAAAAATGACTCTTAAGGTTTCATATTGTAAGAACATTTCTTGTGAATGCATTCCATTCTACCCTCTTGACGCCTCAGCCCACACAACTAATACAACTGCTCCCTTTAATTAAAATGAGAAAATATATTACTTACAAAGCTTGGTCTTAAGCAGAGCTAGATACAAAATCTATAGTTCCCATAATGGGAGAGGCACTATAAAATGGAATAAAATGATAAATTGATAAATACATTGTATAATTATTTGTTCCCCATTGCTATCTATCTTTTATCACTGGCAAAAAGTGCAGAAGAATTATAAAGCCTCTGTTTAATAAAAGAAAAACTAGGAATTATATAACTTATGAGGTCTTACAGCTTAAAGAAGTTTTGAAACTAAAATTCTCCTTAGATCTTTCTACCTTTCACATAATTTTTTCTCTTCTCTTTATAATAATTAGCAAAATCCTTCCAGTTAATTTCCCTGGTCTTTTATTTCAAAGGACTCGAATTATTGAGGGGAAAATAGTTTGTTTGTTTGTTTTTTTAATTTATTTCTAGGAGAGAGAGAGAGACAGCGTGAACAGGGGAGCGTCAGAGAGAGAGGGAGACACAGACTCCGAAATAGGCTCCAGGCTCTGAGCTGGCAGTCAGCATAGAGCCCGATGCGGGGCTCGAACCCACGAACCGCGAGATCATGACCTAAGCGAACGTCGGACGCTTAACCGACTAAGCTACCCAGGCGCCCCGAGGGGAAAATAGTTTTTAATGACATGTTTTATTTTGTATTTGTCCATGGATGCTTTGGTCATACATTGGGAAAATGAGAACAAATACAGCTATATTATGAGATGAACTTTAGATAGCAAATAAGTATTCCCTTGAGGGGGAGAAACAAAACTATGAGGTGCTTACTCTGGGAGCTTTTCAAGTCCTCTAACCTGTTTGAAATTATTTTGATGTGATTAATTAAAGATTAGAATTTTCTTGTTGCAAGTAAGCCTCAGTGGGACACTTTGCACCTGTGCTATCTTAACATTTGTTAGGATTCTGGAATCAGGACTTCCCTTTATTGTGCTTGAGGTACAGTTGGATGTTTCTACTTACGATTACATTTGACTCAAATACAATTTTCACATTTCTGCTCGTAAAATAGATATTTCCTGAGAGGGGGAGGAAGGAATGTGCAGATTGGGGGAATCAACCCAAATGGGCTGCTATGGTCACATATATTTGATCATACAGATTGATGAAAATACTCTATGCTTCTATAGCTTTGCTTATAAGTTCCATATTAAATGAAAGAGACACAGTAATGCAGAGCTATATTTAGAAAACTATTCACACTCAAAGCATTTTCAAGATGTTTCTATAAAAATATAAAAACAGAAAAACTGCACCATTGTCTTACTGTGTTTATCCGTATGCTAGTGTGGAGGAATATAAAACCAAATGGCTGCCCCTTAGGGAAGTAGAGAATCTAATATGTATTTCATTTTAACTCTGTTTAAAATAAAGTCTCAAGGTGCTACTCGGCTTTACTGGACTGTCAGCTTACGCCCCACCTATTAAGGCATTTTTTAGAACTCCACAATTTCCAAGCTAGATTCTGGGAAACATAGAGACAAGGTTGAATTCATCATAACTGTCCAGTAATGAGAAGCAAAGTAACCAGAATAGCATTTAACTATTAAATGTCAGCTACATTTCTCTATTTTTTTAAAATAACTCTCAACTACTCTGTTACAATAGGTTATTTTAACCATTCCTGTAGAGGAAAAAAAATGGCTTAGGAGGTAATCATAGTACCCAGGTTTGAAACACAAAACTGTCTCACTCAAGAAGCTACATGGATTCCAAATCATGAAGTTGCCTCCAACATATTCAAACTCTTATACTGATTCCAAAGTTTATAGTTATGACAGTACCTATGAAGTCACAAGAATGGGGGGAAAGAATATCTGAGGTGAATCACAATTCACAAATTTCTTTTGTCTCCACCCAAGACGTACAACCAAGGAGGGGCAACCAAATGAATGAAAGCATATATATACGTAACTTCTATAATCCACTTCTCAATGACTCCCAACCAAGGTGCCTTGGAAATACCTCGGATGAACTACAAACACACTGAGATTCATAGATATGGAATATCTGAGTTCTTGAGGTAGTATGTATACCCCCAGCCCCTGCCCGGGTCCAAGCTGCTTGTCTATCCTCCCAGCCACCCTGCTATGTTTGTAAGCATAGGGATCTTTTCCATTTCAAGAATGTCCATTGCATAACTGGTCCAGTTCTGTCTTCTGCCACTCTTCATTTGGCACAGCAATACTGAGATACACACCATGTTCTTCCAAACAGCTATGTCTTTGCTCAAATTGAGCTTTCTATTTGGGAGGCTAATGCCACTACCACCTCCTTCCTAAATCCAGCTAGTGTACCTGCAGTATCAGATCGAAGGCAATCATTTCTGTGGGTCATTCTGTAAGTACCCCCCCTCCAACCAAAAGTGATCCTCCTAGGCTCCTATACACCTTATATATATCTTCATTATAAAGGTAATTATTCAAATTAAAATGGCTTGTTTTTTATCTTTCATTACTATCTCATTGTACTCTAAAACTCATTCTGACAGAAAAAACCCTCTCCATGTCTAAATTAGTGATAGGATCAGAGTAGACCCTCAGTAAAATTTGTTTCATTAATTGCTTAATAACTGATGTAGAAAATTAGACTACAGGGTCCCCTTCCCCTTAGCTTTTCTTTTTATCAGAGAAGCCAGTCTATATCCCAATCTTATAATACTTAATGATGAAAATCCATTCTCACAATTATGCATACTATATACGTAAAAAGAGTATACCATAGTTTCAAGTTTCCATTTGAGAAGAAAATTAAAAAAGAAATTTTACTATAAATCATCTTTTTTAATTAAAAAATTTTTTTAATTCTAAATTCATCAAAAAATTGTATTCTTTCCTTGTCATGATATTTAGTTTCAGTACCCCTGCTGAGTATCTAGAATTAAGTGGCAACATGAATGTAAGGTCAATGGACAGAATTTTTTCCTACTTTATATTAAACAGTAGAATCTACCAAAGGAAATTACTAAAGAGCTAAGCCAATTTCCATGAATTACCATCAAAGGGGCTTTTGTATACTACTTTCGATTACAATTTTAAAATTCATCGTTAGGAAATACTGATGTGCTCTTTACTTTCTTGAATAAGTTAAAAATGGAATTTATTTAGAATATCACAATCTCAATGAAACAATATGAATGTGCCTGAAAAGATATTCATTCAGTGAATATATTATGTGCATCTGAGCATAAATATTTACTTGAGATGTCTTGGGGAATCAAAGCCCTTTTAAGAATTATTTTATAATGGCTAATTTTACAGCATTTACTACATTGTACATAAACTTTTTCTTTTATTATTTTTAAAGATACATGAAAGTCTGACAACATAAAATTAATCTTATAAAATTAAGAGAGAGAGTTTTCATATTCCGGGTTGTAAGTTTAGAAGTGTTACTGGATGATTAGTGTAGAAGTAGAGAAGTACTTGGAGCCATTGAGACGTCACTGGGAAAAATTCATCAAAGTTACCTCGCTTTGATTTTACATTAATGGTACTGGAATAAATATCCTTGTATCTTCATTTTTTCACTCATAATTACTTTCTTTAGAAAATTAATGGGGCACCTGGGTGGCTCTGTCAGTTAAGCCTTCAACTCTGGATTTCAGCTCAGGTCATGATCTGGCAGTTTGTGAGAAAGAGCCCCCATATTGGACTCTATACTGACAGTGTGAAGTTTGCTTGGGATTCCCTCTCTCTTTTCTCTCCGCCTCTCTTCCACTCACCCACACACTCTATCTCTCTCTCTCAAAATAAATAATTAAAAAACCAAAATTACTTAAAATTTTGCGTAGAATATGCAAAACAAGGTTTTTTTCCTTTAGTCTTTTTTTTAAAGTTTTTGATCAAATTCTAGTTAGTTAACATTCAGTGCAATATTAGTTTTAGATGTATAATATAGTGATTCAACATTATTTCCATACATCATTCAGAGCGCATCACAAGTGCACATCTTACTCCCTATCACCTGTTTAATCCATCCCCCACCCAACTCCTCTCTGGTAATCATCAGTTTATTCTGTATTGTTAAGAGTCTGTTCCTTGGTTTGCCTTTCTCTCTCTCTCCTTCCCTCTGCTTGCTTGTTTTGTTTCTTAAATTCTACATATGAGTGAAATCATATGGCATTTTCTTCCTCTGTCTGACTTATTTCACTTTGCATAATGTTCTCTAGCTCCATACACATATCTGGATGATTACAGTAGTATTATCTACAATGGCCAAATTATGTAAACTGCCCAAGTGCCCACTGGCTAATTAATAGATAAAGAAAATGTGGTATATGTGTACAATGGAATATTAGTCATAAAAAAGAATGAAAACATGTCATTTGTAAAATAAGGTTTTCTCTCTGTGTTCCCAAACAGCTCTTCAAATGTTTTTGTAAATTTTCATACCATCAGTAGTATATGTGTGTTTGTTTTTCTCATCAAAACATAAGTTCTCATCGAAATATATTGTTCTGGGGCACCTGGGTCGCTAAGTCGGTTAAGCGACCGACTTCGGCTCAGATCATGATCTCTCGGTTTGTGGGTTCAAGCCCCACATCGGGTTCTGTGCTGACAGCTCAGAGCCTGGAGCCTGCTTTGGATTCTATGTCTCCCTTTCTCTCTCTGCCTCTCCCCCACCCATGTTCTGTTTCTCTCTGTCTCAATAACAAATAAACATAAATAAAAAATTGTTTTTAAATTTTTGTTCTGTTTAAAGAATCCGTACCACTTTGATCTTTTTGAAAAATCTTAGTTTGCATTTTGATTTGAGATGAAGCTTAGTATGGTCACAGCCATTTGTGTCTGTGTGAGTGTGTGCCTACATTTGAAACTTTTCTCAACGTGGAAAAACTGGTTGTCTTTCTCTTGTAAGTGTCAAGGGCTTTGTACCAAGTAGATACGTTAACTTTTGCCTGTAGTATCTACTTCAAATTCATTTTTTCACCGTATCATTTTTTATTTTCAATATTACTTGTATTGATTCCTGACATATGGAAAGTAAAAATTTTAATGTAATAAATATCAACATCATTTCCTATTATCATTTCTGGGTTTCATTTCCTACTTATACAGCTTTTTTGCATAGTAAGATACAGTTATTGTTCACCTGTATTTTCCTGGACTGTATGTTAGACCATCGTTACGTGGATATGGGTTTAGGTGTACGTGTTCTCATATTTGCCTTAATATTGAGCATGAAGAAACCCGTGCTACTGTTTTTCAACCACACGAAGCTTTATGCTTAAGGATCTTTAACTTTTCTTCCAATTGAAACATCCCAATTTTATGATTCTGCTCTGTGACATTATTCCTGCCAGCATACACCTTCACAAGTTACTAAATGCATTGGATATGTGTTCTGACTCTATATAGGTTTTTGTAAAAGCTCCTTTTTTGGTCATCTGTTCCATGATGAGACCATAAAAACTCAAAGGCAGACTGCTTCTGTTACAGATTAGAGAAAAAAATTCTAAAAAAATCTTCAGGCTTTTGACAGAATGGCACGTGAGTGTCTTGCCATTGCTCCTCTAGACAGAGCAGCAAAATGTACCAGCAGAATGCTATTTAGTAAGATTTTTCAGCTAAAAAAGAATTGCTTTCTTCTGTGCTACCATGTCAGTTCTGGTAGCCCTATTTTATTTTGTCTCATGAGTTTTCCCCCTTTGATGTTCACCTTACCTCTATTTGCTCTCATGATTATTTTACGTGAATCATAGACACAGAGACTATGAGGAAAATGACAGGTCATAGTATTCAGACCTCTGTACCTAGTACATGTTATTGCTAGACACTTATATCATTCCCTTTAGAATTATATTTAATCTCTTTCTGAATGTCTTATTGATGTTTCTTCAATGACCTCTTTGGGTGGCTATTCCATTGTTAAATTGCTCTTGCCTTTAGGACACTTTCTCTTATAAGTAATTTAAACATGCCCTTCTTATTTCTTGTAAAACATTCTAAGTCAACCACAAATGATTCTTCCCTCAACTGTATATTATTTCTTTCTTCTCCAGTAAAATACCACATGTCATGGGAGGCAAGCTCTCCATTCAACATGTAGGCCATTCAGAAGAAACCTCAGATTTATGGCATTCCCTCATCTCTAAGATTCTTTCCAGCTCTAGTATTCCATGATTCTATGATTCCTATGTTTGGTGGTGGAATTTCTAAATCTCTGTCCCATAGTTTGTTATGCCTGTAAACTTTTAAGTATTGTGCTCTGAAGTTTATTATTTTTAACTTTTAATCACATAAAATATAAATTGGATCTTATAAAATTAATATCTATTTTTATTGAGTCCTTATTATGTACTACGTTATATCATTGGAAGATGTAAATATTTAAAATTTATCTCCTAATGATAATTTTGTAGTTTTTTGTTGGAGTTAAATATATGTACATACACACACTCACACATGCAAAATATATATATTTAAATTTGTTCCACTTTCAACACATCTTTTTTTTTTCTACACTTTTCTTTTTGTGGCATCACATAATTTTTCCTTTTTCTTTATGAAGAATTTCTGAGGACGTTTATCCCATGAAGACACTGTATAGAACTCTTGTCCTATTCTCTACAACACTATTTTTCCATTTTTAAAAATGTTTCTATGGCTACCAAGGAAGTTTCCTTCCATATATTTTTGAGAACGCTAGAGCTAGCTATTATTTTCAAAAAAAAAGATATATTTAATTTCTTTTTTAAAAAATGTTTTTGAATGTTTATTTATTTTTGAAGGGGAGAGAGAGAGAGAGAGAGGAAGCATGAGCAGAGGAGGAACAGAGAGAAAGGCAGACACAGAATCCAAGGTGGGCTCCAGGCTCTGAGTTGTCAGTACAGAACCCCATGCAGGGCTCAAACTCACAAACTGTGAGATTGCGACCTGAGCCAAAGTCAGATGCTTAACTGACTGTGCCACCCAGGCACTCCTATATTTTATTGCTTTTAAAACACAGATTGGAAAGTGAATTGTTTAATTGATAATCTCATACTGAATAGTTTCTTTGTTGTATGAAATTTTCTAGTGTAGACCATATGTTAGGCCACAAAACAAGTTTCAACAAATTCAGGAAGACTGAAATCAAGCCAAGTATCTTTTCTGCCCACAATGATATGACGGTAGAAGTCAATAACAAAAGGAAAACTGTAAAATTCATGAATATGTGGAAATTATTATATCTAATGAACAAATTCAGTAGAGTTGCCGCATATGAGATTAACATACAAAAATCAGTAGCATCTCTATACTTTTTTTCCTGTGTACAAAATGCTTTATTATTATCATCACTGCACATCTAACAAGTATTGATTGTTATGTCAAGCTCTTTATATAGATCATATTTCTTCATATATGTCAAGGAAGAAATTTGGTCAATATTCACTTGGTTTCCCAGTGCTATTTCCAGATTGTTGTCTTTTTCACTGTTGAATAGAAACTTAGGTTTTCCTGAGGAGAAACTTGGGTTCTCCTGATCCTCTGTTGAGGCTCATGGCACATTCTTACACCATCTCTATTTTTCCTATTCAACATCATCTGCAAAACTCTTGAGCATTCCCATTTAGCCAGTGAACACTTTGATATATCACCAATGGTTATACTTCCAAATGAAGTCCAGCCATCATCCTAACGATTTTAACATGCACATGACCCATTTAGAATCTATTTGTTAAAAGAATTCTTTTTCCATTGAACTGTCTTAACATCTCTATACATTAACAATAGAGTTTCTGAAAAGGAAATAAAGAGATTGATCCCATGTATAATAACATCAGAAACAATAAAAT
This sequence comes from Hyaena hyaena, assembly GCF_003009895.1. Lineage (NCBI taxonomy): Eukaryota > Metazoa > Chordata > Mammalia > Carnivora > Hyaenidae > Hyaena > Hyaena hyaena. The sequence goes on from NW_024080836.1 coordinate 2,523,322, forward strand.
ATTCAGGAGTAAATTTAAATAGGGAGGTGGAAGATCTTCAACATGGCCATAGAAAACTACAAGATATTGAAGAAAGAAATTGCAAAAGGCTCAAATAAATGAAAAGGTATCTCCTATTCATGGATTGGAAGAATTAATATTGTTAAATGTCAATACTACCAAAAGTCATCTATAGAATCAATTACAATCTCTATCAAGATTGCAATGGAATTTTTTACAGAAATTTAAAAAAAAGAAAAACCTCCTAAAATTTATATGGACTCATAAAAGACCTCAAATAGCTAAGGAATTCCTGAGAAAGAAAATCAAAGCAGCAGGTTATCAGATTTCTTGATTTCAAGCTATACTATAAAGCTATAGTCATCAAAACAGTATGGTACTGGCATAAAAACAGACAGAAAAACGAAACTGAATCAAGAGTCCAGTAATAAGTCCAAGCATATACAGTCGACTAATATTTGACAGGGGAGGCAAAGAAACTCAACACAGAAAAGATAGTCTCCTCAATAAATGTTGCTGGGATAATTAGGTGTTCATAAATAAAGGAATGAAACCAGACCCATATCTTAACACTACTCACAAAAATTAACTCAAAATAGATCAAAGACTTGAATGCAATATCTAAACTCATCTAAACTCTTAGAATAAAACTTATGAACAAAGTTTCTTGACATGGGTCTTGGTAATGATTTTTTGGATGTGACATCTAAAGCACAAGTAACAAACTAAAAAATAAACAAAGTGGAACTAAGTCAAACTAAAAAACTCTGCCTAGCCAAAGAAATCATTAATAATGTGAAAAGATAGCCTATAGAATGGGAAGAAATATTTGCAAACCATATATCTGATCATGAATCTCAAGATATAAACAACTCATACAACTTAATAGCAAAAAAAAAAAAAAGCCAAATAACTCAATGAACAAATGGACAAAGGACCTGAATAGATATTTCTCAAAAAAAAGATATGCAAAAGGTCAACAGGTACGTACATAAACAGATGCTCAACATCACTAGTCAATAGGGAAATGCAAATTAAAACCACAATGAGATATCACCTTATTCCTGTTAGAATAAAAAAGACAAGAGATAAATGCCGGTGTGGATGTGGAGGAAAGGGAACCCTTGTGTACTGTTGGTCAGAATGTAAACTGGTGCGGTTACTGTGTAAAACAGAATGGAGAATTGCTAACAAATAAAAATAGAACAATATGATCCAGCAAGAAAAACACTAACTTGAAAAGATATCTGTACCCTCTTTTTCATAGCAGCATTACATATAATAGCCAAGACATGGAAATGACCTAAGTGTCTAATGGTGGATGAATGGATAAACATGTTGTGGTTAGACATACAACGACATATTATTCAGTCATAATACAATGAAGAAATCCTACCATTTGTGACAACGTTGATGGAGCTTAAAGGCGTTATGCTAAGTAAAATAAGTCAGAGAGAGAAAAACAAATGTTGTATGATCTCACTTATATGTGGAATCTAAAAGAAAAAAAAAAAAAGAAGAAAAACTCACGAAAAAAGAGACCAGACCTCTGGTTACCAGTGGCAGAGCGTGGGAGGAGGGGAAGTTGGAAGAAGGTGGTCAAAAGGCATAAACTTCCTGTTGTAAGATAAATAAGTGCTAGGGACATAAGGTACAACATGGTAACTACAGTTAATGCTGTTGTATAATATACAGAAATGTTGTTGAGAGAGTAAATCTTGAGTTTTCACCACAACGAGATTATTTTTCTTCATTGTTTTCTTTTTTATTTCTTTTTATCGTATCTATATAAGAAGATGGATGTTACCTGAAACTATTTTAATCACGTCACAACACATGTAATTCAAATCATCCTGCCTTATGCCTTAAATTTATGCAGTAGCATATGCCGATTATTTCTCAATAGAACGGGAAAAAAGTTACTTCCACAAAGATCAGTTTTCCATGTATGTAGTCAATCGTCTTTTGCATTGCTAGGAAGATGAATATTAGGATATAGCCAACAAATTGCAAAAATGGGTCAAGTGTCATTAAGAAAAACTTTTCAATCTTTGGTGAAGTGTTTCCAGATTTTAGTAATTTCCAGAATTTGCACTTACTGGTGACTAAGGGGAAATAAAACACAGTAGTTGGATAGTTCCCCACAAGATGATTTTTATAGCACCTGCAAAATACAGCTGTGGGTTCTCTCTCAAGGTAACATATGTTTCTGTGTTTCTGAACTGATGACCTGCTTTGCACCTTTCAAATAGCAGCAAAACAAAATTCTCGTAGAATCGAAGAAAATTTAAACATGTCAAATAGTATGTGAAGTTGAGAATCCTCTAAGGCAGAGGAATCTAGTTTTTAAGAGAGTAGAGAAATAAGCAAAATGACCCAGACAGAAAGCTTACCCTAAGAGAGAAAATAGCTGGGAGTGGAAAACCAATTCTTCAGAGGACAAAGATAGGAAGATAATTGGTTCAGAAGAAAACTTCTACCTGAAGTAGAGAAAAAGCAGGTTGATAACCCTTGTAGAACTATGAAGGAAGAGAACCAGAACTGTCTTCATAATCATGGAGGCTGGGATGGCCCCCAGTATTAGAGATTCTATTGTGGAAGTCAAAAGATAGAAGAAAGGAAGTCATTGTTCACTTGGAAAGGAACTAAAGTGTTTTCAGGCCAAAGAAAATTCAACACTGGGATTGAAACTATGAGGAAATAAAAAGATAAATGGAACACTGATGGAAAACTAAAAATCAATACTTTTTCCGAAGATTATTGAAAAAAGGATACTATATATTCCCGGAAATTATTGAATTCATTCACATTTATGTTTTTGTTAAGCCTATATAGCATTTCAAATAAATGAAACCAGCGATAATTTTTCTCTTTCCTACCCATCAGCTTATAGGTATGTGCTGGATATTTACACATATCAAACACAATGCCTGCAAAGATTACTCAGTGCTGTGTAAGATGATATGCAGTTAAGCTTTGAGCTAGTAGCATTGGAGTAGGGAGTATGTCTATTTTAAAATGTGTTACACTGACAAGGGAATGTTTTCTACACTTCTTTGTAATTTGGGGAAACTTTCCTGTTCAGATTGCCTCTGGAGTTTTGTCCTTCTTTCCAAAAAGAAAGGAGAATAAAACACTAATATTGCAGATTATGAAATTACAGAAATGGAAACAGAACTAAAAGCACTGCAAATCGGGCCAATTCTTGGGCAATATAGATACCTTTAAATACTTTTATTAAAGATCAGGTCTTAAAAATTGGAGAGTGGAGGTTGTACATTAATTTTAATGATTTAATTAATTTATACAAAGGGGAAATCATCCCAATATAGGAAAACTTTGGACAGAGGACGTGGACATTTTACGAGAATCATTACCAGCTGAATGATTTAGAAGAAAAGGACAGGACAAGCCCTCACACTCATGTTTCCTAGGCATATCTGTAGAAAGACTTTCTTGAAAAGAATCAATCCTTTTTGAGTGTAAATTTAAAACAAAATAAAATAACACCATGCAATTCAAAGGCATTGGGAGTCATTCTGACCTTCAGAAATCGAGTGAACTTCTCTTAAGACTCCTGTCAACTCCAGACCTGATGGAAATCAAAATCATTGGAGTAGATGATGTTCGTGCCCCACCCACATGCCCTCACTTAGTGTTCAACTTCCAGCACCAACATGTATCCCTCTATCTCTTGGAGACAGAGGTGCCAAGGAATACCCTCTGGGAATAGCTCTCTACCAATAATTTGCAGGAATGATATATTAATACCCCCTCGCCCCAGGACAACTCTGAGGTGTGTAGTCTCACACTGGCTCCCCTTCCCCTATCAGGAAGATGCCTAGTCACTCACAGTGCTAGAATAGCTTAATCAGGAACATTTTGAGAGCCACCTTCCCTTCTTTATCTCACTTCCTCCCTGCTGGACTGGTGGGGTTTTTTGCACTAAAATCCTGTCTCAGCGTCGACTTCTGGGGGTATATATACTCTGCACCCCACCTGGGATCTCTATGTACCCCCAGGGTGATAACATTTCTAGAAACTCTGTGTCCTCATAAGCTAACCATGGGTGAGATTCAGCTGTTCTTCAGTTCTCAAAATAAATAGTCCCTTCCACAACTTTTACAAGTTTAAATGACTTTATTGAGAATTTGGAATGGTGTCTGGGAGGAGTCACTTTGCACAGGATGCAGCTTTTCTCTCTCTACATCTTTTTGTCCTCTACATCTTTTTTGGCAGATTGTGGGACCTCAAATTCCCCTCCCTTCTATTACAGAGAGCAATTTCTTCTAATTTCTTCCTTCTTTCATGGAGCAGTGACGGCCAACCAGCATCTGGGAGTCCCACTATGACCCCAAGAACTTTTCTTTCTCAAAGATAACTCTCTAAAGGGGATTTTAGAGTCAGCAGTTAAATGAACATTTTCTACACTATTATGGTCACGATGACCATACTATACTAAATGACACTTAAATTCTTAAAGTTACTATTAGTTATTCTTATATAGAATAAGAATAAAGTAGTTATTCCCAAGATTTTGTGTACAATAGGCTGAACAGTTTCCTCTAACCTAATTAGTGTTCAGTCGTTGTCAATCCTTCTTTCTTCATCTTGCTAAAAGTCTGAGTTAAAGAAATTCTCTTAGTACAGTTATGAATGCCTATCTGGATTGGGTCCTCTCTACTTGGCCACGGGTGGAATTAAGTTCTATTTGGCTTGACACCGAAATCATTTGGAATGTGTTTTAAGAAAAAAAAAATGCGAAGATAGGTAGATGAGCCTTGGAAAGTCAAGAATTCAGAAAATTAACTTTGTTTAACTTCACAGTGAATCAGCATTATTCTGAGACTTTTTTAAATGTTTATTTAATTTTGAGAGAAAGAAACAGAGTGCAAGCAGGGGTAGGGTAGAGATAGGGAGACATAGAATCTGAAGCAGGCTCCAGGCTCTGGGGCTCGAATTCACGGACCACGAAATCATGACCTGAGCTGAAATTGGACGCCTAAACTACTTATTAAGGTGCCCCTATTTATTTAACCTATTTTTTAAAAATATTTTTTTATTTTTTATTTCTAGGAGAGAGAGAGACAGCGTGAGCAGGGGAGAGTCAGAGAAAGAGGGAGATACAGACTCTGAAATAGACTCCAGACTCTGAGCTGGCAGTCAGCACAGAGCCCGACGCGGGGCTCGAACCCACGAACCGCGAGATCATGACCTAAGCGAAAGTGGGACGCTTAACCGACTAAGCCATCCAGGCGCCCCTTAACCTATTTTTAATCCCAGATTCACAGATGAGGAAACTGCTGAACAGGTAGGTCAAGTAATCTGATGGAGGCCACACAACTAGTAAATGACAAACCTTTCGCTTGGACTGTGCTGATGTGTCTCTAAAACCAGTACTTCTATGCTATAATGCTTCTGAAAACTGTGTGGTCTAAATAGCTCACTAAGTCCCTGAATAGCTCACTATCTGTGAAAGGAAGTACACAGCAAAGATAAATCCAGCATAAACAATAAAACTCTAGTTGCTACTTCTATACTACCTTCACAGGTAATTGGATCAGCCATACACTCAGGCAGGGGTGTGCTTATCTCATGAATCTTTCCCACAGGGAAGGCACTACAGTAGGGAACTCACTACTTGATTCCCTTCAAAATAAAATTCAACTACCCTATTAAGCCCAAAGCATACACATTAGTATAGATGTGTGAACCCGGACAGTGTTGTAATAATACAATTACTACAGCAAAGTAGGTCTAATTATAGAGTTCCTGAGGCAATCCAAATTCCCCGGTTAGCGAATGGGAACTGCTGGGATTACAATAAATACTCCGTAGAGTATTTTCCATCGTACAAACAGCCACTACCTCAACTGCCTTTTGTCAATTGTACTTGAGGGCATAATCAATCTTTCTATTTTACCCGATTGAAACAAAAGAAAAAGAACACTCTCCAAACTGAAAGAAAATTTTTCTTTCCAGGGAATTCATAATTGATATGGATATATCCTTGTTCAGTTAGGAGTAACTGGAAACTTAGAAGTGTGGGTAACTCTCTTCTACCCACTGTGTGGTGGTGATTGAGAGACAGAGAAAGCTAGCTAACAAAGAGAAAAACTGCCAGCAAAATTTCCCATTCATGGAGATACGCTGCATAATTTCTCCTTTGGGGTTACAATATATCTGTGCTTCATTCATAAAGTTTGGATTTTTCTGTTTTTTTTCCTTTATATTTTAATCTAGATTGAATTCATTTTCATTAATTACAATTTACAGAGTTCTAGTTAATATAGATGTCACCAAAAACTTATGTTTATTTTATTCAAAAAAACCTTTTTAAAGTTTATCCTCCTTCAGACTTGTAACTACAAGTTGCTACAACACTTTTCAATTAGTATTAACAAGAGCAAGAATGTTCAGGTTCTTCTATGACCAGGGATATATCTCATATAATGTGGCCAGCACTGGTAATTTCTGAAGGCAGTAGTTATTTCTGAAGGTACATGGTATTAGATGTCTCTTTACCAGATCCTTCCTTAATTCCATGTTCTCCTGTTAAAGATTGAGGTCATTTTATTTTTAGTTCATGTCATTGATATATTTTTGTTTTTATTCTTCATAGAAACTTTTTTTTTTCATAGAAACTTTTGATAATGAAACCTTGCTTTATTAGGGTCTGGGGCTTTTTAAAGTTCAGTTTCACTGTGAAGTCAAGGTCTTAAAATTCTTTACAAGATTTTTCCTTTATGTTCATCTCATCTACTAGATTAGTTATAGCCTTACCTAAATTTTTATTTGATAGTTCATATGTATTTGTGTATGTACTCATACATTTCTGTATGCATGTATGCACATAATAGGAACTAGAGTAGATTATCATGCTGAAAATCAGAGGCAGGTAAAGATCATTAGTATTAACTCATTACATCAAAGATATATCATTAGTTAATCAAATATGATCCTCATATGGATATTCTTTTATGTGACTCCAATGTAGTTTGAGTATTTACTGGTGCACAGGAGGTTTCCTCTACTATTTTGGTTGTCTTTCCAATTCTGTTAGATTTCCTATTCAGGAGGAAATTTTAAAAGAGGCTGAGAAATATTTTAAAAGGAAAACTGTCACTTCTTAACTGTTCCAAGCAGATGGTAATGTATTTTAGTAACAGATATTGGAAAATGGCTTTATATTCTCTTTGAATTTTGTCTCACTAGTAATTTAAAAGGTTTGGACTGGCATCTCTATACCTACTAAAAACAATAAAATAAAATAACAGAAAAACATTGATTTGATTATTGCAGGAAGAGCTAATACTATGTGCATAGCATTACAGTCTTCATTGTTATTTCTCTCTTTAAGCTGATATTTAAATTTTGGAGCTCTATTTACTGTTTAAAATAATATACTATAATTGAAGTAGTGGGGGCCCTCAAGCCACATCTTCTTACATCTCGAATACGTAAGTATTGTGTCCTCACATGACATTAGTAAGACTCATCAGAGCAAATGAAATGTTATGATAACTGATTGCAATTTTCTTGTAGCAGGCTGAGCTGGAAGAATCACATGTAGAAATTAGAACTGCAGCTAAAGCGTAAAGAGCATGGCCTGCAGGATACAACTATCATTATGTAATAAATATTTTACTTGCAGGGCAAAGTTTCTTTGCATTCGTTTTAACTTTTTGTGTGAAACATAACCACACATAAAATACAAAAAATGTGTAGGAGCCATTCACATGTCTTTACTTATAGTTTTATCATCTGTACAGTCACCATAATTTTTTTAACTTTACATACATAAAATCATAATGTCTGTATCTTTTATGAATTACTGCTTTTCATTCAACTTTATGACTTATAAAGATTTATCAATTTGTATATCATTCATTTTTATTTGAAATTATAGTCTGATTTTTAAGACACATTGTTTCGAGATACATTATGTGATTCTTTATACTCTTGGTAAATATCATCTGGATTGTTTTCAGGTTTTAAAATTTTGTTTGTTTTTCATATTACTATATGCTATGAACATTTTTGTAGGTATCTCTAAGTTATACATCTAAATCAAAGGATGTGTATATATTCAAATTTATTGGATAATGCAAATTGTTTTGCAAGGTTGTGTTATTTACAAATTCCATCCATACGTGAGAGTTCATTACTTTAAATCGAGGTCAAAAAAATTTTTTTTTCAATTTTTAATGTTTTATTTATTTTTTGAGAGAGAGACAGAGCAAATGGGAGAGGGGCAGAGAGAGAGAGAAACTGAATCTGAAGCAGGCTCCAGGCTCTGAGCTGTCAGCACAGAGCCCAACGTGGGGCTTGAACCCATGAGCCGTGAGATCAGGACCTGAGCTGAAGTTGGATGCTCGAGGAACTGAGTCCCCCAGGTGACCCTGGAGGTAGGATTTACAATGTAGTAATATTTTAATTATTATCAATCTAATGGGTGAGATATCATTCATTATGTGTTTAATTTGCCTTTCTCTGATTACTACAGATGTTGAATAACTTTTTAATGTATTTGTGTGCCACTTGTTTTTTATCTTCTCTGAAGTGCTTGTTTATGTCATTTATCCATTTTTTTTTTCCTATGGAGATGTCCATCTTTTTATTTATTATTGATTTATAGGAATTCGTTGTATATTATGAATGCTAATCCTTTCTCTTTTGTGTTCTTCTATTATCTTTTTTACAGCCCTTATTATAGTTTGTATTTTTTTCTACCTTATTGTGTCATTCATTAAATATAAAGTTTCAATTTTAGTAAAGTCAAAACTTTTCTTCTTTATGTTTTGTGTTTTTATGTCTTGCTTAAAACATGTTATCTAACTAGAGGATAGTTTGCTCTAATAACATAAAAAGTTTGCTTTTGGCAACACATGCCTTCCTTTCACTGACAGGTTTAGAGTAGCATTTATCCATCTTTTTTATTTCTGAGAAAATAACCAATTATAACTGCACCATTTACGAAAGAGTCCATTCTTTCTCTACCGATGTGAATATCCAGGTCTCTCATTCTTTAGGTCTCCACATATTAAGGAGATTTTTGAGTCCTCCCAAACTATTACCTTGGTCTATCTATTTATTCCTGCACCATTAGGACACTGTTTTAAATATGTTAAACTTGTAATCAATGTTGGTATCTAATAATGAGTCCTTCATCTTGTTCTCTTAGAATATATCTTGGATATTCTTTGTCTTTAATCTTGTATCATAGAATCAGATCATCAACATTCCTTTATTAAAATAAAAGCCTGTTGTGATTTTGGCATTGACTCTACATATCAGTTTGTCAATAATTCACATTTTTATGGAATTTCTTTTTTTTTCTATCCATATACGTGGTGCACCTCTTTAGTTAGTTGGGTCTTAAACATCTTTCAATAATATTTTATAGTTTTTATTGTTTTTTGTGTTAGTTGATAGTATTTTATTTTTTAATGCTTTTGTGCATTTATTTTTGTATTAATTGCATTTTCTAAGTCATTCACTTATAGATTTGTACTTCATATAGCTTTATGTGATTGGTTCAATAGCTCAGAGGTTAGAGCACTGGTCTGTATACCTTCATGTATTGAATTGCCTAATATTTTTTAATCTAGGAAAATTGTTTCTTAAATCTCAATAGTTTGTCTATGATGTGTCATGGATTTTTTATAGGAAATCATATAATTTACATATAATAATTTTAATATTATCTCCACTAAATGGTAAGTAATATGCTATATTTTCATTAATTTAGGAATTTTAACATACATATAAAATTTAACAAAATCTAATCTTCACCTTTCTCCCAAATAATGCTAGCATTTAGAATGTTGAAACTCTGATCACCCACTTCTTAATAGTCTATTGGTGTGCATGATTTTCAGTCTGTCTTGATTTTATACCAACCCATGAGGTAGTTACTATATTACAGTTTTACAGAAAAAAATCTGTCTAGTTTAACATTTTCTGCAACGTTATTTCTTTTTTCAGCTCCTTTCTTCTTGAAAGAAGTACATCCTGCAGGATTTCTTTTAATTAAAGTCTTTTACTTTTTAACTCTTTCAGATCTCTCTCTCTCTCTCTCTCTCTCCTCTCTCTCTCTCCATTTAAATTTTAGATAGTTAACATACAATGCAACATTGGTTTCTGGAAACTTTCAGCTCTCTTAATGTAAAAAAAATCTTTATTTTGATCTTTTTTAATTTTTATTTTTACTGAACATGCAATTTGTTATTTACAGTTTTTTACTGTTTAGAGAAATTTTTTGACCTCTTCTTTTCCTCTGTTGTTCTTGTTGAGAAGCCAGTTATCTGTGCCATTATTATGTTTTGGTAACTAGCCTGTGTTATCCCTGGCTTCTTTTAATATCACCCAATTTAATAATTTTTCCTTTAGCTTTGTCTAAATGTTCTTTTTAGTTATTTTATGAACTTCTAGTGACATTTATTATTTTATCTTTTCCAGAAATTCTACTTCATGCTTTTTCAAATTTCCCAGTCGCTAATTCTTCATCACTTAAATAAATAATTCTATGCTTTGGTTTTAAAAATGTTAAATATTTGTATTTTATATTTTGTATCTATTAGTTCAAATATAGGCAGTCTTATGAATCTCTGAATATTTTGTTGTTGTTGTTTCTGCTTATACTCATTTCTAATGTTTTCTTTCTACATGTTTTAGTTACCTTTTTAGCTATGGGGCTATGTGTCTCTAAACATTATCTGTGAGAATTCTTTGAGGCCTGGGATCTTTTTGATCTTTTTTCTAGATCTTCAAAAAGATTCTAAAGACGGACCTTTCATAGAAAATGTGTATATGCTTCTGCTAGCAGGTAGGGGCAATCATTCACTGAGTTACATTTTGAACTAAACATTTGATTTGGGATTTGGGGTGGCCAAAAAAGAATTTGAATTCCAGTTTCCAAACCTTATAAATGTAAAATGATAATTAGGAATTTTCAGGGAAACTCTCCCCCAAATTTTCTCTAAACTTAGGAAGAAACAAAACCCAAACAGGTAAGTGTTCTTTAAAGTGATAGGTTGTTTCTTAGGTAGCTTATAGAAGCCTTTATACATTTGAGGCTCCTGCTTTTTGAGGGTAGTATCTGACTTCCAACTACCTCTGGTCTTCGCTTTGTTTGTCCTGTCATGCTTCCCCAAGATGGCACCTTTGACCAGACATGTCTGCAAGTGTCCTCAAGACAAAAGCCTTCAAGGCTTCCTTACTACTGTAGAATGGCTTCTTATGGTTTCTTGCCTCTTAGGAAATCTCCTGTTTTCCCACTATCATAGCATCTCCTGCTCCTCCTCCCTGCCCCCCACTTCTTCCTCTTCCTCCTCCTCATTATCCTTTTATTTTTCACTATTTTCTCAAACTTCTTTTTTCTCTGCTGGGAAATATTTCTTTGCACAATTATTACTTCATATTATGAGGAATTAAAATGCATTTTTTTCTCTCCACAAAATTTTGGCTATTTGGATGCATAGAAGATTATAATTTTAAGCAGAAACATGTCTTTGGCACCTTTCTCTTTTGGTTCAAAATTGCTTTGGGGCACTTATTAGTGTTATGATCTTGGGAAAATTACTTAATATATTTCTATCTCAGTTTCCTTATAGGGGTAATAAATTTCCACCTTATAGGGTTGTTATGTTATTAAATGAGTTTAATGGAATGGAAACTTACACATAATGTGTATTCAATAAATGATGATAGTATTGTTCTCTCTGATAAAGTGGGAAGAAATTATGTTCTTGTTAGATCTGTTTGCATAGGCTGAACTGATTAAGTCAAGACAGACAAAATTGGTAAAATTTGACTTGTAGATTGAGTTAAAGATTAAGACCTTATTAGTAATAAAAGCTATACCTTGTTTCTTTTTTCTGTTCCTGTGTCAAATTAGAAATTGTACATTTTGATTCTCAGCTTACTTCCCTTTAGAATCCAAACCACTAGTTCATGGCAGTAGGTTCACAGTACAATGTTGTCATAACTTCTTGATAAAAGTTACTTAGATTTTTGTTTAAAATGTTTATTCAAAGAATCTGTTCTTAGAGAGTCCAATTTCATAGCCCTATTTAGGTAAAAGTGGATTTCAATAAGTGCCGGTTGAGGAAAAGAAACTTTTCATCTATACTCTTATGTTCAAGAACTGGGAGTTGCTAATTAAACTGATAAAAGACAGATTAACAAGAGAAAAATGGTGTATTTACGCATACAACACACACACAGAGATAGGAATGCTCAGAGATGAGTAACTCAAAGGGGTGGTTAGAATTTGGGACATATATACCTTAGTAGAAGAAAGGGAGGGAAGAGGAAAGATTCGAGTATGGAGAGCAAATTGGTTTCTTTAGGAAAGATAAAGGGATTTTTTTTCCCCTTAGCAGAATGGATGAGAGATAAGAAAAGTTGTGATAATGTTTGTCTATGCAGGTATGAGCAGTCTTGGTGTCTTCTTCTGACCCATTAAAATCCCCCAGTGAGAGGATTTATGGTAGGTTTACTCCTGATCTCTCCCCAGGGAGTAGAATGCAACTCAGGAATGCAAATTATGGCAGTCTTCATTTCTCAGATGTTTCTGCTTTCTGTCAGATTAAGTGAAGCTCTGAGAGGTTTCTGTCTGCATCTGCTGAACCTCAAATATCTTCAGCCTAAAATAATCTTTCTATAAACTCTGGAGTTTCAAGTGGTCCTCGCAGACCCTAGGGAAATCTAGGAAACACAAATCTATGAATGACATCCTGTACTAAAAATAAAATATAATGTATTTTCTAGTTCTGATCTCACTAAAACAAAAGACCTCAAAAAAGTTATTTGTACTTCATTCTCTCTTATTTTACTCAGATAATCATGCTGGCTCTTCATCATCAACAAGTGAAGAAAAATGTGTATAAAATACCTCTGACCATTTTGTAAAGCATACCCAACTGAAGCCAAATACTTCCTAAAGTATAATTATTTCTCTCATTTTGGTGTTCATATTTTGGTTATGTCCTCCAAGTGCATCTAGGCAGGTCAATAACCCTTTCTTGAATCACAGCACAATTTCCTCTTCCAGAATTTCTCTCACATTGCCCCAGACCTCCTTTTATCACCTCAGAGATTCTATTGAAATAAATATATTACTTGGAAGATGTGTACCATATGGAGAGTGAGTTCATAAATAAAGTGCAGCCAGATCAATCAGTTCATATCTCATATATTCGAAGGTGGTTGAATCCAATGTGAATAGCAAAGTTTGTCTTCTTTCACATTTTTTTCACATCTTTGTAAAGAGATAAACTCTACTAGGTTTCTGCAACTCATAAATCAGAAATACATCATGCATATTAAGGGAAAAAAGCTTACAACCCTTAATATAAAGATATAAGCTTCCTGTTTCTTCTGTTATATATTCCTGATTATTCATTACAAAATTCTTATGAGTAGAAGTTTTCACTATGGCTCTTTCACTTTCTTTAAAATTTTAGGTCTGTGAGGCACCAGATACACATATATTACAATATTCAGTACAAATATGTTCCTAACCCAATAAGAAAGGTTGCAACTCCGATATTTTCAGCCTACTTACTGAATGCTACACATTTTAAACATTTATTTTGTTCATTTTTATTTTTTAATTTTAATTCCTGTATAGTTCACATACAGTGTTATATTAATTCCTGCTCTATAATATAGTGATTCAACAATTATATACATTACTCAGTGCTCATTATGACAAGTGTACTCTTAATTTCCTTCACCGATTTTACCCATCCCCCCCGCCAAACCTGAATGCAGCATATTTCTAAATTAAAAAATGGGTAAGATGATGTAGCTCCTGTCCTTCATAATAATGTAATTCTGTTTCTCCAGCTTCCAACCACCACCCCACCACAAATCTCACTAGAATAGAAAAAGTGGAAAAGACTTTTAATAAAAAGTACCTTATTTCCTCCAAACATTGCATCAATTCTGATTATTGGGTGTAGCCCTCTGGCTCATTTGTATCCAGCATTGTGAGTTCTGAGGAAGGAGCAATTAGACTTGAACAATGGGATTCCAGAACATAATGGACAATATGCCAGGTATTTATTTTCACTATCTTCATTTCTATTCACATCTTTATGTACTGTGTGATTTTCCCTTAATTTAATTTTAGTGCCATTATTGTATCTTCTGGTTAATTTTTTTATAGCTTGCTATAATTAAGCTTTTATTTGGAAGTCATTTTCAAACCACTGCATCGTTGTCATGGAATTGTTGGTAATATGTGATTACATTATGTTGTCTTTTGCCAGGACACTCTTGTAAATGAAGCATTATCCTCAGAGATTTTCTTGGCTGAAAACGTAAGTAATTAAAAATGTAAACAAATATTATCTGTTACATATGCTGCAATAATAAATACTTCAGTATAATACAAGTTAATGTCTCTTTGGGGACGTAGTTTAATCCTACTACAACATGTTTTATAAATGGACAAATAAATGGTTAAGCACTTAATATCACATGTACTATAGCATGCAGATGTCCAAAGCTTTTATATGTTCTCTCTTTGAGCATTTATGCATGTTTAAAAGGGCGCGATCAATAATCTTTTCACACTGTGTGTTATTTCATAACAATGCCAAATACAGACATGTGAAAAATAGAATCGCTCTTCAAACATTCCCAATTAATATCCAATGTAAATGATAAATTAGGAAAATGGGCATTCTTTGTCTATAGATTTTAGGATGAACATTAATATATCTTGTCTGGAAGGCAATTCAGCAATATGTAACAAAAGCCTAAATAATGTGTGTAACCTGGGCACCTGGGTGACTCAGTGGGTTAAGCATATGACTTCAGCTGAGGTCATGATCTCATAGTTCATGAGTTTGAGCCCTGTGTCAGGCTCTGAGCTGTCAGCACAGAGCCTGCTTCAAATTCTGTGTCTCCCTCTCTCTCTGCCCCTCCCCTGGTCATGCTCTGTCTCTCAAAAGTAAATAAACATTTAAAAATGTGTATAAAGTTTATTTGTTAGCTTATTTCTTAGAAATTTTCCTAAAAAGTACTGAAATGTATGCAAAAGAGAGTGTGCATAATTTTCATGACTATTTATTTCTAATATTGAAATATTGTAAATAACCTGATCATATATCTGTAGATAATTGGTTAAGTAGAATATGGTAAATGCATAAAATGGACTATTATGCAGCTATAAAAACCAAGTTACAAAGGAAAAGTAAATGACATGATAACATAAAAGTTTTTTTTTTTTAATTTTTTAAGTTTATCTTTGAGAGACAGAGAGAAATACAGTGTGACCAAGGGAGGGGCAGATAGAGAGGGAGACATAGCATCCAAACCAAGCTCCAGGCTCTGAGCTGTCAAAATAGAGCCTGACACAGGACTCGACCTTGTGACTGTGAGATAATGACCTGAGCCATAGTAAGATGCTCAACCAATTGAGCCACTCAGGTGCCCCATTACATAAAAACTTATATTACTAAATGGATAATCAACAACAAATAAAAGTAGGCTCAACCAATAATACTTTTCCAATGATTATTCAAATTTTTTAAAAAGAAATTGTGATGGGATCCATGTGAACAATATCCATTATATATCAGTAATTTTGTCCACACTAAAGGATAACACCCACAGAAAGTTATTAGATCAACTAGTTGAATAAACCAATTTTAAGACAAATTGAAATGTTTGGTGTTCCATAAAATCAGACTTTATATGAACTCAGACTTTCTCAAAACTTATATCAGTCTTAGAGTACATGAAGAAATATATTATACTAAAAATCCCAACAATCAGATAAAAAAGTCAGATTTTTTCCCTTAAATAGTTTATTGTGAAGTTGGTTTCCATATAACACCCAGTGTTCATCCCAAGTAGTGCCCTCCGCCATGCCCACCACCCCCCTTCCCCTCTTCTCTACCGTCTTCAGCCCTCAATTTGTTCTCAGCATTCAAGAGTCTGTCATTGTTTGCCTCCCATCCTCTCCCCCACTATTTTTCCCCATCTTCTCCCTCATGGTCCTCCATTAGCTTCCTCCTAATCCACGTATAGGTGCAAACATATGGTATCTGTCCTTCTCTGCCTGATTTATTTCGCTCAGCATAACACCCTCAAGGTCCATCCATGTTGCTACACATGGCCAGATTTCATTGTTTCTCATTGTCATGTAGTATTCCATAGTATAGATAAACCACATCTTCTTGATCCATTCATCCGTTGATGGACACTTAGGCTCTTTCCATGATTTAGCTATTGTTGAGAGTGATACTATGAAAATTGGGGTACATGTGCCCCTATGCATCAGCATTTCTGTATCCCTTGGGTAAATTCCTAGCAGTGCTATTGCTGGGTCCTAGGGGAGTTCTATTGTTACTTTTTTGAGGAACCTCCATACTGTTTTCCAGAGGGGCTGCACCAGTTTACATTCTTACCAACAGTGTAGGAGGGTGCCCATTTCTCCACATCCTCGCCAGCATCTAGAGACTACTGATTTGATCATTTTAGCCACTCTGACAGGCGTGAGGTGCTATTTCAGTGTGATTTTGATTTGTATTTCCCTGATAAGGAGGGATGCTGAGCATTGTTTCATATGTCTGTTGGCCATCTGGGTGTCCTCTTTGGAGAAGTGTCTGTTCATATCTTCTGCCCATTTCTTCACTGGATTGTTTGTTTTTCAGGTGTGGAGTTTGGTGAGTTCCTTATAGGTTTCAGATACTAACCCTTTATCTGATATGTCATTTGCAACTATCTTTTTCCCATTCCATTGGTTGCCTATTAGTTTTATGGATTGTTTACTTTGCCGTGAAGAAGATTTAATCTTGATGAGGTCTCAATAGTTCATTTTTGCTCTTGATTCCCTTGCCTTTGGGGATGTGTCAAGTAAGAAATTGCTGCAGTTGAGGTCAAGGAGGTTGTTTCCTGCTTTCTCCTCTAGGGTGTTGATAGTTTCCTGTCTCACGTTCAGGTCCTTTATCCATTTTGAGTTTATTTTTGTGTATGGTGTGAGAAAATGATCTAGTTTCATTCTTCTGCATGTTGCTGTCCAGTTCTCCCAGCACCATCTGTTAAAGAGGCTGTCTTTTTTTCCATTGGATACGATTTCCTGCTTTTTCAAAGATTAGTTGGCTGTAAAAAAATCACATTTTTAAAAGGTAAAATATCAGCAGAAAAATTCCTCTGAGACACTTAGATACTACACTTGATCTTAGCCAAAAGGCCGAGAAGCGATCCTCTGAGACACTTAGAAACTGTATTTGTCTTCATCTGTATCTTTATTCTTTCTTTTTTTTTTTTTTATGCAGATAACTTTACCTAAGTTTGGTTAAAATACACCTTGCTTTTTATTCTAACTGAAGAGACTATCAAATGAGTGAATGGATATACAAACTGGGGTAGATATAAACTATAAAATACCACAAAAAAAAAAAAAAAAAAAAAAAAAAAAAAACAATGATGAACTTCAGAGACATGCAACAACAGAGAGGAATATCTGGGAATTTATGCTGAGTAAAAAAGTCAGTCCAAAACATTATGGAGTATATTACTGCATTTATATAACATTTTGAAATGACAAAAGTTTAGTAATGAAGAACAGATTCATGGTTGCCCAAGGTTAGGGCATGATTGGGGGTGGGAAGGAACTGTGTATTTTTATAAAAGCATAATGCAAGGATGATGAAATTATTCTGTATCTTGACTGTGATACTTGACACACACAAAGTGACACAAGTGAAACTGTATAGGACTAAAGACACACACATACAAACACACACAAATGAGTACAATTAAAATTGAAGAAATCTGAATAAGATACATGGATTGTATCAATGACAATATTCTAATTGTGATATTGTAGCATAGTTTTGTAAGATGTTATTATCGGTGGAGATTGCATAAAGAGTAAAAGTAGTCTCTGAATAATTTTTTACAACTGCATGTGAATCTACAATGATCTCAAGATAAAAAGTTAAAGTAAACAACAACAAAAACCTCTTACCACAACCAAGTGGGGTTTATTTCAGTGCTGCAAAGCTATTTCAGTATTCAAAACCACCAATTAAATCTCCTATATTAAAAAAGTAAAAAAAATCACCTGCTCACATCAATTAAAGGAGAAATATATATGTATTAGCAAGGAAAACTCTGAATGAAAACATTTTCATTCACAATACCACCAAAATGAACAAACTGCTTAAGAAGAAATTTAATAAAAATGTTTAAGACTTGCATAGAAGCTATCAAATATCACTGAGAGAAATTAAAGGAGATCCATATAAATAGAAAAGTAGGTGGTCCATGTTCATGGATTAAAGTCGTCATGCTGGTAGGATGACAACTCTCCTCAAACTGATCTTCAAATTTATTGTAATACCTTTCCATGGAAATTGTCAAACTGACCCTAAAACGTGTGTGGAAAATCAAAGTACAGAGAATATTCAAAACAATTTTTATAAGGAAAAAATTGTTGGAAGACATACAATACCTGGTAGTAAATCCACAGTAATGAGGGCAGAGCCATACGGGAATAGGACAAAGAGACAGGTCAGTGTGACAGAGGTGAGATTTTGCAAATGTGTTCTTATAGCTCAATTCAATTATTTTCAAAAAAGACAAGTCAATGGGGAAGAGTTTGCTGTTTCAAAAAATGGTGCCAGGACAATTGGATGTGTACATGCAAAAAAAAAGTAAAAAAAAATTAGACTTTATCTTTGTCTTATTACCACATTCAAAATAACTAAAAATGGAGCTTAAAGTTAAATTTTAAAGAAAAAAAAAAACTATAAACTTCTAGAGAAATACAAGAGAACCATCTTCATGACATTGGATTCAGTAAAGAGTTCCTAGATGTAACACGAAAAGTATGATCAATAAAGAAAAAATGATATATTTGATGCCACAGATAGGGAGAAAATTTGACAAGTCATATACCTGATAAAGAAATTTTATCTAGAATACAAAAAAACTGTAATGAATCAATTAATAGAAGACATACAACCCAGTTTTTACAATGAAAAAATATGTCAAGAAAGATTACAACAAATAAAATATATGAATCGCTTGTGGTATATGAAAAGATACTTGGCATTGTTAGTCATTAGGAAAATGCCAAGTAAAATCATGAAAGACCACTATACATCCATTCAAATGGCTGTAGTCATAGAAACGGACTATACCAAGTGGTGGTGAAGATGTAAAGAAATTGGAATCATCATGCATTGCTGGTGGGAATGCAAAAGGTTACAGACACTTTGGAAAGCAATTCTTCAATCTCATAGAAAATTAATCTAAAGAAATCAAAATGTATTCTCACACAAAGATATGTATGCAAATGTTCACAGCAATATTATTCAAAATAGTCAAAGAGGGGCACTTGGGTGGCTCAGTCAGTTAAGCATCCAACTTTGGTTCAGGTCATGATTTCACAGTTCATCGGTTCAAGCCCCGCGTCTGGCTCTGTGCTTACAGCTAGCTCCGAGCCTGGAGCCTGTTTCAGATTCTGTATCTCCCTCTCTCTCTGACCCTCCCCTGCTCACGCTGTCTCTCTTTCTCTCAGAAATAAATAAAACATTAAAACATTTAAACAATTAAAAATAGTCAAAGAGTAGAAAAAATCCAAAATTCCATTAGCTGGTAAACTGATCAACAGGTTGACAGAGAGAGTGCAAGTAGGGTAGGGGCAGTGAGAGACGGGGAGAGGGAGAATCCTAAGCAGACTCTGCTTTTTTAGTGCAGAGCCTGCTGGTGGGGCTCAAACTGATGAAATTGTGAGATCATGACCTGAGCCAAAATCAAGAGTCGGATGCTTAACCAACCGAGCCACCCAGGCACCCCTGTTTTCACATCTTTATAAATAATCTACCAACATCATTAAATTATACATTTACAGGGGGTGACTATTGTATGTCAATTATTTATCTCAATGTTAAAAAATAAGCATTGATATTAATATATGTAGCACGTATTTCATTTCAACAAATGTAAAATAAACTATGAAAAAGCCTAAGTCCTTCAATCAGCACTTGTATGATCCAGAATTTTTGTTTAGCCTGGAAGCCCTTAAACTTTAATCAATCTCCCTTCCTTCCTCCCTTCCTCCCCACTCCCTTCCTTCCTTCCTCCCTCCCTCCCTCCCTCCCTTCTTCCTTCCTTCCTTGCTTCCTTCCTTCCTTCCTTCTCTCTTTCTCTCTTTCTTTCTTTCCACTATTAAAGTATAGTTGACACACAATGTTACATTGGTTTCAAGTACACAACAAAGACAATTTTGTACATTGCTCAATGCTCACCACAGTAAGTGTTGATCCAGGATTTTGATGACTACTCATTCATCTTGTTTACTTTTCTATATCTCAGGATGCACATTGCTTATGCTATTGTTCTCAAGTGAAAAGATTCACTAGATAAGTGCATAATATGTTCAGTAAAACTTAATTAAAAAAACAAATTTTATGGGTTTTTTTTAAACTACATTCTTAGACAACCCATTGATGCCATCATTTTTAGAAACAGTTCACACTCCAGTGTTTCCTGATACTTTGGTAGTTCTTTGAGCAGGTGAACACACAGATGTAGAGCTATCTTTATCAGGAAACATTTGTTTAATGCTCACCTGTGCACATGTCTATGAAATACTAAATTTGTTCATTTTGTATTTTGCATCTTTGTAGAGTAAAAAAAGTGATATAACAGTACTTCTCATGCAATATTCTACCACCATAAATTAGAGGAGGTGACCACAATGTCGGAGTACAGTCAGGTGCAGAGCCACAGAATGAGAATAAACTAGAGGAAGCCCTCAAATCAAAGTTAAATTCCATGTCTTAAGTGTGGCCAGAATTAAATCCTGTATTCTAGTCTTCAATATCCAGCTCTAGTTTATGGCTTTTTCTCTCTGACTTGTTGCACACACTTTACTTTTAATATCAGAATATCACATAAAAACTCTTTTTTTGTATCTTACCTGTACATAATAGCATGCAGAATTGCTTAAATGTCTGTGGTCTTTGACCTTAAAGCAAATAATTTCAAACAAGTAAGACATACATGAAAGGCATATGAACAACTACATACCTATGAGTCTAATATTATACCTTAGTTTTTAAAAATATGCTTATTCATCGTTAATATTTTAAGAAGATGGTAATGGGCATTCACACAATTTTGTGCCATTTCATTTCACATTCATCTTCACTCACTTTTATAGTTCCTTATAAGAATTTCTCGCACTTATTTTGAAGAAATATGAAGAAAACTAAGACATGATGCAAAGTAATTTACATAGAGAGTGTAAAAGTTAGGCTTCCATTTTTTTGTTTGTTTTGCTTTAGTTTTGAAGTTTGTGTTTGTTTTTGCTTTGTTTGTTTGTTTGATTTAGAAAAAGAAGGGCAACCAGATTAACAGCTCTGCCAAATTCTCAGGTGTCTGCACTCAGGTTGGAGGTCTTGTGTCTTAAAACCCAGGTAGAGTAAAGGCAAATTCTGTGGTCATCTTCTTCACTACACACACACACACACACAAAATATATATATATATGAAATGCTGCCATCAATTAAATCCTTGTCTCACGAAGGGAAAGTGTCCTTAAATAAAGCCCAACAGAAGGGAAGAATTGCTTTGTAAAAAATATATGTTAAATATACAGATCTTTTGATCCTGTTCTTCAGTTTAAAAACCAGTGGATACTTTTTAAAGAGTTATAGGAACCTCAGCCAGCATCATGTTTGTGGTTCCAAAGTGTATTAAGGAGAAGAGGAGGGTATTATTATTAATCAGAAAAATTATTTAATTACTTTTTTAAATAAGTGACAGCCTTGATGTATACTATTAGTACACATATGACATTTACGTTGCGTGTATTTGATGTCACAAATGTTTAGATCAAATTAAAAGAGACGATAAAACATAATAAAAGTGCCTCATATCTGCATCCACCTCTTTATACAGGGTGGAGCTTTACTAAACGTGGGACCTATTTTCTCAATCAGCAGGAAGGATTTCTGAAGGAAATAGGCTTGTGGATCTTAAGAATTCAAAATTGTTATATTTTTTGCAGGCTCAGACCAGGAATCAGACATTACCCTCCCATTCTCTATTTCCTTCGCCCCCTTCCTTTTTGTTCTGTGGATGATAAGGGATACGAAATCAATAGCTGTGTAGAAGAAGCAGATATAACATTCCGAGAAACACTGGAGACAGGGAATAGAAGCAACAATTCATTTTTCTGTCTCAGTTTAGATTGTATTTATACCACCTGCTATGTCTGTGGGAATGGAATCTATAGTAGTGTCTTTAGACACAAACTTTCTCTTAGTGACTTTCCTTTTTCTATTCAGTGTGATAGCATTTTTTTTTTTCTGGGAAAAGTAGCCTATGGCACTTGGCTGAAGAGATGAGACTTCAATGAGAAATAGGAGACAAAGAGTGACAAATTAAAATGACAAGGCTGTCTTATAAGATTGTGATCCAGTGAAATGAAGTATTTCTGGCCCAGTCAATGTAGACAGCATTATGCTATGTGGGAATAGATTGCAAGACCTGGGCGGCCTGTATATGTCTTCGAGATAACTGAATTTGTCACTATCAACACTCGCCCAAATTGTGTCTTTCCTGGCTTTTGAGAATAGGAGTATGGACAAAGGTGTTTCTAGAAGTCAAGTAGTTAAGGATACATTATTTTCCTTAAAAAATAAATCCCAATCTTAAAAAAAAAAAAGTTTTAGTAATATCTTAGTCTCGGCAATGAAATTAATCCAAGGAGAAGCCTTGAAATCTATTACTAATAGCTCTAAAAGTGAACTGAGGCATCACGTCTATGGAATGCCTTGTTATATCTGTTGTCCTATAACTCTACCTGGGAAGTGGCCACACACTGTTTCCTGAGGGGCTGGCCTGCCTACTAGACATCTTTACCTGGTGTTAGCACCATCAGACCAAACTCAACAAACATTAAGCAAACTTTGTAGACTTTCTTTAAAAAATCAGAGGAGGGCGCCTGGGTGGCTCAGTCCTTTAAGCGTCTAACTTCGACTCAAGTCATGATCACACAGTTTGTGGGTTCGAGCCCCGTCTCGGGTTCTATGCGGACAGCTCAGAGCCTGTTTCAGATTCTGTGTCTCCCTCTCTCTCTATCCTTCCCCAACTCGTGCTCTGTCTCAAAAATAAATTTAAAATAATTTTAAAAATCAGTGGAAATGGCATT
Organism: Hyaena hyaena; assembly: GCF_003009895.1. Taxonomy (NCBI): domain Eukaryota; kingdom Metazoa; phylum Chordata; class Mammalia; order Carnivora; family Hyaenidae; genus Hyaena; species Hyaena hyaena. The sequence continues at coordinate 2,546,513 of NW_024080836.1, forward strand.
GCACATTATCAGACAAAAGTTTACATGTAATCTGCATTTCGCTGTTTGGTACAAAATGAGGAAGGGAAAGAGAAAAAAGGTTATAAACATGCTCAAGTAGGAGAAAACTTAGAGTGATCTCTAATATGTCCTTCTTTGTCATCTCCTACATGTTACTTGGTAAATCACCAAATCCTGCAGTTTCTTTGCAAAGCTTCTTAAAACATTGCCTGGGTGGCTCAGTTGGCTAAGCATCTGACTTCAGGTCAGGTCATGAGCTCGTGGTTCCTGGCTTTGAGCTCCATATTGGAATCTGTGTTGAGAGTGTGGAGCTTGGAGCCTGCTTCAAATTCTCTATCTCTATCTCTCTCTGCCCCTCTACTATTCACATTCTGTCTGTCTGTCTCTCTCTCAAAAATAAAATAAAACATTAAAAAATTTAAAAAAAAATCCCTCCTTTTCAGTTTTTTTTTTTTTTTTTACTTACTTCCTAACCCAGGTCTTCATTCCTTTTTCAAGTGAGAAATGTAATTCATTCAGGGACTCTAATCATGTTATAAAAACACTTTCTGTGGAATTCTAAAAATACATGAAAATAATTCTTTTTCTTTCATCAAAGTTCCTTTGATCATTATGCTATTTATATTATGTTAAAAAAAATTGGGGCATCCATGGGAGGCTGCACTCATTGTCTATTTTGAAAATATTCCAAGATTTCATGATGATTTGAGCCAAGAAATGGTTACCCCTTCAAAAAAAAATAATGCCTTCATTTGTGGAGAGTTACAGTTTTCTTCTTTTGGCTGGCCACAAATTGTTAGTTGTTTCTAGTTTACTGATGTAATTGTTGCAGGATTCTTTACTTCAATGCCCAGCTTTGTTGTCCCACTGCTTTGAAGACTGAAGAGGTGGACAGAGAATAAAATGAGCAGCAGGCAAACATTTATTAGAGTATAAGATTAGAAAATAAGAATAGTATGAAAGCTCTCTTTACAGAGAGGGGGCATTCGAAAGTGAATACCCCTTGACTATTGGCAAGGGACTTTGCTTTATAGGGTTTTGGTGGCTTTATAGGGTTTTGGTTCCCATTTCTGCTTCTCAAGTTCTACGCATGATAACTCTAGGTGGTGGGTTGTTCATTCCTGCTTGGCTCCATTCCATTGTGTGAGGAGTCAGACCATGGTTACTCTGTCCCTCAACAGGGATTAAGTTTTATAGTATACTTATTTTAGTTAGGTATTTTGAATGTCAAATTCCTGAAGGGAAGCTGAGGGGGAGTAGGCAGTGTCTGTTACATTCTTAAGAGGAAACTTACAACCCAGGGGGTTTGATGAGGAACGCCTGAGGGGGTTTGCTCCCGGCAAATGCTCCCAGCATTGTTCCAAAATATGTGGTTTTTTTCCCCAACCCAGGGTCCTCAGGTCCTAACCTTTCCTTCTCTGCCTACTTTATTCTATCTTTCCCTGTCACACGCTGACTACAAAAATGTTTTTTTTTCCTTAGGTGACAATTGTAGAATGGCCAGATTATCAACTTTTGTCTTTACTTAAATGTTATGCACGTATCCCACAGTAAGACTGTTCATTTCTTTTTTTATTCATTTATATAGCATGAGGGATATTTTCGATGCTTTCTAGTTTCCAAAACCAATCTCTAAAAGGTTTAGATAATTACTTAAAATATTGAACAAATGAGTGATATCAGACCCGATTGTTGCAGAAATCTTAGTCTCACCCAAATTGAGGCGTCTGGGGCTTGTCTTTCACACCCAACCCTAAGAATGGGTTAAACAATAGCCTTTTGGATGGTGCAGAAGAGTTGAGTGGAGCAGTGTTTTGTAATTCAGAAACACAAAGGAAAAGTTACAATGAAAGCTATCACTCTTGGAAACCAGAGTCCCTTATGTTGAATCAGGAAAGCTTCTGTACATAGTCCCACAATATGAGAAAATAAAACCGCTTTTCAAAGTCCTCATCCTTATTGTCTTATTTTTTAAAAGTTTAGATTGTTTTACTCAATTCCCATTTTTGGATTTTCCCAACTTGTTAGGAAAATAAAAGATAAATTATAAGATGTCAAGACAAATATTAAAGTAGTCATGAAGAATTCAAGACCCAAATGTGGCTTATTTCTCAGACACTCAGACACATGCATGTAAGAATCAATAAACATAATCTTTCTTTTGTAAAGTTACTGTTTTTAAATTATAAATCGCTCAATATATAATATTTCCTCTGGAGCCAATGGAAGGAAAAAAGGTGACTTACTTCAACATCAGAGATAACACTATATGAGTGAGCTCAATGATGGTCATAGTAGACTCAAACGGACTTAAGATGAATAAACAATTTCAATAAATTAAATTAATTAGGTTGGGCTCAAGTGTGCAAGCAGTCTATTTTCTGAAATCATGTACTATAACTTATTCAAGAACTGTTGGTGTATAATTGCCTGAAGTCAGAGGATAAAAAAGAGAAAAAGCTGAAAATCCATTATGCTCGTGTTAACAGTCTAACTAAACTAATTAACTGCTATCTGAATTTTCACACCTCTATTTCATGATCTTTCTTGTCTCAAACCTCCAAGGCTCAAAAGCAACAAATAAACAACAACAACAAAAAAGCATGTAGAAGAGAACAGTACTAAATATAACACAAACCATCCCATTTTAAAAATCAGGGACTTATTTTCTCCACCTTCCTGTGTTTACATTGCTTGACCAACAACCTTATCATAAATACTGTCTCTATAAACTTATGTATCCTCATCAGTTATGTGCACACAAATAAAATAAAATATTTTTGTACAGTTATCCACTGTGTTATGTGTATAGCTACTTTTCAATTTACTACCAAAAATAGAATTCCTAATATTCTAGAAAAGTTTGGAAGGTCATTGTATTCAAACTTTTAAGGTAATTGAGTAAAAAATTTCAAATCAAATACCAATACCCAGCTTTCTATGTTTGTTATGCAGTATTGAAAATATCTAAAAGGCTTTCTTTAGTTTCTATCTATATTTGAATACATTATTAGACTCATTTGATTCACACACTTCACTAACTGGGAACTATTCTTTTAGATTTGATTTTTAAAGAAAGACATGAAAGGGAAACAAGTTTTCTTAATTAAAAAATTACGCTTATGTAACAGAAAAGGGACCAACAGCCAACAAAAATCAAAGACAACACTATTATGTTGAATCATATGAAATCTCCAATATTTGACTATTTTTGTCTTATGTACATGTTTATTTAATATGTTTGAAGCGGATTTAGATCTGAAGCAGAATTCCTCAATATCTGTACATCCCAGCTAATGGAGGCCTAGTAATATAATGAAAGATCTCACAAGAGCATTCACATTTTCATGACTATTTAATATTAAGATACCATTTTTCCCTTTGAAAATTTGAAAAGGATATTCTATAATACATCCTGATTTCCAAATATAACACTGTTCTTTTAAGCACTATAAAAATGTAGTTTATTGAAGTTCTAATGATTGTCATGTTATTCTCTTGTAGAAGATATTCTGATGTTCAACAATTGGTTTTATAGATACATATTTTATTGGATTTCATTTTATACTATAATTAAGTTCAATTTTATTTATAAGAGGAGATGATATTGACAGTGGTAGTATTTTACGTTTCAATAAATACATTTTATTTTCAATAAAATCAAATTACATTATATAATATTTATAGCATGTAAAATAACATAATAAATAATATTTTACATTGATTATTTCTTTATAGTTTAAGACACTCTATAGGGTTGTAAACAAAACTATCCATGAACAGTTTCTTAATAAAATTTCTTCTTTTGAGGGGTTTTCATTCATGATTCATGAATAATACTAAATCTGAAATTACTTAACAATTTCAGTACATTAAGGACTCACAAACCACAAATTATGTTATATTCTAAGTGTTGAATCTGCTACTAGTCAGTGTCATATTCATGAACTGAAATCTTTGAGAGTGATCAGACCCTAATTGCTTGTACCTCAATTCCTCTTTCATGCTCTTTGGTATACAGATTGTCTGGCTAATTTCTACAGTTGAGTTCTGACTGTGAAGTGGCATTGAAGTTCAGCAGGACCCATTTCCTGTATACATCCATGGCTAACTGTGCAATTGGTAAGAACACTCAGCTAATGAATCTAAGGTCATGAGTTCACTACTGGGTGCAATTATTTGCTTTGTTGTATTCAAGGGTTATGCATCACACCCTTCATCACGAATAACTTTCTTGTACATGTATGTTACTTGTCACAAGAGAGATCCATGTGCTGGAGTTGGAAGGATCAAAGCAAATCTCTGTACAAGGGTGGGAAAATCACTCACCATCTTCCTCACCCAGGAAGGCTGAGTCACCATCTTCTTCACCCAGGTTTCCTGCTATTGTGTGCTCTATGTTCACATGTTCTCCACACTCTCCTCCATCCCCCACAGCAGGGTAGTAGTGAGAGTTTTCCTTTGGGGAAGAGACCCTCTTACTAATTATGTTCTGCCATCCCACTATACCCACAGTTAGGAAGGAAAGAATCTAACAGTCAGAATCAACTCTCCCAAATCCTGTTCTTCCAGCCTTTCTATACTAAAGTTTTAGTATAGAAAGTTTTATTTAAGATCATTTTGAGTTTTATTTAAGATCATTATGAACACAAAATATCTCAAATCAAGAGTCAAAAACTCCACATGCCCAGAAATTTCTCATACGAAATGAAAGGAATTGTAAGAGTCAAAAAAGAAATGTTCCTTTCAAGTTATTCATAAAATAATTTAATAAAGCTATGCTTGTTTTCAACATTTATTCCCAGTCTCTAAGATATAATCTCAGGATATATATATAGAGAGAATATATATACTTAGAATATATATATTTAGAACTTAGAAATATTTACTTTTTAAAAAGTAAACAGAGAACCAACAACATGAAGGAAGATATTTTCTAGAGTTTAGAACTAATATCTACTCCACTGGATTTCATTTTCTAATATACTAAACCTTTGCCTATAAGTATATCCATTTTTCAGGTGTTAATAAAATTTTAAAAAGCAGTCACTGCTAGAATGGAAGCCTCCAAATGTAAAACATTATACAAGCTGCAAACCTAATAATAATATATAAATGAGGCAGAGAATATTTACAAATAAAATTTCCAAGGTCTAAAAGTAAGAATAGTAAGATAATATCAACCAGGCATGTCGACCCCTCAAATTCTATGTAAATGTCAATGAAATTGTGATAGTAAAATGTATAAGGATTTCTTATACACCCACTCCAAAAATGCAAACAGGGCTGTAGTTTACATCAATTAAAGAACTTTTGTAAGATAAAAAAGAGGAAAACTAGAAAAATAGACAAGTAGAGCAATACTACTAGTAATGCAAATTACTATACATTTACTAAATGGAAATTAAAATAGCAATACGGTACCTTCAGTAATAAGTTATATACTCAGTGATATTTAATGTGCAGGCACCTCTACCACATGAGTCTACAGTTGTATACCTGAGTATGTACACCATCCGGAGAAACTCTTGCTTAGGTTCATAATAGGGTATGTAATACAAGGATGCTTACTTCAATATTGTGTGTGTGTGTGTGTGTGTGTGTGTGAATTGGAAGCACACACACATCTCAAGGTCCATCAGTAGGGAGATGGGTAAGTAAAGTATGGATAGTCATAAGCAGTAAACTAGAAGCACAGAGAGGAGGAGGAAATCTTAAAACTTATTGCTGAGTGAAAAAAGTAAAACAGGAAGACAAAACCCTGGGCTCCTGGGCAGCTCAGTTGGTTAAACCTCTGACTTAGGCTCATATCACGATACCGCAGTTTGTGAGTTCGAGCCCCACACTGGGCTCTGTGCTGACAGATCAGAGCTTGGAGCCTGCTTCAGATTCTGTCTCCCTTTCTCTCTGCCCTTCCCATGCTCATGCTCTGTCTCTGTCTCTCTCTCTCTCTGTCTCAAAAATAAACATTAAAAATTTTTTTAAAAAGACAAAACTCAGAAAAGTAAAAAGCAAGGACAAGAGTATAATAAGTATTAAATAAAAGTAAAAATACCAACATACACCTAGAGATCTTTCTAAGTATTCTTACATATCTTATAAATTTACTTTTAATGAGAGTATGTACCTAGTGGGAAGAGGAAGAGGGGAAAAAAAAAATAGGGACGATGGAGAAAAGCTAAAAACAAAATAAAACAGTGACATATATTAAAGAAATGGGATATGATGAGGTGCCATGAGCTGAGGGATTTAATCTGTTTCTTTGCATCCGAGCTTATACAATAAAAAAAAAAAAAAAATGGAGGAGGAAAGAAGCAGATAAAAGACAGGAGGAGAGGCTCAAGCAAACATGTTCATTTTAACCTTCCTGAATTACTAAGGTTGTAATTTAGGTAAGTTTTCAACTCAAAGCAAAAGTGAAGTCCATGCTCTCAGAGCATGCCCAACACCAGTGCATTTGGAGAGGACAGGAGTGGTCATTTTCCCTTATGTTTTCTGCCTCGACGCTGCTGGCTCTCATTCATCAAACGCTCCTACATTCTGGCAATGATCGCCTCAGATTTTATTAATTCGAGAGTTGTTTTTCTAATAAGGCTATTTGTGTGATGACATGCCCATATCGCTTCGAATAGATTTGGTGAACTATTAGAATCTGAAGAGTACACTGGGTATATTGTGTTTGATTAGAAAAAGTGCCACTGATTGCCCTACAGCTAAACTCTTTATTAATTTGTACCATGCAATTTCTAGTTTGAAATTCATAGGCATTTAGAAAATTAATCCTTTGCAGAGAAGGGATCACTCAGGTGGTGAACTTAGTCGAAGGAAGGCCTTTTGGGTATTTAGTTTGGACACGTTATCCCCAGAAGACCTGAATAAAGGGCTTTCTGAACCATTTGCTGCAAAAATCCTTTCGGTAAGGCAAGTTCAGACGTTGACTTCATCAGCTTATGAAGGGTGAATAAATCTTGCATTTACATAGTGTTTTGCATTTTAGTTTTAAAGTGCATTACATAGTACACTTGACTTAAGTGGGCAGAAGTAAACAATATCAGGGGCTGGGGCGAAGCCACTCATGGTACTAACCACACCACAAACATGCGCGCGCACACACACACACGCGCCACCCACTCTTCCTCAGCAGTAGAAAGTAGTGCTGACAGGAAAATCATTCATCAAGAAGCCAACTGTGATATCACAAGCCATGTGGTTATAGGCAAATTTTCTGCCAGCAAGCTATGTAAAAACTTCAACTTGAATTACATTCTTGGTGATTTTGGTTTGATTTCCCAAGGAGTTTCATGTCAAAGTGCAGAATTGAGTTTGGAGCATAAGTACATGAAATAAAAACCTGGTTTCCATTCAAAAGGGAGTGGGATGACTAAACTCATATTAAATAACAGTATTTAACAATTCTATATTTTTTCACACAACTCATAAGACTGAAAATAAATTCACAGAAAAATTGTAAAATCAGTGTAAATCTGTCTAGAACTATTATTCAAAGGGTGATTATCTCTAAAATTTTTTGAGAGTATGAACAGGTAACACTTTGGAATTCATTTTTAACTAGTTTAATGTGGTTGTATACTACATACATTTATGTATATACATACACACTCATTTTTCAGAATATACCACAATGACAGAGATGCATATACTCCATATGTACCTATGTGTAAAGTATATACATGCATATATAGACATACCAGGATAGCTCCCTATAGAATAAATGTAGGTGAAACTTGAATTTAACAAACACAATGTATCTTCAACTTTTCAAACATTCTATCTTCTGTTGTCTAAAGAAAAACTGTCAGGTACATTTTTCCAATAAAGTTTTATTATATTAGCAATGTCCCTGGTGATAAAAGTTCTTAGGAAAGTTACTGGATGACATTTTATAATGGCTCTTTTCAAGTCCATGGTTTTTCCTCTCTCTGTCAATATATTCTAATACTGCATCTAGAGCGAATCGTGAAGAAGCTGACTTTGTGGCTAATGATGACGGTACTCATGAAGACGCTGTTGGCAATTCAAAACCCTCTTCGGTGCTGAGGAGAATGACCGAGGATGTTGATTTCTTTTGTGTTGCTGTTGTTTTCAGAAAAATGATTGGATCTTAAAATAACAACAAAACTAAAAACTAAAAATAGAATAAAGATATGACAACACCTAATAAGAACCTACACTGGAGGCTGGGTAAGTATAAACTAGTAATTTGAACAAAGTTAAGCAATTGACATGACTTGGGATATATAACAGTCAAGGGGTGTCTGTGTGGATTTCGACTCTTTACTCACTAGTAATAGTTTCTGGACTGCCATAACCTCCAAGCCTTTAGCCAAATTGTATCTGTTAATATCTCTGTACAGGAGTGGGGGGGAGGGGGAGATGGGCATGAAGGAGGGCACTTTGGGGATGAGCACTGAGTGTTATGTAGAAACTAATTTGACAATAAACTATTTGTAAAAAAAATAAAAATAAAAATAAAAATAAAAATCTATGAAAACTGAAAAAAAAAAAATATCTCTGTACAGGACAGGGTCCAGATTCCTTCCTGTTAGCAAGATAATAGCCAAATACAACAAACTTACCTCCTGCCAATCTTCATGTCTTACACTTGATTTTGTGATACTTTCTTAATCTTTAAACAGTATTAGTTTAAAATAAACGAATACAGTCGACTACTACTCATTTTATTATATGAGCTATGATTTTCATAAATAGGCATCCTGGGAAAAGGGCCCGTTTTAGAACTAGGTGAGATACGGACAGTGGCATACCCAGGCCCCAGGGCCGTCGCCCATCTGTGTCCAATTCTGAACAAATATCCTCGGCCTTTCAGTTATAGCCTCTGCGCTATGCTGGCAGGTTTGTAAACATCTTTAAAATAACGAAGTAGGTGAGAGGGGTGGGAACGGTGATATAGCAGCAACCAGATTGACAGGCCTACCACCTTGTTAGCGTTTATTCCTGATGTTTAAAAAAATGCCCATATTAATTTTCATCGCACGTATAGAAGAACAAAAAGAGTGATTTAAATGTCTATTAGCACCTATTATCTGGGACTACATTAAGGAGGTGCTGGTCAGCTTGGCTTCATTTGTCCTCCAGACGCTGCCAAGATGTGAGGCCAGGCCAATTGGGGTTAAAGCAGGCAGGGAACTGGTACAGCTGGGGATCATTAGGAGTGATCAAGGCCAGCCAGAAGCAAAGGGCCGCAGAAAACCAGGCTGAGCTCTCTTCCAGGCAGAGGGGGAGAGTCATGTGCACTCAGGAAACAGCCTAACTCCATCCAGCGAAGTTGGTTGATTTAATTAGATTTTGTTGAAAATTCTGGCTTGGTCAGCTTTGATGCAAAATGCGCAGGGGAAACTGTTGTTCATTTTCAAAAGGTGCATTTAAGAAATGTTAAAAAATCTTTGCCATGGTTGAAAAACTGCAGTGAAGCACACAAATAGCTCCTTGCTGATCAATTATCATCATCTTTCCTTGACCAATTAATACATAGATTGTGGATTTTATTGTGAGCTTGTTCATCTGTGCACGTTTAATTTATTGACTTTCCTCCTGTCTCTGTCTCACATTTCCAGACCCTCACAGTACTTTCTGGATGACTTTCTGAATAAATTATTTGGACTCAAATCCTTGTCTTACAGTCTATTTGGTAAAACTAAATCAAGATGTACAAACCCCAGTAGGGTTTGATCCTTACCTCACAGGGATGTTTTGAGGATCACATCTGGTAACACGGGCAAAAACAGTTTTTAATAGTGAAGTGATACAAGCGGAAATTATTCAAAGACCCCCAAATTTATCTCTGTACCCATATGATTTGCAGAATTATAAACTAGAGGAAGAATTTAATAAACGTCTGTGGAAAAATGCTAGAACTCTGATGCTTACTTGGCTATGTAAAATATTTTAGAACCAAAAGCCAGGTTTACTGTTCTCCTAGGTACACATGGGTGATGCTGCTACAGAATTCTCCCTTCCTCTGTGCTTCTATGAGAGAAAGGGTGTGACATGAAACTAGGGGAGGGGAGGCAATGGAGGGTGCAGATAGTATCAGCTAAAACTAGGTCTTTGCCTATACTAACCTTTGCCTACAAAAACAGAGCTCTGAGGAAGACAAGCAAACAGATAAAATTCTGAGTCCCTAGTGACCAAATTATTTTCCAAGCCTAGGTTAAAACAGGTAGAATAATGAAGGAGAAGAAGGATTCAGTTCATTCCCAGTATTTTCTGTGTGTGTGTGTGTGTGTGTGTGTGTGTGTGTGTGTGTGTGTTTTATGAAGCTCTGGATGTTTCATCTTCTCTAGAATTTGCCTGTTTAAGCGTAGCTTACACCAGTGATTCTCAAAGTGTAGTCATCAGCCATAAGTGTTAACACTATCTGAGGGCTGTTAGAAGTGGAAATTACTTTTTTTTAAAAAAAATCAATATTATATATATTGCAAAATGATCGCCACAAGAGATCCAGTTAATATCTCCCTATACAGAGTTACCCATTTTTTTCTTGTGATGAGAACTTTCAAGATCCACTCTTCTAGCTACTTTCAAATATGCAATACAGTATTGTTAACTATAGTCACCATGCTCTACATCGCATCCCCGTGACTTATTCATTTGAAAATTGGAAATTTGTACCTTTTGATCCCCATCACCCATTTCATGGACCCCCAATGCACTGCTTCACACAGCCAATGATCTGTTCTGTATATCCATGAGCTTGTTTTGTTTTGTTTTTTAGATTTCACATATAAGTGAGATCATATGATATTTATGTTTTTCTGCATCACTTATTCACTTGGAATAATATCCTCAAGGTCCATCCAGGTTGTTATAATAAGCAAGATTTCATTCTTTTTTATGGCTGAATAATATTCTCTATATATGTATATGTATATATAACATCTTTAACTATTTTGTGTGTGTGTGTGTGTGTGTGTGTGTGTAACATCTTCTTTAACCATTTAGCCATCAATGGACATTTAGGTTGTTTTCATGTCTTGGATATTTTAAAAGATACTGCAGAGAACATGGGGGGTTCAGATTAGTGTTTTAACTTTCCTTGGATAGATACACACAAGAGGGATGATAGAACATATGGTAGCTACGTTTTAAATTTTTTTGAGAAACCTCCATACTGTTTTCCACAGTAGCTGCACCAATTTACATTCCCACCAACAGTGCATAAGTGTTCCCTTTTCTCCACATGTTTGCCAACACTTGTTATTCCTTGTCTTTTTTATACCAGCCACTCTACGATGAGGTGATATCTTGTTGTAGTTTTGACTTTCGTTTCCCTGATACTAGTGATGGTGAGCACCTTTTCATTAATCTGTTGGCTCTTTGTCTTCTTTGGAAAGATATTTATTCAGATTCCCTGTCCATTAAAAAAAAATCAGATTGTGTTGTTTGCTACTGAGTTGTATGAGTTTTTTATATATTTAAATATTTGACCCCTTATCAGATATGTGGTTTGCAAATATTTTCTCTCATTCAGTTGGCTGCCTTTTCATTTTGTTGATTATGTCCTTTAGCCATGAAAATGAAAATTTCTTAAGTCTCATCACACATCTACTGAATCAGAAGCTTTGCACTCAGGGCTCAGTAATGTGTATTTTAACAAACTTTCCAGGTGATTCTGACATTTAAAGGTTTGGAACCTCTGGCCCACAGTGATCTCTTTGGATAAACAAAGAATGCCTTTGATGTAAAGTAAAAGTTCTAGAAATAATCTAGCCTTTAAATTTCTGTTATACCAAAGCATGCCTATTTCCCTTTTTAGAGCATTTAAAATTGAGGATCTGAGATACATTGTCCAAGCTTCTGAGTGCCAGAGCAATAGGAGGAAGAACTCAGGATTTCTAGGGATAGAACATTGGAAACCACCAGGTTTTGCATAACCCAGTAAGGGTAAGGAAGAGCAGAAGCCTATACACATCTCCCAAGGAGGGCAAGGCTAAGTTAGTGATGGTAGAAGATGTGGGTCTCCCAAATGACCTCTGCGGTGTTGTCTGGAAGGAGAGGGAAAGGTCTTGATGAAGCACAGCTTCCTTCCCAAGCCCAGTTCAACGATACTCAAATGTATCATTTCCTTGGGAAAGAATATCACTTATATTATTCCTGATATTGGTTATATTGCTTAGTAAAAGTCCTCAGGTGACCTCTGTGAATGGTGACTTCCAACAATCTTAATAAATACTGGCTCTTAGATAAATAGCAATCTCTATTTTATTTGGAAAGTACATGCAAAGTGGATATAATGGCAGTTTATGTGTATTTACTAATGTGCTTGGTAATGTGTTTAAACTCAGTATTTCCATGGCCAACTTGAAGTTTGTACATTGGGGCACTGAACTTGGGACCGCATTACATTTGGGATCCTCACATTAAGCTAAATGTAGGAAATTAAAGATAATATAAAGGAAAGAAGTAGAAATAACCATAAGATTTCAAAGCAGGCTAATAGAGGAAAAATAAGGAAATTCCGATTAAATAATTTAGAGAAGGAAAGACTGAAAGGCAGCCTACCACTTTCCCTTAAGTTTATGAAAAACAGTTGCTAGTAGTTTATCCCCTTCAATGGCAAAAGTGAAAGGGATAAGCTTAAATTTCAGTCGGTAAGACATAGGTTAACTAGAACAACCTTCTTGGAATTAGGATTAACACCAAAATGCCTCATCATGAATGGAATTGGACTTCTTCAGTGGAAAGTTGGGAAGTGACTTGAAGAGAAGGAAGCCAGAGCCTTATCATCCCTGGTCTAGGTGTGGGGAACATTCCTGTGGATTCTCACTCTTCGAAATATGGCGAGGTGTCATAAGAAGGGACCAGTTCTATTCACAAATGGTTCAACTCCAGTTATTCATGAATGCTGAAAGGGTATTTACAGTCTATAATTTAGGAAGACTTAGAATCAATGACCTACAGTTAGCCAAATCTTCATTTTTTAAAAAATTTAACCATTATAACTCACTCCATTTCCAAATATTGATGTTAGTATATTCTCTCTTTGAGAAATTTTGCATTTTAAAAGCAAACAATTGAATTTTGTAAAACTGTCAGTGAGATCTAAGGAGATTGATTAGGGCCCAATTAACTCTTTTATCAAAAGAAGCACTCTTCTTATGATGGAAAGGTTGAGAATATTCATGTCTGAGAAGAAGATCTACGGATGCCCACTGGCATTTAAATCCATAGAACTTTTAAACTCAATAGAAAATTTGAAATATTGTGCTTGTACTTCAACTGTTTTTTATATAATAAAGGAGTTAGGGGTTTAGTACATTGATAACAAGTATGTCTCAACAAGAAAAATGTTTGTCATTTATTGTGTTTTAGCAGGAAAAAATTAACTTTTGATTTCTTTAGCAATTGCAGGCAATCTGACATATTATATTATCTATGTATGCAGGAGGGTGGCTAGGTATGTGTTTATATATGTGTATTTATGAATACACATTGCATACTTTTGTTTCAGATATCTAAATGATTATTTAAAAAAAGAATCTCGTGGGGCACTTGGGTGGCTCAGTCAGTTAAGCATCCAACTTCTGCTTAGGTCATAATCTCACAGCTCGTTTGTTGGAGCCCTACATCGGGCTCTGTACTGACAGCTTCAGATTCTGTGTCTCCCTCACTCCCTGACCCTCCTCTCTCTCTCTCTCTCTCTCTCTCTCAAAAATAAACAAACATAAAAAAAAAGAATCTCATAAGAAGAGTAATTCCAGGACATGATCGGTGTAGAGGAAATCTTAAGATCTGATAAATGATGGAACACTGGAGAAGTCTTTGTTCAAGGTTACTGTCTTAAACCCTCAGTTTTTAAGTAGAAAACATTCTTGTGTTATGTGACTAATTGGAAAAGTAACAAACCTAAACTACAGTGCACCACCCTTAAAAATAATTGGATTTCAAATTGGTATATAAACTTGTATTCTGCAGTTTTAAGAGTTAACATAGAAGTATTGCATGTCAGTTTAGATAGTAATGCTTTGAATGTGTTCACAATTATCATTGCATTATTTTACTAATCTTTGCACATCTGTTAAATAACATTTACAACACAACTATATAAATCCATTAAATAGATAAATGTTTTGATTATCTTTTATTGTTTATTTTTTATCTTCAGGGATTCATTACATTGACTATACCTTTCAAAACATAATCTACAGCTTAATTAAGCCTCGCAGTTATAAATTTTGAGCCAACATATTAAGAGAGAAGTTATTGCTTTTGGGGGTACAATATTACTAATGAATGTTTTGCTCTGCGACATCACTGCTGGTATAAAATTCTAAGTCTATCCAAAAGAAACTGTCCTTGATTTCACTATTCAGAGATCATGAGTCAACTTTTTATGTACTATAAGCATCTTAGGAACAAAATCCAAACCTATTGATGGCTGAGTAAATTTCACAGCTTGTAGAAAAGACACATATCATTGTAATGTGTGAAATTTTAATCAAAAATGTTATGAAGGAGAAAGGTAAACTGACTGCTATAATTAATGTGTTCTGACACAGAGATTTAGCTGGCACATTTGTGGACCGTGCTGTGCTCTGTTAACTGTTCCATTGCTTAAGGACTGTCAGAGTTAGGGGTTCCTGTGTTACGGTTCCACCACCCGACACATTTTCCGAGAGCGTCAGCTTTGTCATGATTTGAAACTTAACCTCATTTCTTCCTCAGCTTTCCTATTAATATTTAGGTGGGTGTCGCGGGTATCTGGTAATAGAGTATATGATCTTCCTTTTAAACGCAGCTTTGCTTACAATTAAACTATAGAAACATTGCTTTTAAAATGAATCGCCTTGTGTTTTGTTTCCCGGCTATTTAAATATTATCCTATGTCTTAAAAGTGAGAGAACTGAGTAAAACTAATTCAGGTGACGAAGAAATTAGGAACCTCACCCTCACGTAACACACCCGAGTATTTTCATATCTTGCCAGAGACAGTTCACAATTAAGTAAAAGTTGCGTGATCTCTCAAAGTAAAGAAAATATTTCTCCAGTAGGAGAAATTATTTTCAAAAGAATACTTGCTATATATTTACAATTTGGAAGCAGCATCAGATTCACAAACTGTTTGTAAAATGGTGCTAAAATATCCTCTCATGCCAGACACTGGGTAAGAGAGCAGGTTTCATGCCAGACGCTAGGTTAGATGGTGGCTCCATATTTCAGCAAGATTCTTCTGAAAATTATAGATTGGGCTCCTGGCTCTGCTGTGTCAATCTACTCGCAGAGATCTACTACAGACTCTCTCGGTGCACTGCCAGTGTGGTTGTGCAGTAGACAAAAGACATACCTGAAAGGGGAAGACAGATACGCCACTTAAATTAAATAGGAAATGAATTGGCCAGCAAGCTGGCATGTCTGCTGAGACAAATCATGGACAACATGTCTCTCAACAACAAAACTTATTTGTTTTCTCTTGCCAACAGATTCATCACTGCCCAGGCAAAACAGGCAAAATACATTAGTGTCATGGTAAACTGATAAAGAGAAGTGCCTCAATCTAGCATCCTCAATGGTGAAAGTCTTAGGGCAGTATTGATCTGTGTTATATAAATCTTGTTTTCTGTCTGCAGAAGTGAATCAGGAATGACCCGTAAGGTTAACAAACATTGTAATGTCTTTCAGCTGGGGCAGAAGCCTGTGAGTTCCACACATTGTATTTGGTCAAGTTCCATCTTGTCATTTTACCGCCAAGAAGCTTAACTAATTGCTGGCAATCATAAGAATGTTTGACGGAAGGAGAGAATTCCTACGATTTTTACCCTCTCTCCCATCCCCTCTCTCTCTCTTTTTTTTACCCTTAAGTCTTAACAAGCAGTCAAAGCCAAGTAGCGGAAAACAATCAACACTGAATTAGTCAGCAGGAGTCTTCACTTACTTGAAAGTTTATGTAATTGGCATGTCATGTTCCTACATTGCCAAGCACAGACCTGATTAAGCTGATGCACTTTGTTTCAGTAAAGTTTCACAAAGAAAGCTTCTCCTCCTTTTGAGTTACATGTCAGGGTATGTACTTACCATGATTTTCTTCCCTTCATAGGGAACCAAAGGCTAAAAGTGTCCTCTGTGAGCTGATGAAATAAAAATTGTCACCAAAGACCTGACAAAAGCTGTGTTTAGGGAAAAGGGAAGACAATACTGGTGGTAAAAGATAATCATCGATACAAGGAAAATATATGAGCAAAAGTACAATTACCCATGATAGCCTGCTTTATTTTATTAACAGAGCACTCTTAAAGAAATGGCAAATTCAGTCTGATTTTGTAAGGGGAGGTTTACTTCACCATATACACTTTTTCCACATGGGGTGTCTTATGCTTTTACTTATGAAAAATGGTTCCTGTAGCCTTAACAAATTTTTCACAATGAAAGCTGTCTTTAGGGACTAATCAGCCACCTGAATTTTGTCTGCTAACTTTTTTACAATGCTGTATTAGGCTGTGTATGCTGGATTTTGCCCTTATTTGGAAAGTCAGCCTTTATGGCGAAAAAACATATGCCTAGCGTTAGAAGAGACTCTATAAAGCTTATGATATTGTATTTGTATTTGCTCACACTAGTGTCCCCTTGTCATAACCCTAAATCAAATGGTAGATTTGAACTTGGCTTAGATTATTAAAGCTACGAGACAGCAGTTACTGAGGGAGCTGTCCACGCATCTATTACGTCATAGTTGACAGTATAAAGGCAAGATTCAGGGAACTAATGGAGTTTCTTTTTCTTCTCCCCTTTTGTCATAGAAAGGTCAAGCTAGTTTTCAACATTTTTATGTATGTCATTCTCAATATAGCAACAGAATCTCTTATGGAAAACAATGTAAGTAAATGTCTCCACGATGCTACTAGTCACCTGATCAAAAGCCAATGTTGAAAAACACTTCTAATGACTGTCTCTTATGCATCAGTGCACCTACTAATGAGCTGCCAGAAAAGGCTTTGTAAAGCTTTGCTAAGATAGAGCAGGAATGTGAGAAGCCTGAGATATAACTTCCCTGCTGTGATCCCTGCCTTTCTACTAACAGGGAGCCTAGACTTGGAGCTGCTAATGAGCATGCTGGAGAGAGTGTCCAAACCAATGCAGGCTGGAGACAATTCACCTGGCTGCCTTCAGATCCAGGGTATGATGCATGACAGTAAGACACTCGGTACTAGCTTTTCTTTAAATAATTTAGATATTTATTGATTTTCCCTCTCTACCCCCATATTTTTATTTAGTCCCTGCATTTTACTCTTTCAGTGATTTCTAGCACCATCAGAGAAAAAGGAATAAGAATTATTCTTTCTATCGCCTTCCTCCCCCACCCACATATGTACAGGAAATTAATGTCATCATGTCATATAATGGCAATATGGAATACCTAATTAATTTTTCTCCAGGAAAGAGAAATATGTGCTTTTCAGAGGTGATGTTTATGAAATGAGGCAGTTGAAACGAATAGCTTTTTAAAAACCAAAATGTGGCTTATTTGAATTAAAGGGATTCAAAATATGGCATGTGTTTTGACACTTAAAACAATATATAGCATAAGTTAAAGACTTTTCTCCCTCTAGCAATGCCTATTCAACATCTTTATCCATAGCAAAACCCAGCAAGATCTTTATAAAGAACGCTTACTTAACTTGGCTTGTAGAAATTCCTGGCCCATAAATGAAAGAGTTAACTGCAGGATACCTTTCAAGTTCAATGCTAAGCTGTTCACATTGCAGGTTTTGATGCCATGCTTGCTTTGAGTTGTCCTAGAGGCTATTTTACTAGTTAATTTTTTTTTTTTTAGTCAAACAAAATTACAGAATACACACTGTGTAATTTCACCAATTTGCAATGCCACAGTTATCCTGGAAAGAGAATCAACATCCCTGTCCATTAATTACAATCCTGACTATCTTCTAGCATCCCAGGAGGCAGCCCACGCAGTTCAGATGGGCTAGTGCTATCTGTCCCTTCCAGTTGCCAATGTTCCTATTTTCCACAGCTCACCCTTGCTTTTTCTCAGGTTGATAGAACATGCCACGGGAAATCGCAGGCTCCGTGGCAACTGGAGAGATAAGAACGTCGTGTGTCTCGGCGGCCCCTTTTATCCAAGCATCTCCAAAGAGCTTTATAGAAATCTATTTTT
Organism: Hyaena hyaena; assembly: GCF_003009895.1. Lineage (NCBI taxonomy): Eukaryota > Metazoa > Chordata > Mammalia > Carnivora > Hyaenidae > Hyaena > Hyaena hyaena. The sequence continues at coordinate 2,564,664 of NW_024080836.1, forward strand.
TTAATCCTCTGGATACCCCCATGAGATAGGTATTAGCCCAACTTCACCACTAACACAGCTCAAATCACGGGAGCATCTACCTACGTACCAGCCCCTGAACCCTTCTTGCTATTCGATATGGTGCAAGAAGAGAGCTTGAATTCTGAACCCGATTCTGACAACTTGGGGAGCGAGTTGGAGGACACGTTTCCTGTCAGGGAAGTTCTGAATTCTCAAAAACGCGAGCTGGACATAAATACTTCTTTATAAAAAAGAGTAAAGAAAAACAGAAATACAAATAATATAAGAAATATTTGAGGTAACAGGCCGTATTTGGAACTTTGTCCCCAACAAATCCTTATCCTCTCAAACTTGGTACTCCAAAGTACCCTTTTTTATTTCTTTATTTGATAAACACCTTGCCAAAAGAGTAAAAGTGAAAGTCGGAGTTAACCAGTTTAGGTTTTTGAGTAAATCTCAACTCTGTAGAGAGCTACCAAACATGTAAAAATCAACTTCTTGCTCTCAGGAAATTTAACATATAAGGGGAAAGAGAAATGTACAGTTAAGCTCATCAACATAAATGATATGCTTATCATGAATATAACCTGTTACTGTTAAAAATTATCTTTTGAGAATTTCAGTATCCATAGTGATACAATATAGGAAAGTGTCTCTTTTATCATGCTGTTTGTGGAATTCTGTCCTTGTATATCCACATCTAATAGAAAAATAAATTCTTAATTAATATATTTTCTTATTAAGAATGAACTTGAAATACTATGGAATGTTCTGTATCTGGATCTCTTGCTGAGATACCCAGGAGCACAGTGGGTATACTATTGTCATTGTCCTTTGGAGCTCTATATTTCATATGTAAAATGTTGTTTTAGTATCACATTTTTTAAATTGACAGCCACTTGTCAAAATATATACAAATTTTAAATATATAATTTTCTTTAAATTTTCTCTTATTTTAGATCAATATGGTTTAAGATAGTCTTTGCCACTCGGTGAGCAAATATTTCAGAACCTAAATAAATGTCTAACAAATGAATTATCAAACCGAAACTATAAGAAAACCTCCCTTGGTCTCTATTTTCCTCAGAATGTGAGCTTGTGGAGAAATGCAAGTAAAGCACAATGTTATCTCAGCATATCAATAGATAAGCCTTATTCTTCTCTAAGCAAGGGAATTTCCTGACTGTAAGTTAGGGCCTTGGAAAGAGTAGTTCACTTTTGAGCCACTAGGGTCTCATTATATTTATCTCTCATATTGACTGGTGCCTTACACTCAGTTTAAATTTTTATTTTTCTCACTTCTATCAGTAAAACACTTGGCCAAGCGTCCTTAATATATTTTTTTTATTTATAGGTAAATTATCTATCTATCTATTCTATTCAGAAAATATTCTAAGGCACACATGAAGAGGATATTAAGGATGAGAGAAAATAAAATAAAATATATATTAATGTCTTATTTATTAACAGGGAAAAACATATTTTGCTTCTAGTAATGATAATGATTATAATATTTTAGTGAATTGTACATAACTGGATGTGATTCCTTATTTTTGGAAATTGTGTTTAAAGTCTTAGTGGTACAGTAGTTTCCAAAGACTGGCTGTAGATTCAGTTTATTTTGATACTTGGTTTTAATTGTTACTATAGCTGGAAATAATATCTAACAAAGTTATTATACAAGAAATGCTTTTATGAAATTATTATACTGATATTCAAATTCCATCCCAAAATACGCAAATATTTTTATTTAAATGCTGATGATAAATTTCCATTTCTCTGCAAAAGACAATTACTTTTGCATTTAGTTAGATAGAGTAGGCTTTTAATATACTTTTTTAAAGTTTATGTATTTATTTTGAGAGAGAGAGAGAGCAAGTCAAGAAAGGGCAGAGACAGGGAGAGAGAATCCCAGGCAGGCTCTGTACTGTCAGCACAGAGCCTGATGCAGGGCTTGAACTCACAAACCATGAGATCATGAGATCGTGACCTGAGCCTAAGTCAGATACTTAACCGACTGAGCCACTCAGGCACCCACACTTTAATATTTTTAATGAATAGCTTCAACATTGCCGAAATTCTTTAGGAGATTTCAAAACATGTTAGAAAATTTTCTTACTAAGATTTTTTTCTTTTTAAGTGAAAAAAGATGTATTTTATAGAGGACATATCACTTTAGCCACAAAATCCCAAAATGACATATCATCTCCATACACTTATTTTCAAAATTTATTTTCTGTATGTTTTTTTTTCCAAAATAAAGGTTTATTTGTTAATATATAGCATCTTTATTTTAAAAGATATAATGATGAGCACCTGGCTAGTTTAATTGTTTAAGTGTCCAACTCTTGATTTTGGCTCAGATCATGATCTCACCGTTCATGAGATGGAGCCCCAATCCCTGCATCAGGCTCTGCACTGGCAGCTCAGAGCTTGCTTGGGATTCTCTTTCTCCCTTTCTCTCTTCCCCTCCCACAACCGCACTCTCTCTCAAAATAAATAAATAAACATTAAAAACAAAAAAAGAGATATAATGAGTGTTTTTATCCTTTTGGGGGGAAAAAAAAAGCCAGCTAATTACTACACCACTGGAGCCACTTGTCATCATCAATGAATTTGGAATACTTATCTCTTTAAAAGATAAAAATATATAGTACATTTTTTTTTCTAGGAACTTTTTCATAAGAAAACCAGTGAATATTTTCATGGCATTCTTCATGTCATTCGAAATTACTGTAAAGATTCTACTTTTTAAATGGATTGCTTATATATAAATCCCATTTTTTAAAAAAAATCTTATAGTTATGAAAGGTGTGACTTGTTACAATATGCTGAAGGCAAACAGTGATGTAAGACCACCTCTTTCAACCACGTTGTGGAACCTCATTCTTTCCCTAGGATGGAATGCATAGCAATGAGCCTCTCTCTTTGGACTAGTGTTGATCTCTAAAAAAGCATAATTTCTTCTTGTTTATTAGATGAAAATAAATTTCATTACAGGACCTGATATTTCTCTATGTCCTAATAGAATGACTTGTTCACTTTGGAGGCCACCATTCTGGACAGCCACAGGGTGGGGTGAGGATGATTAGGAAGACAGGTGTCTGAATAGAATTTTAGATGAGGCTAAAGCAATCATTTCAAACATAAAAATAATGCTGAATAATTGAACATGATTGCAAGCATTAGGAGAATTCAGTACATTGGCTTGTCAAAAAATTAGTATATAGAAGTCAGTAGATTTCTCACATACTGAGGATATATTGGATTAGAAAATAATGATTAAGTTGTCTTTTTTCATATTTACACCAAGACATAATACTGAGAAAAAAAACCTAAAGAGAATTGCTCAAGACCCATGTGTATAAAATTGTAACATGTTCTGAGGGACGTACAAAGATAACTGGAAAAGAGGAAAGAGCTACTTCATTCCTGCATAACACTACAGATACCTATGGATTTTCACACAACGGTTGCCTCTGGAAGAAGCAATTCAGAGATGGTAGAGTTTTTAATGTCAAGCTTTCTAATTATTATCTATGTACAACTATTGTTTTAAAATAAATATTAGAACAGCTTATTTTTGTGATATGCTTATACTGCATGGCAGGTAGAAATAGAAGTACTTCACTCAAATTAACTACTCAAATTAATTTTACTCAAATTTAAACCTCACTACACCCCTTCAATCAACTATTATTATTCTTATTTTGTAGATTAGGAAACAGACACAAATAGGTTATTTGCCATAGGTCATGTAGTCAGTGGCTGGAATTTTGAACCCAAGTAGTCTGATCAACAGCCTAAGCTTTAAACATTAGTGTGTACTTCCTCTCTGGAATACACATCTCAAAAATTATTCCCTAATTTGAGGTGACTTTAATAACTCAAGGGGAACAAAGAAAATGTATACTCATGGACATATTGTTTGGATGTTATAAATGTTGAAACATGATTTAACTTTGCTGCAATACCTCCCAGTTAAGCACACATCCTTTCACAGACCGACAAGCATAAAAAACAACAAGCATAAGATTACGTCCTGTGTTTCATGAGAATCCATGCAAAGCTGAGTCTGCAGAAGATGAGTCCTTCTATTTAATAAGGAAAACAATAGAAAATTTACAAACTTTGTCTTAAAAATGATTTCTCATTGCTTCTTCACATCGCACCTCCCTCCCCAACCAATCACATACACTTGTTCTTGCCTTGAGGACTTTTCTCTGAGATTTTCCCCCAGCCCCACACCTTCATGCCCAATTCTGCTCACCTGTAAGATACAGGTTAGTCTCCCTCTTCCACAAAATCTTAACAGAGTCACACATTTTATAATTATTTTTCTCTAATATAAATTTTTTATTTTACTCAAATGTAACCTCAGATATACCTGGCCATTCTTACTCATACTTTTTTCTTAGAAATATTTTCTAATTTTATAATATATGTAATGTGATTTCTTTTTTTCCTAATTTTTATCAAGTTCTGGAAAGGGTTGTTTTATATTTTCTATATGACACAACATAGTGTGGTACTCAATTATTATTTCATAAATATTTGTTAACTCTTTTGTGTACATATCTGCTAGATATGATGAATATCTATATTCATATCTATATCTAGCAGATATAGCTAGATATGTTTAACTCTAAAACTAAGTCAGACTTATATGATGTGTAATTGTTTCATAATGTTCATTTTTGACCACACTCCAGAGGCTGAATATTCAACTTGTGTTTTTCCAACTCTCTTTTGTCTATTATGATCCCAAATACTTATGTTTTGTTCTTCCTTTTAAATCATTTTATATATAAAATATAAAAAATATTTTATAAAGTATTAACAAGTGGAGAAATCAGTTGTTCCGTCTGTTTTTACCATGTACTTTCTATATACACAATACAATTTTGTGTATATACAAAATACACAAGCTATTTTGAGCATCTGGAACATTTTTGAAATTTTGTCAAGCAGCATGATGTAGACCACAAAAGGTACATGTGAAATTGATAATATTCTGCAAAGGAACAATGCAGTAAACTGTCAACATACGATACTACTGCTGATGAGTAGAGACTTCCATGAGACTGTCTGCCATCTTGTCAATGTAGCTTTTTTGTCCTGAAAATATACCTCCTATGTATGTAACTACACACTGAAAAGAAATACTTGAAAGTACAGAAAGACATGAAATTAAACTCACATAAAAGTGAACTTTCCTATCATTTCCTGCTTCTTTCCTCCATAAAACTAAATACTAAGTTTTTTATTAATCTATCAACAATAAATGACTTCTACAGCCTTCTCATTAAGATAGGTAAGGGATTTAGCTCACTAAATTATCTTCTCTAAACTCCAAAATTTATGAATTACATTTTTCTTTTTAGTTATATAGATTACACCATGAAAACGCTAAATTTTATTTCTTTATCCATAACTTTTTGGTGTTATATATAACTCCCCTATGCATAAGAAGACATTAAGTCTCCATCTCAGTCTTCATCATCCTTTCTCTAACCCCTCCCAACTTTTGTTAGCTGTGTCATAAATACAATATTGCCAGTTGTACGTTTATTTTCCTATTTATATATCTATTTAAACAGTATAGTACAACAAAATATATTTTATGTATACCTATATAGTGTATTATTTTTCTATACTTCATATTTAGGTTAATTCTGAAAACTGGTAATAAATAGTTTTTGAAATATTGTTATTATTAAAATAATGAGTACTATAGAGTACAGAATACAGTAAATATTGGTTCCATAAAGAAGCAGGTACTGTTTTTGAGCTAAATCTATTTCTTTTATGGAGGGATAAGCTAAATGTCAAAGTCAAACATGTTATATTTTCTTATAACCGATCAATGCCCCAAATTTTGGGGGCTATGACTTTCTTGGAGAGCAAGAGTTATTAATTCCATAGTTTTATTATTAACATTAAAAATAGAAATATAGGGGCACTTGGATGTCGCAATCAGTTAAACATCTGACTCTTGACTTCAGCTCAGGTCCTGATCTCACATTTTGTGAGTTTGAACCCGACATGGGGCGCTGCTTTGATAGCACGGAGACTGCTTGGGATTTTATCTCCTTCTCTCACTGTCTCTCCCCCGACTGTATGCTCTGTTTCTCTCTCTTTCAAAGTATATAAATAAACTAAAAAAAATTTTTTAAATAGAAATATATACTCTTTGCACTACCAGATGAATGGTGAAATTTGGAGAAACTTCTTTATGGGAATCAAAGCACTCCTAGGTAAGACCAACATATTTTAGATCTCATATATTTTTCTTTCTTAAACTTCATTTTCACTTTCTAGGAATAATTTTTTTTTTAAACAGTGGATGAGTAGTAAATTTCTGGGATCTTGCAATTCAAAAAAAGTGTATTTTATTTCACTGTGCCCCCAGTGGAATGCTGAAATTAAATGACACCAGCTCACAAATGCTGATGGTTTAGCATCTCTTCCCTACTCTAGGACTTCACTTTGTTAGCTTGAAATTTCCCATGATAGGAGCATTTGGCTTGCTTATTTATTTATTTATAATAATATATTTATTTATTTTCAGTACCAGTTGTTAAGCTTTTATCTGCATACCAGTTCACTCACCAGATTGGGTATAGAATTTTAATTCAAAATTACTTTCACTATATATTGAGAAGCTCAAGAAAATATTTTTCTATTGGAAAATATTTTCTATTTTTCTATATTTCTTCTGTTTTCCTATGTATATATATTTTTTCTTTTTAGAATGCTCTGCGTCTTATGTACTCCATGAAGGCAAAGATTCTCATTCATTACCATGACAAAAGCCATGAGGACAATGTATAGTACACAGTAAATACTCAACATATATACTTGCCTAATAAATTAATAAAATTCTGTTTGAAAAACATTTGCCCTCCTAGATTTATTTTATGTATAAAATTATTTTTGTTCTAGAATTCATTTTTTTGTTTAAGTGTTCAATCTTTTTGATCTTTTATTCTATGTTCAGAGAATTTTTCAGTAAATTTAGTACATTTATTATTATTATTATTATTATTATCAATTTCAGCCAAGTTCAATTTCAGAACCATTTCCTCTTCTCTGTTCCTCTTTCATAGAAGTAGTTTCTTGTGTTATGATTCAAAGTTATCTCAGTGCTCTTTGAGAGGTACCTTTGGAATTCTCTTAACATCCTTTTTCTTTCCATTTTCTCTGCTTCTACTGATCTTACTTTGTCTATTTATTTACCTCAGTCTTTCTCTTTTAAACTATTGATATTTCCTAGGTCTTATGATTCTTTAGTGATTATTTTTCATTTCTGAGTGAAGAACTAATTTGATTAATATAGGTAGTTCATATGGGCTTCTCGAATTACTATTGACCCTTCACTGACTTAAGAGGACTGACCACAACAGCTATGTGAGTGGAGAGCTTGTTAATAACCAGAAGGCTTCGTTCTGGTCTAACAGACAAGCCACTTGCCATGCCACACTACATGCTACCTGTTAACACTAAAGAGTTCTACCCTGGAAAATCAATATTTTATTCTATGATGTATATAGAGAGATGATAGATGGATAGATAAATAGAGAGAGATTTGAATAATATTTTTTAATTAGATGGCCCTCCTTTATCCATAGATTCAATTCTATACCCTTTCACTTTTAAGAAATTATGCAAAATGATAGGTCCTCTAATATTCTTGTCCTCCTCTTTCCTATAGCCTGTACCTCAGAATTTTAGTTTTTCACCTCTATACTTTTTTATATTCAATTCAATGAATCTTAATGAAAGAAATTACAGTGTGTTCTCAGTTCTCTGTCTTGAATCATATGGTTGGTTTGCATCTTAATAACTTCCTCAAAAGCAATGTAAATTCTGACTTTTGGGAAGATTTCTCACTCAAAAAAATACATCTCTTGTATGGTATTAAGTATTTGTGAGGAACACAGTTTGAATTAACAGATTTGCAGCTAATAATATTATGTGCATATTATGGGATACAGCTGCAAGTGAAAACTATCTATAACACATCTTATGATCTCAAAATCAATACCTTCTTGAGAAAGCTGGGATGAAGGATAAGAGCTTGGCAAGTGACTATCACACTTAAGGAGAACTGTCTAATATCAAAGTCTTATGTATTTCATTTAAATGTATGACTCTGTGTTCTCATGTGGGAAAATGAAGGAATAGCTGTGTGTTAAACATTGTGTGTTAAACTTAATAATAGAAAATCAAAGCTATTTTCCTTTGGAAATGTTTTAGTCTATTATGGATATTTAAGTAAGTATAATTGCTTAGTGAGTGAAGACAAGAGAAGACTTAACTAAAACTTATAAATTATGTTTGGTTGCCTATTGTGATTACACACAAGAAGGGGTTATTGGCTATTAAGATTCTTTATTGGCCCTGTTTCTTGAGTTCCTGGAACTTTTCCTTTCTTAATAAGTACACTTAGCTTGAACTTAACAATGACAAATGACCATCGGCATATCTGTCTATTTCCAGTAATTGAGCAGGCAGTCTATTCCTCCATGTACTATAGATTTGTTGTGTTATAACACTCTAATTATATTATTGCTGTTTATTTACAATGCTATCTTCTGATTGTGATGTCTCCTTGGCTTCTGGAAAATATGTAAGTTGATTACTTAATCCACATAGTACGTACACAATTTTCTTCTGGATTGCTGCCACAGCCAACGTGTTCAGAAAATGAAAACTTAAAATTTAAGAGATCTGAATCTTTAGTTTTTGGTTCAAAGAGAATGATTCTATGGGTCACAGTACCAGATTGATCAACCTGGGTTAATTTTCATTTCTAACTTTAGTATCTTTTTTCACCTATGAAACAAGAAAATTGTATTATTATGTTGCATACCTCTTAGCTTTAAAATTCCATGATTATAGGAATCAAAGATGGTAATGTACAATAATAATATACTTATGTATTAACACATAATGTAAAAAAACCTAAGAAAGATACTGAAATTTGGATATATTGCCTTATATAAGTTTAAAATTATGAGAATAACCCTGGGTTAGTGCTAAAGTTTTACACTTGGGACCTCTTGAGGTGATATTAATGTAAAGCTTTCTTGAAATACTCTTCTTCAATTTTGGCAAAACGTTAATGACTGTTCAATGTATTACTATAGAATATATTAAATGCCAAAAATGATTAATAAAAGTTGAAATCAGCTAGTAATTTCATTAAGTGAAATGGGAAATCAGTGGCACAAAAGGTGAAAAGTAAATGCCTCTTTCATGTTCTAATTTAAGTCATAAATAATGCAATTAGAGCTTTGTCTTAAATGTTTATTGAGACCACGCTCTCTCATTGAGAACTTTCCGACTTTGCTCTCCTTGTGCTTCAATGTTCAATTTCATTAATATGGTTTTGGCATGAGTAATAAAGTATAAATGTTTTACAGAATCAAAGTTCTAAGAGAGGACTTATGAAACAGTTGGTGTATCTCTTAAAGTAGTTCCCTCCAAATTAATTTAAATTGGCTCTGGAATGAGCACTGAAAATGTGCTTAAGGACCATAAGAAAAAGGTAATTATAAGTGGCAGAGCATCCGACTTAGGGGAGCTGTCTGGTGGGGTGTTTGGTGTTCATCCAAGTTTTCTCTAACAACTTTATTAATTATCTGGAAGAAGAAATAAACAGCATGTTAATTAAATTTGCAGCTGATAATAATTGGGAAATGTTGCCAGCTCTGATGCAACAAATAAAGAAAGAGAAAAAGAAGAAGAAAGAGAAATAATAAAAGGAAAAATAGATTGGGTTGATACACATTCAGAACTATAAGAAAACAAGGAAGCAATGACAAATATGATAGAGGAAAATGAAAGAAGAATCCCAATCATAAATCAGTGAAAAGAATATATTAACAAATAATTTTAAACATTTATAACGTTTAAACATTTCTACTCAAGGAAAATAAAGCCCTGACACAAAAGATACAGGAGTCTGAGATTTGGAAAGATGAATGTGATAACCAGAGTAGGAGTATTTATCAAACTAAATCATATTTAGGCTTTCTTTTACCTAATCTCCATTTGAAAACTCTACTGCCAGCCGTTACAGGGTCTTTACCTATTCTTCAAGGCAGACATTTGGGATTTAAAAAGAAAATCCTAATTTGTTTGCTTTTTGAATGTGTAATGTATTATGTAGCATTTCTCAGGCACACTATCAAGGTTCTTTCTTAACAAAGAGTAGTTTCTATCATATATTCAAACTTAAATAGCCATAAATTAGAAGGGAGATGAGGAAAAAGTGGCAGATAAATAAAAACTTATAAGGACAAGTTTAAATAAAGGTGCAGTTCTTTCTTTTCTTATTCTTGATAATCTATTGTTCTCCAGGTCATGATATCCATATTATAGGAACACTTCGTAGATTAAACTTCATAGTGTCTTACAAACAGGTCCTTTACACTATCCATCATTACAGTATATGTTTATTTATCTGTCTCTCTTCACTGTGTGGTGAGATCCTTAAGGATAGAAACCACATCTTAAACATCTTTATAATTTTCAACATCTAGAGCCATGTTTGATATTCAATAAATGTTCAATCAATAAGGTTAACTGATTGAATACATGTTACATGATATTTAGGGAAACTCTCTTGGTTACTTATTAGTTCTTATTAGATATTGAGAAGACTTTTACCTTTCTGAGCCTCATTCTTCTTATTCCTAAAAGTGGAGAAAATAATGTCCTATTTTACATGGATTTGGAATAAATCTCACATATAAAATATAGTGCTTAGCCCATAAAATTTTACCTCCCTTCCTTTTTTTGTAAAACTTGTAGTTTTCTTTTTAGATTTTATCCAAATTTTATGTTCAACTCTATATGCATTGTTAAGTAGGTGTTAAGTGACTTACCTTGACTTTTCATAATGATAATATGTAAAAAGATCTTATGATTTATGTATTTGGGAATTTTAAGACAATTATTACTTAGAACAGTCTATGACCACTCCATAAAAATACACATCACCATAAAATAACTGCGCATGGAGTATTTAATCCTGAACTTCTAAAGATGAAAAGTGAAAGTAGTTACAATAATCATTATTTTCAATTTTATGTAGTTAAGTGGTTTTACACAAAAAAATTAGCCTTCCAAATGACATAGTTATAATGCGTTAATGGTAGCATAACGTGTTATTACATTATGCAACATAATTTCATGGATATTATGTATGGCATTTTAGAAACTCATGTACTTACAGTTATTAGAAGATACTCAATTTTTCAGACCATATTCTTCTTAACCCTATTACTTAATGTAATCCTTGAGTGGTTTCTCTGCCTTTTGATGAGGTCTTCATATGAATTATATAACCTATTTTCTAACAGTTTAACTTACTGCTCCCCAATTTCTTCATTATTATCTTTTTGTCTTATTCTTATTTCCAAGTGAATACTTAGAATGTTGTCTTAAAGTGATTCAAAGTCAAGAAGTAGTAATGATATAATATATCTAGTTTACAAAAAGTGCTTTGGTTTTCAAAGTTGACCAATTATGTAATAAATCTTAATAAATTCAGATGGAACTGAATATTTCTTCTACCATCATCAGCACCAGAAGTAGTATTTTATTCTTAATCATTCATGAAATTATTAAATAGCAGAGTATCATTTATCAAATGGTCAACATTCAGTTGAGTACTTTCTGAGTACTTACTTTCTGAGTACTTACTTTTTGGGAGACCATGCAAAAATGGTTAAAACTACAGAACTTCCTTTCAAACAGAACTGGATTCAAATCCCAGGTCTGAGACTTAATTCCTGTATAGATTTAGACAAATTAATCCATCATGGACTTATTTTTTCCTATAAAGTAAATTCACTAATTATCACTCTAAATAGTTCTTAAAAAATAAGATTGCTAAAATATCTGGCACAAGATAGTTGTTCAGTACATGATAACAGATATTGTTATTCTAATGAATATTTTAATATGCCAAGTAATAGTAGTAAAAAAGTAAAAAAAAAATTCATAGTTTTATGGAGCTAAAAGAATCACATAATTAGGTAAGATTAAAGTCTCTGCCCTCAAAAAATGTCATGTAGTATTTGTTGAATAAATATGAAAACTAGGGACAGAGATTCATCACAGCACTGACTTCAGTGGAAATCAGTGTGTTAATTACCATAACCAATACAAGCAAAAGTAATTTGGATATTCTGGGGAAGGGGATTGAATTATCATGGTTGATGAGGATAAGAAGTGATTTAGAGGTTTGAGTTTGGAGGATAAGTGGAAATATAAAATTTGAAGAAGACTGGTAAGGTGTTCAAAGCCAAGATAAAACCACGGACAAAATCATGAAAGAATTAAATTACTGAATGTTTGCAAGGTCAAGATTTCTAATATTCTATGAATGAAGGTGTAGGGTTTAGGAAACAGAACAAAATAGTATTGGAGATATGCTGGATAATAGTGATGAATGGAACAATGTATATGACATTGTTTTAAAACAACCCATATAATTCAAACTTGTATTTCTCTACTTGCATGTGCATATAAAATGTTTGTCTACCTGTAAGAATTGTGGTAGAGTTTTAGATTCTATTCACAACAGCCCAGAGCCTGCCCTCTAGCATTTTACAATCTATTCAGATTGATTTCAATAGATAAATGAAAGATCATATAGAAAGTGGTCTGACAGTGATGTTTGGAAGTAGAAGTTAGAAGGAAGAAGGTGGTTCTGATGAGTATCTGCATGGGGTAAGGCAGAACTTACAGTCTGAGAAGACCTAACACTGATGAGGGGGCAGATGCCAAGCAAAGGATACATTCCTCAAAACAGAAATAATGTCTGCATTTTTCCTCGCTTGTTTCCTCTGTTACCTAGTGGTCCCTAATACAAGAATGCTGTGTTTGTTCCCAAGTTTGTTCTTTTCATTCTATTTTCCAGGGCACTCTGAGTTTTGCTTTACTTCTTTCCTCTCCTGTTTTTCTTCAGAAATGAGTCAAGAAATATTTCTGCTAAGATATGAACAGACACTTCTCCAAAGAGGACATCCAGATGGCCAACAAACACATGAAACGATGCTCAGCATCCCTCCTCATCAGGGAAATACAAAACAAAACGACACTGAGATACCACCTCACACCAGTCAGAGTGGCTAAAATGAGCAAATCAGAGAACACGAGATGCTGGCGAGGATGTGGAGAAACTGGCACCCTCCTACACTGTTGGTGGGAATGTAAACTGGTGCAGCCCCTCTGGAAAACAGTGTGGAGGTTCCTCCGGAAACTAACAATAGAACTCCCCTATGACCCAGCAATAGCACTGCTAGGAATTTACCCAAGGGATACAGGAGTGCTGATGCATAGGGGCACATGGACCCCAATGTTCATAGCAGCACTCTCCACAATACTAAAACATGGAAAGAGCCTAAGTGTCCATCAAAGGACAAATGGATCAAGAAGATGTGGTTTATCTATACCATGGAATACTACATGGCAATGAGAAACCATGAAATCTGGCCATGTGTAGCAACATGGATGGACCTTGAGGGTGTTATGCTGAGCGAAGTAAGTCAGGCAGAGAAGGACAAATATAATATGTTTGCACGTATAGGAGGATTAGGAGGAACTTAACTGAGGAACAAAGGGGAGAAGAAGGGGGGAAATGGTGGGAGTAAGGGAGAGAGGCAAACCATGAGAGACTCTTGAATGCTGACAAAAACTGAGGACTGATGGATGTGGGGGGGAGGGGGGAGGGGCATGGAGGAGGGCACTCATGGGGATGAGCACTGGGTGTTATGTGGAAACTAATTTGACAATAAACTATTTGTAAAAAAAAAAAAAAAAGGAAAGAAAGAAATATTTCTGCCAAAAAGCCTGAAGTGGTAGGAAGTACAAGCCTACCTTGGAGACATCATGGGGTTGGTTCCAGACCACCACAATAAAGCAAATCTTGCAATAAGGCAAGTCAAATATTTTTTTTTATTTCCCAGCACATATAAAAGTTATGTTTACATTATACTGTAGTCTATTAAGTATATGATAGCGTTATAGCTAAAAAACCAATATACATATCTTAATTTAAAATTACTTTATGCTAAAACATATTAACCATCTTCTGAGCTTCCAGAGAGGAGTCGTCATTCTTTTTCTTTTTCTGTTTTACTGCTGGTGGAAGGTCATGCTTTTATATTGATAGCTGCTGACTGGTCAGGATGGTAGTTGCTGAAGGATGGGGTGGCTGTGTCAATTTCTTAAGACAACAATGAAGTTTGCTGTATTGATTGATTCTTCCTTTCACGAATACTTTCTCCATAGCATGTAATGATGTTTGATATCATTTTATCCATAAAAGAACTTCTTTCAAATGTGAGCAATAAGGCTGTTTTGCTTTCTTATGATTTGTGTGTTCACTGGAGTAGGACTTTTAATTTCCTTCAAGATCTTTCCCTTTGCATTTGAAATTTAGCTAACTTTGAATAAGAGGCTTAACTTTCAGCCTCTTTTGGCTTTCATCATGTCTTCTTCACTAAGCATAATCATTTCTAGCTCTCGATTTAAAGTAGGAGATATGTTCATGATTCCAGACTTCAAATTATATTGCAAAGCTGTAGTAATCAAAACAGTATGGTTCTGGCACAAAAAGAGACACATAGATCAATAAAACAGAATAGAAATCCCAGAAATAAACCCATAAGTATATGGTCAATTAATCTTTGACAAAGACAGAAAGAATATCCAATGGGAAAGGATAATTTTTCAACAAAGGGAACTTGGAAGATGGGACAGCTACATGCAAAAGAATGAAACTGGACTTTCTCTCACCATACACAAAAATAAATTCAAGATGTATTGAAGACTTAATGTGAGACCTGAAACCATGAAAATACTAGAAGAGAACACAGGCAGTAATTTCTCTGACATTGGCTGTAGCAACATTTTTCTAGATATATCTTCTGAGACAACGGAAATAAAAGCAAAAATAAAATGTTAAGACTATATAAAAATAAAGAGCTTCTGCACAGTGAGGTAAACAATCAACAAAATTACAAGGAAGCCTAATGAATGGGAGAAAATATTTGCTAATGACATATCTGATAAAGGCTTAGTATCCAAATTATATAAAGAACTTCTACAACTCAACACCCAAAAACCAAATAACCCAATTTTTTTATTTAAACAAAATTTTTAAATGTTTTTAATTTTTTCTGAGAGAGAGTGAGACAGCATGAGCAGAGGAGGGTCAGAGAGAGAGGAAAACACAGAATCTGAAATAGGCTCCAGGCTCTGAGCTAGCTGTCAGCACAGAGCCCAATGCAGGGCTCGAACTCACAAACTGTGAGATCATGACCTGAGCCGAAGCCAAACTCCCAACTGACTGAGCCACCCAGGCGCCCCCAAATAACCCAGTTTAAAAAATGGGCAGAAAACATGTCTCCACAGAAGACACCCAGAAGGCGAACAGACACATGAAAAGATGCTCAGCAACACTCATTGTCAGAGAATTGCAAATCAAACCCACAATGAGATATAACCTCACACCTGTCAGAGTGGCTAAAGTCAGAAACTCAAGAAACAACAAGTGTTGGTGAAGATGTGGAGAGAAATGAACCCTCTTGCACTGTTGTTAGAAATGCAAACTGAACGAACCACCGTGGAAAACAGTATAGAGGTTCCTTAAAAAGCTAAAAGTAGAACTATGATCCAGCAATCACACTACTGGTTATTTACCCAAAAAATACAAAAACACAAATTCAAAGAGATACATGCACCCCTATGTCTACAGCATCGTTATTTACAATAGCCAAATGTCCATTGATAGAAGAATGAATAAAGAAGATGTGATACACACACACACACACACACACACACACACACACAGGAATACTATTCAGCCATAAAAAAGAATTAAATCTTGCCATTTGCAATGACATGGATGGAGTTGGAGATTATAATGCTAAGCAAAATAATTCAGTCAGAGAAAAACAAATACCATATGATTTCACTCATATGTGGTATATAAGAAACAAAACACATGAGCAAAGGAAAAACAGAGAGACACAAACCAAGAAACAGACTCTTAACTATCAAGAACAAATGGATGGTTACCAGAGATGATTACCAGAGGAAAAGTGGGTGGGGGAATAGGTAAAATAGCTCATGATGATGAAGGCACACACTTGTCCCAGTGAGCACTGGGTGATGTATGGAATTGTTGAATCACTATTTTGTACACCTGAAACCAATATAACACTGTATGTTAACTATATTGGATTTTAAAATTAAATAAAGAGGGGCACCTGGGTGGCTCAGTTAGTTAAGCGTCCGACTTCAGCTCAGGTCATGATCACCCGGTTGTGGGTTCGAGCCCCGTGTCATGCTCTGTGCTGACAGCTAGCTCAGAGCCTGGAGTCTGCTTCATATTCTGTGTCTCCCTTTCTCTCTCTGACCCTCCCTTGCTCACGCTGTCTCTCTCTCTCTCTCAGAAATAAATAAAACATTAAAAAATTAAAAAAAATAAATTAAATAAAGAAAACACACAAAAATATAAAGAGATCTGTAACATTTTATTTCACTTGACCACCTTAAGGTTATCATAGGATTATTAATTAATCTAATTTCAATATTGATGTGTCTCAGGGAATTGGAATACCCGAGGGGATGGAGAGAAATGAGGGAATAGTTGATCAGTGGAGCAATGAGAACACACACAAAATTTATCAATTAAGTTTCCCATCTCATATGGGCATGGTTTGGAGACCCCCCCACCCCAGAATAATTACAATGGTAACCTCAAAGAGGTTGTAACGTTGGATTGTTACAGACCTGGTGACCCTGGCCCAGGACACATCAACACATTCAGTAGTAAAAGCTCTTTATATTAGAAGGGTTGCAAATCACCAAATTTTGTCCATTTTGACTCCAAAAACCTTAACTTTGGTAAATTACTTAGTCCAATTTCCTGAAGACAACAAAACTAGAAGGATGCCTTTACTTGATGAACAAAGCAATCATGGTTTGGCCAGAATTATCATTTCTTATTAAGGACTCACCTTCATCTTTACTCAGTATGGCTAGGAGTATAGTCTCTATACTTCTTCGTCTGGATCCCATGCCCTTTACTGTAAAGTGCAGGGTCATAAGAGCCAAATCTGTTTAGATTGGCACCCCAGCTATCCTCTCTGCCATAATATCTAAGAAATAAGTTAAAAGTCAGTTTCCAGAATTAGTGTATTGAGGGTAACCCATACTTTATCCAGAATTCCATTTCCTTTCTGACCTCCACAAACTCTGACTCTAAATAAGGGACCATAATAACACTTTGATTTTCCAAATACCAATGTTAACACAGACACTGTCAAATAATCTCCAAAATGGATAAGTCTTTCCTTTTCCCAAGTATAGGTCTCTTTGTAGAAAACTGGGTGAATCATTACAATGCATACTTTCAATGGTGCTACAATGTCCTTCCTCCTAGATACCCAGGCATTTTTCCTGTCAGTGGGTTCTTGTTCATTTAAAAAGTCTTTCAGTGAGCAAATAGGTCTGGTTCTGGTAACACTGCCTCACTCAGTCACTGGCTGGATACAGCCTTGTGGAACCATGTGTTGGCATGAATATCACACACAACTAATGGTATAGTGCCTAGAGGCTATTATTTCCCATTAAGAAGTTAATACTTATTTTCCTACACTTCTAGACCCTGACAATCACAAATCCATATTGTGTTTCTATTAATTTAAAATTTAATATAAATCGAATAATATAATATGTGACCTTTTGTGTCTGGTTTCTTCCATCTAGCATGATGTTTTCAAGGTTTGTTTATGTCATAGCATTTTTTAGTACTTTATTCCTTTTTATGACTGAATAATAGACCACTGTATTTATGTACCATATTCTGTTTATCTATTCATTCATTCATGGACATTTGGGTTTTTCCTATCTTTTGGCTAACATGAATATATTGCTATGATCATCTTGTGTACTTGTGTACCATGTTTATGTTCAAGTAGTTTTTTGAGTCCGTGTTTTTAATTATTCTAGTTATATATATAAGAATGGAATATCTGGGTCAGATGGCATTATGATGTTTAACTATTTGAGAAACCATTATAATGTTTTTCACAGTGGCTGCACCATTTTAAATTCCCACCAGTTATGTAGAAAGATTCTTATTTCTCTACATTCTTACCAACAACTTTTATTTTCTGAATTATTATTATTACCAAAAAGCAGTATTTTCTTGTGATTTTGACTTGCATTTTTCTAACTAATGATACTGAGCATCTTTTCATGTGCTTGTTGTCTATTTGTATATCTCCTTTGAAGCAATATCTATTCAAGTTCTTTGCCTAGTTATTAATTGGGTTGACTTTTATTGTTGAATTTAAGAGTTCTTCATATATTTAGGATACTGGTCCCTTATCATATATGATTTACAAATGTTTCCCCCATGGTTGTCTTTTCATTTTTTTGATTACATTCTCGGATGCAAAGTTTTTAATTTTAATGAAGTCTATTTTTTTTTTCTTTTCTTAATCTTACTCTTATTTTTGGAGTCATATCTAATTACCCATTGTCAAATCCAGAGCTGTGAAGATTTACACCTATTTTTTTGCTCAGAATTTTATAGTTTTACCTTTTGCACTTAAATTTTTATTCTCTTTGATTTTCACAGTTTTTGTCAGTCTTCCCACTGAATTATTGAGGAGCAGATTTCATTTTAGATTTTTTTTTAAAAAAATTAATGTTTAGTTACTTGAGAGAGAGAGCATGGAGGAGAGGCAGAGAGAGAGGGAGACACAGAATCTGAAGCAGGCTCCAAGCTCAGAGCTGTCATCACAGAGCCTACTGTGGAACTCAAACTCACAAACCATGAGATCATGACCTGAGCCTGAAACTTAACCGACTGAGCCACCCAGGTGCCCACTGTTTGATTTTCACATTCTTGTCAGTCTTCCCATTGACTTCATTGAGGAGCAGAGTTTTGATGGTTCTTTCTCTGCCATTCTGAGTGTGCCTCTACCTCTCCTTGATGTTTTAACCTATTCATGTTTTAACACTTTAAGCCAGTCATTTTATTTTTTTAAGTTTATTTTACTTATTTTGAGAGAAAGAGAGCACATGGAAGAGGAACAGAGAAGGACAGAGAGGGAATCCCAAGCAGGCTCTGCACTGCATAGTCAGTACGGAGCCTGATGCAGAGCTTGAACTCACGAACCATGAGATCATGACATGAGCCGAAATCAAGAGACTTAATTGAATGAGCCACACAGGCGTCCCCAAGCCAATCATTTTAAAGAATGACACCTATTAGGTCTTGTTTGATATTTCCACATAGCTATACCCAGGTTATAAACTTTTGTAGTAATACCAAATAAGTGATATTTTTCTTTAGTGCATCCTATCAGAAGGCACATGATGCTAATTGTCCAATTACTATGATGTTAACTTGGATCATTTGATTAAGGATCATATTTCTCCTATGTGAAATTATTATTTTTCTCTTTGTAATCAACAAGTGTGTTGTGAGGATATAATTTGAAACCATGTAAATGTCTTGTTTCACATTTAATTTTTACCAATTGATCATCCATTGATATTCCTTACATTAATAAATCATTATGCTGATGAATACTAATTGTAATGTCCAAAGTATATGACTTCTTCTATGTTATGAAGGAGTGGCCACATCTATGTCTCTTGGCTACAAAGAATTTCAAGTTAATAGTCTATATTCTCCAAAATGTTAAAGGCTAAGTCTGTCTCATTGATGGCTGTAACCCTAAGTTTAGCATGGTAGTTGAGATAATGATTAATCAATATTTATTTAGTAAATTAATCATAAAGTGAATGAGAAAAAATTTTTGGCAGATTTCGGTTCAGAAATTTAAAAATAAGCACTAATAAACACATATGGAGATAAATTTCTAATAATTAAGAACAATAGATGAGGTCTATTTGCTGAACATAATACCCAAGGCAATGGATAAAGTATCAGTGTTGAAGAAATCTGGATACATCCACATGTAGCCAAGGTGATTAAACGATATCTTCAGGTCCAACAAATCCATTTACATCATAATATGAATGAGAAAAAAGTCATTAATGAAAGGGCTGTTATGTCACCGAAGTGGTAGTTTGTATCAGTACTATTCACCATAATTTATTTCCTTCAAGTAGAGATGTTATATTTCCCTTCTCTGTTGAGCTCAGGCATGACCCTGTGACTCACTTTGGCCAATGAAGTTGAGAGATATGTGTAACGAACAATTGCAGAATACACATTTTTCTCAAGCTCATATAGAAATTAAAAAGATAGACAACATTATGGACTATAAAGCACATCTTCATAAATGAAAAAAAAATAGACATACAGATGCCCAGCAGACACATGAAAAGATGCTCAACAGCTCTCATCATCAGGAAAATACAAATCAAAACTACAATGAGATATCACTTCACATCAACAACACAGGAAATAATACGTGTTGGTGAGGCTGTAGAGAAAGGGGAACTTCTTACATTGCTGGTGGGAATGCAAATTGGTGCAACCACTCTGGAAAACAGTATGAAGATTCCTCAAAATGTTAAAAATAGAACTACCCTAGCACCCAGCAATTACACTACTAGGTATTTACCCTAATGATAAAAAACACAATTCAAAGGGCTATACACACCCCAATGTTTATAGCAGCATTATCAATAGCCAAATTATGGAAAAGAGTCCAATGACCATCAACTAATGAATGGATAAAGATGTGTGTGTGTGTGTGTGTATGTGTGTGTACACACACACACACATAGACACAATGGAATATTACTTGACCAAAATAAAAATGAAATCTTACCATTTACAATGATATGGATGGAGTTAAAGAATATTATGCTAAATGAAAAAGTCATAGAGAAAGACAACTACCATATGATTTCATTCATGTGTGGAATTTAAGAAACAAAACAAATGAACATGTTGGGGGGAAGGAGAAGAAAAAGCAAGAAGCAGATTCTTTTTTTTAAATGTCTTTTTAATATTTTATTTATTTCTGAGAGAGAGAAAGACAGAGAGAGAGAGAGGCAGCCTGAGCAGGGGAGGGTCAGAGAGAGAGGGAGATACAGAATCCGAAGTAGGCTCCAGGCTCTGAGCTGTCTGAGCCCAACGGGGGGCTCAAGCCCACAAACCGTGAGATCATGACCTGAGCTGAGATCGGATGCTCAACTGACTGAGCCACCCAGGCGCCCCGAGCAGATTCTTAACTATAGAGAACAAACTTATAGTTACCAGTGGAGAGGTGGGCAGGGGGAGGGATTAATATGTGATGAGGATTAAGGACTGCATTTGCTTTTTTGTTTGTTTGTTTTTGTTTTTGTTTTTGTTTTAAGTAGGCTCCACACCCAACACAGCCAAGAGTACACTTGTTTTGATGAGCACCAGGTACTGTATATAACTGATGCATCACTAAATTCTACACCTGAAATAATACTACACTGTATGTTAACTAACTGGAGTTTAAATAAAGACAGGGAAGAAAACAAACAAACAAACAAAAAACAAAATAAATAAATTTTAAGAAGTCAGCTCTCACACCACAGTGGAATTAACTTAGAAATCAATAACAACAGAGAGATATGTGGAAAATTCAAAAATACATACAAATTAAATAGCACACTTTTAAATAACACATGGGTCAAAGAAGAAATCTTAAGAGGAATTTGTAGAGGCACACCTGGGTGGCTCAGTCGGTTAAGCATCTGACTTCGGTTCAGGTCATGATCTCACAGTTCATGGGTTTGAGCCTGCACAGGTCTCTGTGCTGACAGCTTAGCCTGGAGCCTGGTTTGGATTCTGTGTCTCTGTCTTTCTGTCCCTTCCTCACTCACACTCTGTCTCTCTCTGTCTCTCAAAAATGAATAAATATCAAAAAATATTTTTAACCTAATAAAAATAAATACAACTAAACACAATTTGTGAGATGAGTGAAAGCAGTGCTAAGAGGGAAATTTTTGAGCATTAAATGCATATGTTAAAGGTCAATAATCTGGGTCAATGTTACGTAAAACTATTATCTGAAACTAGTCATTTAAAATTGTTGATATGAAAAATGATACTTGGTTATGATTTGAAGTTTTTACCACTTTTTCTTAGAACATTTATTTTTTTTCTTTATGCTTCTCCCTGAAACATATCAATCACGTATAAAGTTATTGTCTTTGGAGTTTCCCTTTTTTGATTAAAATTTTTTTACCACAAAATTAAATAAACTATTTGAAACATTTTGGTCATTGTGTATTTTCCTTCAAAAATACCTAAAGAGTTAAAATTACCTAAAATAGCAAGTAATTTGTTGTACCCATCTTCTCTGTTTATTTCAACAACTGGGCATCTTTTTAAAAATAATTTTGTGTATTTATTCATCTTGAGAGAGACAGAGAGAGACAGCAAGTCTGGGTGAGGCAGAAAGAGAGAGAGAGAGGCAGAATCCTAAGCAGTCTCTGCACTGTCAGTGCAGACCCCCGCAGATGTGGGACTCGAAATCAAGAACTGTGAGACCATGATCTGAACTGAGATCAAGAGTCAGACGCTTAACTGAGTCACCTGGGTGCCCCTCAACAATTGTGCATCTTTATCATGCTTTGATTTCAAAATTTGTTATGTGTGTTGTGAATAAATAAGTTATAGAATGGCTCATAGTCCTGATGTATAACTGTGTCAAATGCATAAGCTATAAGGTGGAGGAATGGAGACCTATTAGCTAAAAGACAAAAAGATCCAATTTATTTTATACAAACCTCATTTAAATCTATACTGTGTTAAACATTGCAATTGAAAATAAATGATTCTAAATTACCTGACACCTGCCAGAAATATGCGACAGACATTTTTTGAAATATGAAGAATGGAAAATGTCTCCATAGAATCCATTAGTTTGTTGTCTCCCTTTCTTTCCTGCACTCAAGGAAGGAATATAATCTACTCCACCCAGCAGGCAATATCCTGAAACCTCCTATACATGACTTGTTTATTGGTCACCTAATAGCCAATCTCAACCCCCTCCTCCCTTGTCCAACTTTCACTACAGGGGCTAAAATGTCTACTACTTCCTTTTCCTCTCCTGTAGATAGAAATGGCCACATGATCCAGCTCTTGCCAATGAGTTATTAGGGAAAATTTGTTCTGAACTTTCTGAAATAAGTTTTCTAACTTGGTAAGAGAAGAGAGATACTATTGTAAAGTTCCTATGCATGTTTCCACCTTTGGATGTAGTTGTGTGAGAACATAATGACTGGAATTGTAGCAGCCATGTGTGATCAGTAAGTATATGACAAAAATAGTGAAATAGTAAAGCAAAGGATGAGAATTCTCCAGTTTCTTGATGATAGCATTGAGCTCATGAACTAACCATAGGATAGCCTGACTATAGATTTCTCATCTAGTCAACAGTAGATGTGAAATACTGGTTACTACAATGCTTTGAGTGTGGTCGATTGGAATGAACATCAAAATTTAAGAAGCCCTGGTTTAAGTTGCTGTCAGGTGGTCCTGCTCTTACTTGCAGTTGCAAGATAGAATGGCTAATTGCCAAGGTCCTATGGTCTCTGTTGTTTAATGGTACCAGTAATACTTCTTTTATTTCTTCTTATTAGAATAAAATAAATTGTATACTTCCATTTCTTAGCTTTTCATATAATTTTAGCTTTCCTTCTCTATTGACAGTTGTCCCTGCATGCTTTCCAGAGGGAACAAAAAAGCTTATTTTATTGATTTAGTTTATTAGATTTCACCATATATATGTACATATATTACATATCACCATATATATACCATATATATAAAATGTGTATACTTTACACATTATATATTATATGTGTATATATACATATATATTTTATGTGTACATATATACATATATGTGTATATAATATATAATTTTATTATATATAATAATGTATAATATATTTATTTATATATTTAATTTCTTAATTCCAGTGTAGTTTATATATATATAAATTATATATGAGCCCTATTTTTAAGCAAGATATTACTCTTATCTTTATTAAATGACTCATTTATTTTATTGAAGAAACACAAATATGAGTTTAGATTAAAGGAAAAGTAATACATGAACTACCAGAATCATCTGTCATTGTAAAATAAAACCAAATAAAAAATATACCCCCAAATCCCTTAAATGTATTTCATGTAAAAGTTTCACAAAAGACCTCACTTTCTTCTGAGTTGCTTTTCATTAAACTTGTTGCTTTACTCAGAACCAAATTAAAAATACATAGTACTAACAATGAAATTTACTTTTTATTCAGTTTATATTTTTAAAATATGAAATCTTTAAGAAGGGTTTATTTCTGTCCTTTAAAGATTACATTAGTTTATGTTTATAAAAACTAATGATTTTCTGGGCTGACATGGAGCCTTTATAACTACTCATAACATTTTGTGAAATAATTTACTTCAATTGACTCATAAGCAAATTTTGGGAGTCTAGTCTATGCCTTTGGTAGCAATAACTACTGTATTTTCTAGAAGTTTGGTACTTGCTAATATAGTACCATTTAATTAAATTTATGGGAAATAATTCCTTCCTCTTTGGAATTAAAACCAAACCAAACAAAATCGTCCTACTTATATGGAAGATTTATTTTGTTCTAGGCTTCAGTCAAGACACTTTGCATGTGTTTTCTAATTTAGTCCTTACAATATCACGATGATTGGAACAAGCATCAGAGATGAAGATACAGCCATACCAGGAGATGATACAAACCGAGATAAGCCATGAATATGTAATAAAAAAGATTTATTAATTTCCACCATAAATATGGATTCCAAGAAGCAAAGATGTTTTTAAAGTAATTTTTGTGTGTGTGAACAATTTTTGCTCTCTCAGTCTATATTCATTAATAAGTTTAATTTGTTTATTTTCAGTTTTCAGGAAAATCTCTTCTGGTTTTGAGACTGATGATTCCATGGGATTTCTGACACAATAACTTTCTTTTGCTCTCTGTGGGGTTTTATGGGGTCCCTTGCCTTGTCCATTGAGATCGAGATGGGAAGTAGGGAGAACTTCTCCTAAAAGCTTGCAGAATCAGGCCCTCCATTGCTGGTGCCCTTTCTACTGGCTGTCCTGGGCACCAGATGCTTGTCTCTGCGTTGTGACAGTTAGAAAGGCACTGTGTCTTGATTCTTTTCATCATCCTGCTGGGCCTTTTCCTGAACTTTGACAGTAGCTGCTGCTTAATGACAGCAAGACTGTTGGTGGAATAGCTGTTGCTCGTGTTAAATGATCTATAAATCTATGATCAAACACTGTGGTCTGGGAAAGTGGATGTAGAGTTAAATGTGGCCCAACCATTTAATAAGACGAACTGTGCAAATGTTGCAAGGAAGACCAAGTACAAACAAGGTTTAACACCACGATCATCAGAATATAAAGACTTTCTTATTACAACATGAGGATGACCTGGCTGAGGTTTTCCAATTCAGCAGTGAGTTGCATTTTTGATTGGGTCTCAGAAGTCAGAGGGACTTCCCAATGAGTCCATTTTCCCAGCAGCTGAAGGCTAGTTATCTACCTCTCTTCTGCATACCACAGGTCTCTATGATCTATGTTGGGCAAAGCCGAGGTTGTCCTCTACTTTATAAAAGTTAGTCATTAAGAAGGTTTTATGATTCACCATGTTTTAAAGATTTCAAAATGTCCATTTCCAAAAGATGTGTGAATATGGGAAATTTAAAGACAAAAGGATGAAATCATCAGTTATTAAGCTATAAAACTAGTGATAAAATTTGCACACTGAAGGAACTTAAATGAACCTCTGCCTCAGTCGACTGGACTTTTTAGAGCCAAATAAAGTCAAAGATAAACAGAAATAAATTCATGCTTTTTACAACTCTAATCAGTGCCTTGGTGCCAACCCAGTTTCTGCTGGATGGGCTTCCGTCCACCAAGCAGACTGAATTCCTAATAAGCAATGCACATAGACAGAGAGCAGCAATATGAACCTCCGTTTGAACCACACACTAGTTGACTTGAGGCATATTAGACCAGATCTACTCTAGCAAATGGCAATTAACTTGCAAACTTGCAAGGGAAACATATTGACTTGAAGGAGTTACCTAATCCTAAAAATGATTTTTCTTTTGTGTTGTTTAGATAGAGTCCTGGAGGCTAGATTGTAGACAGTGTCAAAGAGATAGAGAAAATGAGGGACCAGGAAATAAGCTCCTCCTAACCTATTCCACAGCCAGTTGCTGGACAAGCAAGACCATTTCCATGAAATTTAAATGAGGCATTTAAATTGGCTCCCTGAATAAATTACTCTACATGGATATTCTCCTATCTGACATCCATGCTGATTTTAGATCCGTCTTGCTGCTACATGGAGTGTAGTTTATGTAAAATGGGTAAGGATTGGAAAAAAATTAGGTTGGCCCAATGAGCAGGTTAAATTAGAATAAGAGAATATGTCTCCTGAAGCTTACATTATTCGTTAAATTAGATGCAAAAAAAATTACATTAATGAAAAATTAAGTTTGAGCTCTTCATTACAGAGATATAAGGAATTTACAGGTTACAATAGAATAATTTCTTTAATAGGAAAAAAATTCTGGGTTCCAAGAGCTTACACTGCTTAATTTGAGAGGGGAAAAAGAATCATCAGCAGCTAAGGACAAAATGGGATCTAAGGAATTGCAGATTAAACTTCAAGACTCTCCTGAAGTCCTACAGGTTTCTTCTGTTGCGAAGTGGAAGATTGTCCACAGTGCAAGATGTGACTAGTGAAAAGAGCAGGCTCACCCAGTCTGGCATCTCCCTTCTTTGGCTTCCTTCCTTCCCCCAGTACACTGAAGCTTTTCCCCTTCCTCCTTTGCTTCACCTTTGCTTTATAATCAGTACAATAGCTCTGCATCTGACACTTGCACTTAACTAGAAATGTCTGCCCTGAGGTCAAAGTTAAAAACAAAACAAAAAAAAACTGCATTAAAAAATGGCATGAGTTCTTCAGAATAAACACTTGTTTCCTCAATCATGATTTATCACTAAATGAGATCACTGGTCACAGAAATACTTTTAATTACACTATATTTATTCTTTAAAAAGCATGATTTTTTCCTTACTGAAATAAAGAAAACAAGTCTAATAATTGTATTGACTCTGAAAAATCTCAATTATGCTCATGGTATTTATGATTCTTCAAGATATTCAAATTTACATTCCTTACAATATACATTTTGCATCTCTAGATACTTTATACTCAGAAAAGTATTTAGAAATCCATGTGGTAATTTTAATGAACTATTTTATGTTTTCCAATTGAATGATATAGTGATAGAATACCAAGGTACTAGGGTAGTTTAAGGATATAAACTAAAGATAGGTTGTCTGGTAATATCTGATGGAGTCAGCTGTCTTTAAATTTCTAGAGAGGACATATAGATTCCAGGAATTCCAAACGGTATCTGTTAGGGGATGAATTGTCTCTTTATGCTTAAGTCTTAACCCTTACCACCTCAGAATGTGACTGTATTTGGAGATAGGCTCTTAACAAAGAGTTGTTAAATTAAAACGAGTTGTTAAGATTGGCGTTAATTCAATGACTGGTGTCCTTAGAAACAGAGAATATTTGGAGAGAGACACATACAAAGGAAAGACCATATGAAGATTCAGGGAAGACAGCCATTTGTCAGCAAAGAAGAGAGGCCTCAGAAGAAAACAATCCTACCAATACCTTAATCTCAGACTTCTAGTTTCCATAATCCTGAGAGAATAATTTCTGTAATTTTTGTTGATTTAAGTCATCCAGTCTGTAATTCTCAGTTATGCCAGCTTTAGCAAACTAACAAAGTACACCAGTAATTAGAAAGAGCTAATGTCTTCCTTAATAGTTTTGTCTACTACTCCCCCCTACAAATAGTAAACTCTGAGACAATCTGGTTGATTAACTCCTTCAGTAATTCACTAATTAATTCATACTGTCAACAAATAAGCACTAATTGAATGTTTTCTGTCCTCTGGTTACTTGCTAAACTTTGGAGCTTATAAGGATGTCATCTGTAGATACTCATAGTTAGTGGGAGATATAGACATGAGGAAATAATTACAGTTAGTGTGGGAGATGTCAAAGTGAGAATATTCATTCTTTCACGGATTCATTTATTTTCTCAATTTAATGCACCCTTGTTGAGTTCTTACTCTATGCCAGGACAAAATTGGAGGAATATTAAACTCTCATGGCAAAATATTTCAGTGAAACACTTCCTAATGATGTGTACATTTTCAAATGAGGAAGGAAAGTTTCACTCAATATCTTTTATTGGCTTTCATCTGGATATTCCACTGGTATCTCACAACTGAAAACTCCATATAATGATGTTGTCTTTCCCAAGTAAGTCTACTCCTCTTTCCGGTTCCCTCATCTTACTTCATGTCATGGTTGTCCATCCAGTCACTCAAGTCAAAGCCTGAGATGAGCTGAGATTAGATTTGGTCCTTTCACTCCCACTTCACATCTGTGGGGTCATCAACTCTGGTGACTCTTCTCAAATATCTCTAAATGCTCTCTCTATATACTTTATTCTATATTTCAGGGCTTCATCAACTCTTACCTAGATTAGTTTAGTCTGTAATTATTATAGTCTACAGTATATTATATAGATTATTATCTTCTATGGTAGAAAAGCTTCTACTTTCTATTGTCTCTCACTCTAATTAGCCTTCCATATTGACTCAAAAATCGTATTTCTAAAGTGAAAATGTTAATATGTCAGCTTTTTTGCCCAATATTTCATGATGGCTAATGAGATGTAACAGAAACCCCTTAATCCAGTATATTAGGTTTTGTCTGCTTCTCCAGCCATACTTCTCACCACTTACCAGAATATATCTTAAGTTCTCCTCATAAGAAAATTTGATTTGAGAATTTAAATATGGAATACAAACCTGAAAAAAAATAGAGGAAAAAAGGGAAAGCTTTTGTTTTGTTTTGTTTTCATTTTTAGAGTAATTGTCAAGTTAAGGAGAGAATAACCATCCTAGATCTTAGTATTTGTGCATGCTTTCAATATTTGATTCAATATTCATTAAACCAAATGTTCTTGTCTAGGTCCTACTTATAATTATTATCATTATCACTCTCCCTGCAATATGCATGTAAGACTTTACCACAGGTAGGGAGAAAGAGGATGACTGTATATTCAAAGAAAATGTATAATTATAAATAATAAAATAAGAATAATCCCTGGCTTCTAATATCTTGATATGGAAATTAGAAAATATCATGTGGATATAGGTGAGCTACCAAATAAATCAATTCAACATATTTTCCTCAACTGTATTCATTTTCTTAGAAAAATCTGATTATATAGAATCATGTAATGGACTCATTATATAAATATAGAATCTTCATATTCTTTTCTTACAGGCGAAAGAGTTCTTAGTGGAGAATATTTTAAGGGAGAATTCAAACACCTAAATCTTTAATTCAATGAAGGCCATAGGAAGGCATATAGTATTTTTTCCAGACTAGTAGAATATATATTATGTCTTCTGACCTCCAAATTGTATATACCATGCATAACCCCAGAAATAGAATCAAGGAGTTATTTGATATAATGGATAATATAAAAATTTGTTTTTCTCTTACATAAAGAAGTGTGCTAAAAATATGATTTCATTATTTCTTCAGAATAATAAGTATTCAGAAAAAAAGTGCCCACATGTTGTAAATCAGCCAAAGAAAAATTTTATCAATTTTGATACCAAAAACCAATAATTTGAGTTTTTCTACATTGAAATTCTTTTTTTTTTCCATCAAAAATCAAATTGCAGGTGTTCCTAGCTTACTTTTTTTGGGCACATTTCACGTTGTTAGAAATCAATAAATATTAAGAAATTCTTTTCAAAAAGACTAACAGTTTCAGGCCATCCAACCATGAATATTGTCTTCTGAAGTTCCAGCCTTCTGGAGCCTTCATGGAATTCATGAGCGTTCTGGGAGGGAATAGTCCTGCAAGGGTGTCTGAGGACAAAGGCCCTGAATATTATGCTAAGAAGCACTGATCATCAAAGAGAGAAAAAGAACGCAGCTTGATTTTAATGAAATCTGTTTAAAGTGCAGGAAAGGCAAGGAATGTGGAAAACATCAGGGACTCGGGAAGCAGGTTGGAGGAGGCGGCCCCAGTCTATTCAGAAGATTACTTGGTACCCGACGATAATTAGATAGTCTCTTGGAAATACATTAGTGGATGGCCCTTATTCTGGACAGGTATGTTTCCTTTCCAAACTTCAAATTATTGCCCAAACTGGATCTGTCAAAACCTCCTGCCTACATCAGTTGGGATTGGAGATTACAGACTCTTCATTGCCATTTCCAGGGTTTGTAGGAAAGCTTCCTGCTCTACGGGTTTTGTAGCTAAATGGAAGTTTCCAGCCTCCAGGGCTGCTAATTTAACAGCTTCCGTATTAGAGTTCAAGGAAAATAATCCTTTTTTAAAAGGGAACATTAAGTTATTTCTCACTAAATCATGAGAAAAAGCCTTTTCTCCCAATTACAAAGTATTAAAAAGTTACCAATTATTAGGAGCTTTACTGACAAGGTCATTTGTAAAAGAATCATTCAATCTAGGCAGAGAAAACTGCTGCTGAGAACACAAGTAAAAACAATTCTTCAGCTAACTTCTCAGGAAATTAATGTTTCTGTTATCTATATTTATATTTAGAGAAGGAGCAGTGAGAATGCTTCATCCTTGAACTGAGAAACTACCTCTGAGCTCTTTGCAGAGGAAAAGAAGAAAGTTTGATTGCACTGGCCGACTTCAACAGTTTGGATGTGCGGAGTATTGATTTCTCTCCTGTATTTATTCTATTCTTGTGTTCGGAAGCGTTAAGTATCAGGAGAGGGATGGCAAAGTGGACGTTTTTAAAACAGTCTGACATGATTGAAAGTCTTCATATTTGTCAAGGTGTTTACCTGCTATTTGGAATGGGTTTTTGTTTTCACATATTTGTTCTCAATAGATGTCATATCCTTGAAATGTGGCAGGTTCATGTCTCTGAAGTATCAGTGTTTCAGTTTAACACCAGATGCAGTCAGTTGTGGACTCGGGAGCCATGGCATGTGGATACAGCCATATGTTTTTGCTCCCTTTTTAACTAATAAAGTAGTTGGTAAGTGCAAAGAATTGCCCGTATTGTACTGTTCAGCACATGGATCAAACACTGTTGTTCGTCCTGTGTTCTAACCAGCCATGGCCATTCTTTAGTCGTGTCTCAAAAGGTACCACAGTTCCCAAGTTGGTTTCTCTGGCAACTGTAGAGACAGCTGAATTACAATTCGTAATTGACCAGTCACTAGCCCTGGGGATTTTTCTTCATCCGCCAAGCTTCCGTGTGGCCTGTGGAGTGTGGAAAGTGGCTGCCCCTCCCAGTTTCCTGGGTCCTTTGAGACAGAGCCAGTGAACCACAACCTTCTGTGTTCTGATCACTGGACAGATATTTTTTTTTCTTTACAATTCATTCAGACCTGCTTTTACTTTCTTAAAAGACTGTTAGCCTAGGGAACAATGCTGCTTGTTTGGGATTGTTTTGTGCACTTCATACCTGTTGAGCTCAAATTCTGCTAAAGCTGCCAACTCACTTTATAAAGAGTCATCTGGAAAACAATTTGAAAATGTCACCGTTTTGCTCCCTTTATAAAGTTCACTCTAATATGACTCCGAAATGACCAAATGTAATGAGAATAACTTGTTAGGCTCCTGACATGTTTCTCAGATACTCCTCATGTGGAAGCCATTGCAGATAAGTTGTCTTAAGTTGAAGATCTTATCAAAGACTCTTTGCATCTTACATACATTTGTGGAAAACTCCTGTTCAGCCCTCTGAAAAGTCTGTCAGATATGTCACAAATATAGAATAAAACCAAATAACCCTGATATTGAGAAGCATTAAATACGTGAGAAATAGTCAAGCACATTCCTCCATTGGTTGAGGCATAAACAAATTGCCAAATTTAGAGGGTGAGGTAATTGCACTTGGAATTATAATTATTTAGAGTTGCATTAACATTTGCTTTTCGTATTCCATGCATATTGATTTGATCTAGGTGGGTGAAGGTGGTTGACTGATGTGAATCTTTACCTTTTTAAGTCCACTTCAGGGTCTGTGTAGTGCCCAGACGTTCGGGACGGAGGCTGTGTGGAACTGCCAGGTGTAAGAGAAATGGACCGTGTAAATCCCAACACCACAGAGACCCCTGTGCTGCACTTGGAAGAGAAACATTCCTTTTGCTTACTGTTGTCAGTCGCATTATCGATCACCCGCTCCCTCAGAGGAAATGCTACCACCAATGGTACAAATTGAGCCTGAGAAGGAACTCAATTAACACGATTCCCATGCCATGGCCACTTTTTCAAGATGTGTTCTTGCTCACTCAGTGACTTTCCTGTTTCATTGATTCCAGGCACTGGGGCTCTCTGAGAATATATATGGCCAAGTGCTCTTTTGCTTTTATGGCTTACCATAGCACAAATTGCTGCAGATGCGAATGTTCTTATTGGCATACATGGAAGAATGACCTTACTTTATGGTGCTATTATAAAAGCACAGTTTAAACCAGCCTTTCAATTTTTGTGTGACAGAAGAAGGGGCTAATCTTATGGGTCTTGACCTCTCTCGAGCATTCAAACTATTGATGACAGAGCACGAGGCTCTTTACATTCCCTGCTTGTCATTTTCTTGGCCTTAGATGGTTTCCAACCCATTTCAGTGCATACGCCTTATTGACGTCCTGCGTTGGAGGGTAATGTATCTTCTCAGCCTCAACATCTCTGGTCTACTCTTCTGTAAGGATTAAGGAAAGAAATGATCTTCCTGAGTCCCAGACGTTGCTTTCCACACCTCCAATTTGTAGCAGCAAAAATACTACGAGGGGTATGAGGCCTCCTGCCTTATTAATAAGAATACCTAATCAATGCATTATTTCAAGCAACTGGTTGATCATCCAATTTCATGGCTCACATTTGTTCGCTAAGCTGGATCTTCCTCAGAGACACCTTTAATTTCTTTTACAGCAGCTGTCTCAAATTAGTTTTACATTTTTTACTAAGGTTTCAATGAAGATTTCATCTATTGTGCTTATTCTCCCCTTAGGCATTTATCAATACTCTTTACAAATTTAAGCAGGATTTTTTAAAATTCCTCATAAGGATATACACAGAACAACATAAAAGTTTAAGGGATATACTAAATATAGTACAAAAGAATACACAAATAATACTGAAAGGGGGGCATCCTAAGCCATCTGTCAGTTTCGTGGTTTTCCTTGGAGATTCCCAGGTGCCTGTTGTTACCAAATTCCCTCAGAGGGGCTCCTTATACAGGGGACATCACCACTCGTACCATATACAATCGGCCCCAGAGTCAATGCAAGACACAAAGGCACCCACATGGAGTCTGGCCAGCAGAGTGTACATTTTCCTGGCGAGAGCACTTTCACCAACTCAGCTGCCTTAAAATGGATGAGACTGACAGACCCAATCAGATTTTCATGTCTTTTGTGAAGTTTGAATGGGACATTCAAAGAAAGGCTGAAGACAATAGGGGGTAAAGTTGCTGAGAGATACACAGAAAGGAAGCAGTAAGCAGAAACTATGGGGATGTAGGATTCAGGGTTAAGAAAATGCCTCAAAGAGAGGAGAATAATGAGAGCCAGCTTGCAAGTGGCAGCAGGAGCTGTAGATGCAGAGAGAGAGAGTGACTGAGTTGGCGTCGTGTGGAACACTAAAGCAGAGAGAAGGAGGTGACGTGTGCTGAGGGCACGACTTGGTTTTCTAGAGCTGTTTTAACTGTAAGCCATCATCCACTTCTTCCTGGTGGCTGGTTGTGTGGCTGTGGGTGTGTGCCGAAAGTTATTTCCATCTCTGCGAGTTAGTTAAGTCAGTCCTCCCTTTGCTTATCTGCGTTTCCTCATATATCGTCTCAGGAAACCATAGCCGGGGTGTATAACATTCTTAGGAGGCAGAAAAACTCGCAGCATATTTCTTTTTGGTCATTTTTGGTGGAGGGAGTAGATGCTCTCCAGCCTAGATCACTTGCAGTCATACTGTTTAAAAAAGTTGTAAATTTGGCAAAAAAAAATTCTTTACATTGAAAGTGGCCGTAAAAGAATTGTAAAAGATTAGTATTTCCTAACTGTTTTCTGAGGGACACATATGGAGGCAATTGTTTAAAAATGAGAGTTTAGGGTGAGGATGTGGTATTAAGTTAGGGAAAGGCTTAGGATGTACATTAGATTATTAAAATTTCTGTAAACTCTTCCAATTGACGACAAATACTACCCTGTTTAACCTAGCAAAAGAAAACATCTTTCATTGCATCAAAGCAACAGATCACATCTCACCAAATTCTTTTTTCGGTGCTATGCATAGAAAGTACATCATATATATATATATATATATATATATATATATATACACATACACACATATATACATATACATATGTATATATACACACATATATGTATACACACACATATACACACACGTGTATATACATACATATGTATATATACATATATACACATACATATATACATATATGTAATTGTATATATACATGTGATTTATATAAATGTAATTTTTACATATATAATTTATATATGTAAAAACCACATTACATCTTATAAAGGATAGCTTCTCTTGAGGTTGTACTGAGCTGTGAATTATTCTAAACTTCAAAATTCTTATTTCTCCCAATGCCATGAAAGAGGTCTCAGCAATAATACCAAAGGTATGTTGGCTATTAAAAGTTTGGTAAATACCAATTTGAACATTTCTTTCTGTCTTTTCTCATCTAGCCTCTAGTTGTCAACAATAGAATTTCCTTTGTGGGTTGTCAGTGCAATTTTGAGATTTTGCACATCAACTTTCTAACCTGAGGAAATTGGAAGAGCAATAAGTATAAGGTGTAAATACAGTTATCTTAACATCTTTGAAACAATGTGATAAAGATTGAAGAGATCAAGAGGGATTGAATAAACACATGTTTCCTATCTCCTGTAGGACTCTAACTGAATTTTGATACTGCTTTGCTACAGGGTAATAAAACACTGGGTATTCTGAGATATATAGCCTGACACACAAAGTAAAACATTCAAATTTTATATTTCAGTGAGATATAAAAGATGGCAATTAGCTCTATCTTAATAGGAGCTCGTCTAGTTTAATGGGAGAAAAAAGAGAGAGAAAAGGATTTTAATTATAAAATCAAATAATTGGTTTAATCTTAAAAAGATTATTTAAGGACATAAAAGTAGAAAATCACTCATAAATTTTATATCTCCTTAATAACTCTAAAAATAGATGGTCAATAGAATACAGTTACATGTAATCTTTATTTAGTCAAGTAGCTTTCAACTCTGATAGTATTTATGCATAGACTTGTATGAGGGAAGGAAAGGATATTAAAATGTTCAGATTGTGTAAGTAATCAATGTATATTTTGAAAATTTGGAGAAGGATAGAAAAGAAATTACCACCCACTCATAATTACAGTGTTTAACAATACTGACTTTTAAAATCTGTTTAAAAATAGAGATATTTCTTCCAGATGTATATATCCTTTTATAGAAATGAGATATTAATACATAATTCTTCCAGCTTTTACCTGTGCTGTATTTTATCGATATTTCCATGTATTCCATACCATTCAACCAAATAAAGGTTATTCAAAACTTTTTCCAATTCCCATTTTAACAATCACATAATATGTCATTGAAATTTATTCAACATTTCTCCCACACTGGTTAATTCAGGCTGATTTCTGTCTGAATTAGTTTAAAATTTCAGTTTTACTGATAAAATGTGGTGTATGTGTATCTTTTTTCTTTTTTTCTTTTTGTACATCTTTTTTTCTTTAAAACATTTTTACTTTGGGATAAATTCCAAAACACATTAAGAAGTCAGGTGTTTTAACCTTTTAAAAACCTGCAATACATATTTCAAATGTTTTGTTAAAATCTTGAAAATGTGCATTCTACACCATAACATATTATAACCTTTATATTTATTCATTTGTTAATTTTCCATTCACATCCTTTTTACTCATTTATTGGCCTATGTATATTTTCTAGTTGGTTTTATATGAATTTTTTTCATATAAACCATTCATTTTGCATATTAAATAAAAATGTTGGTATTTTTATATTGTTTGCTTTTTATGTTTCATAAATAGAAGATTGATTATCATATTCTAAAAACTATTGATATTTCTACTATGATTGCTTCTTTTCCTTATAAACTTAGTATATCCATTTATTTGCCTGAGGACTTATGCAAATTAAGGATGGATCTTCTCTCTAGGCTATCATACCTGAAAGAATATTTTGAACACCTACTTAAGAACTAGTAAGCAGGTTTTACTGTTCGTTTATTTCTTAGCAAAGTTTAGGAGGGAGTATTCTGACCTTCTTATGCGAACCTTTATCACAGCAGAAAGGAGTCAGTGGTAACATTTCATGAAAATGCTCATTTTCTCAGTAGAGTGCAATCAGTTTCCCCTAGCTTCTAACAGGATCAAAGAGAATAACCTGCACTTCTAAACAAAGAGATTTGAATGCAAGATTTTGTAGAGGTTGTTTGTTCCCCCTTCGTTCAAGTCTATCACCTAGAAAAGGAGCATCTAGGTCTTGGCCAGACTTGCTTGTGAAAAGCAGAAGATCATCACAGACTGTTTCTTTCATTCTATTTATACTGCCAGTTCTTGCAATATATAAAAACTTCTTTATAGAGTCTGTGTCTTGACAATTATATACTATCTTATTTACCTGATGTTTATCTTAATAATACTAGCACACAGTTTTAATTGTGTAATTTTATAGTAAAGTTTAAAATTTTGTATGGCAGATACCCTGTTATTAGCCTTTTTTTTTTTTTTACCATTTCCTAAATATTAAAGTCTATTTATTCTTTCTAATAAAATAGATCAGATTCTAAAATCATCTCTTTGGGCTTTTTATTGAATTTTCATTAAATACATATACTAATTTTAGAAAATTCCAATATTATATTTTAATAGACATCGTATCTCACAAAAGCCAAAATTTGTAAGTTTCTGTGAAGTATAATGTCTAATGAATGGATTGAAGTGTGTTCTAGTGGAAAGACCACTGGGTTAGGTAGTAGGAGATTTGGTTCCCAGGTCTGGGGCTCAGTGTTCTACTTTTGTGAACCTGGGCAAATTAATTTTCTCTTTTATGGCTCAGTTTCTTTATTTGAATGATAAAAAGGCTGTACTACATAAGACACTAGAATGGTCAATGAATTCCACTCCAAATTGTGAATGCAATGAACCATTTGATGTTACTAAAAATAATTATTTTTTGCCCACTGGCTACTTAACATCTTACTTTAACTACTCTCCCTTCGATTTTAGCATTCCTTTCCTAAATGAAGATATATTCCACAGAAACTGATGGAAATTATTGTGCATAATAAATTATGTCTGCCTTCTAAATACAGATTACCTGATTTCAAGTGGAATGGCACCATGCACTGTATATAAAACTAGAATCCTAGATTTAACTAGTTTTTAGTACTAGATGCTCCTTTGTTTTTAGTAACATAATCCTTCTGGTCCCAGGATATCTCACATAGGATTCCAGTATACAGAAACTAACCTGATGGAAAAGAAGTCATAAATAACAACAACTAAAAAGAAATAATGTTGTAAAGATAAACATAGCTAGTAATAAGCTACAAAATGGATTTAATGTAAAACAATTTGGTTAAAATGAAATCCAACATTTGAAATGCATTCATAATTTTACATACATGAGCTTAAAATATAAAGAATAATGGATTACAAACACTAAAGCAAGATGTGCAAGCCACCATAACAAATGAAACCAGACTCTCGGTGTCTTAATACAATTAAAATATATTCTCTCGTGTCATCATTGAATCTTGTTTTGCTACATGGTATCATTAAGAGACTCAGGGTCCTTATCTCCTATATTCCTATAACTCCTAAGGCTTCATTTTTATCTACATCTAATGGTATGAATGAGCAAAGATGGGGGCGAAGGCACATTCTCTCCTAACCACCTAGATCTTGGGATAACATGTCACTTCTTACTTTCCTTGGCCTCAGTTGTGTAGTTCTAAAGAAATGCAAGGGAATCTGGAAAATATAGTCTAGTGATATGCCACCAAGAAGAGGATCTATTTCATGTGAAAACTAGCAACTTCTACCACTGCCAGCCATTTTGTCATGTAATATTATCTCTTTTTCTCAGCATATAGAACACACAGATCCCTCTCCCCAGGAAAGAACTCAATCCAATCTTTGCTTTCAGTGTAAGCTGAGGCTATCCAAATAATGTACAGTACTCTCTATCAGTCCCGTCGTGACTCCTATTGCACAAGGTCCTATGAAATAAATAGGCACATTTCCTCATCTTCTCACAGTCAATAGGCAGGCAGACTGAATGTCATCTGTCCAGGCAGTTGAGAAAATTGCTTTAGTTAGGGACTAGTGATGCTCCCCGGAAGGGACTCATTTGCCCATTATTTGTGTCTGTTATTCTCTATGACCATATCTGAGATAGATACTGGGGATTATTTCCTCCTCAAAAGCCATGCATATTTTGCAGACTGCTTCTAATGAAATAAGCTTGAGGACCCAAACTTTGCTTATAGTGTAAACAATAAAAGTGTGTGTTTAGCCTGGGCTCATGGTTTTTTGGAAGATTGACAAAAACATCACAGGCATAAGACCTATCTACTCTTAATAAAATCTACGTACCCATAACTAGACAATTCTTAAGCCTTATTTCTTTCTTGCTTCTTTCCCCCTCCTGCTTGTCTTCTCAAATTCATGGTGTTAACTTGAGGCCATCTAGAACAAAACTGTCACCTTTGCCACATGGCTTAGTGATAATTATCCCTAAGTCTCTATCCGTCACTCTTTTTCCAAACCATCTCTTACTATTTAATGTCTAGAAGCAGGTTCCAGAACTCCTGATCTCCGTTCCAGTTCGTTCCTTTGGTTGACCAACCAGTTATTTCTACAGCTCATCAGCATTTAATAACTTGCCAAAGTCACCAATAGTCTTCTAACACAAGCTCATATAGTGTTCCTTCTCAATTTCCCTAAAGCTGCCTCCTCAATGGCACAAGATTTGCCTTCCAAAGTAACATGCCAGCAGTTTTACCAAATATTTTGCCAAAGGTTATCAAAAGCCTCCAGCCTCCTGGCCTCCAATATTGATTGGTTCTTCATTACACATGGCCCACTTACTAAGTCTACTGGTGGGATATTTTCACAATAACAGCCCTCCCAGCACTATTTT
Organism: Hyaena hyaena; assembly: GCF_003009895.1. Lineage (NCBI taxonomy): Eukaryota > Metazoa > Chordata > Mammalia > Carnivora > Hyaenidae > Hyaena > Hyaena hyaena. Next base: position 2,604,021 of record NW_024080836.1, read on the forward strand.
CTCTTTTGGTCAGCATCTGTTAATGGCTAGAATGAACAACTCCATATTCTTGGTATCTTAAATCAGTAAAGATTTATTTTTCAAACATCAAAATCTTGTATGGTTGGCAATGGAACTCTTCTTCACAGAAATAGGTTTTTTTCTTATGTGGCTCACCCATTTTCTAGAACTTTGTTTTCTTCTACATTAAGAAGCTGAATGAGGAAAGAGAGAGCGAGTAGAAAGGACACACGTCTTAATTGCCTTTGTCTGAAAAGTGATACATAACACCTCTGCTCACAGTCACTGGCCAGAAATCCACCATACCCGTTACACCACTGGGCACATGTAGAGTTGAGTCTGGGGACTGTATTTTTTATGTGTTCCCAGGAAGAAGAAGAGTACTGCAGCTCTCTCATGAGCTTACAAATAACAACAAAAAATGATAAAAATTTAGCGTTAAAAGTTGTGTGCTCCTAACACCTGTTTCTATCTCACTCAAATCACTTCTGATACACCACTGGAATGAAAAAGAGTGCAGCAATGATACGCTTCCATCCCTTCACATTCCTAGAACTTCCTTCCACATTTAATTGTTCAAGTATCATAGTTCTGGAATCTGGAAACACTCAAGCTCTCCTTTGTTTCACATGCCCCATACTTCATTGTCAAAGTAAATTATTGGCAGAGGGAGGTGATATTATTACTTGGAACAACGTATATAATAGGTCAGAGGAAGAGGTAGTCGTACACTGCCACAGAAACCACAGGACAATTTTAGGTTACACTGCAATTCCATACAATGCATAAAGTCTTACATTAGATACTAGGTTATTGTCATTTATTTTCTTTAATTTCTTAAAAGGGTACAGTTATTATTTTTACCACAATGAACCTGAAAAATGAATAGTCAGTCTGTGGAAAAATGAGACTTAATTTTAAGAGACGACAACATACATTCTCAGGATTCTGGCTAGATAGGAATCTATTAACTCTGTCTACAGAGAGGGATTGTTTGAAAAAGCTATAGGGCTACATAGATATAATTTGAAAATCACGAAGGAAGCTCTTATGGTAGATAGTTGCTGGTTCTAATTCTCTACACATCCCTGAATTCAGAGTCTTTTCATGTAAATTTGTAGTTCTTCCAGCTAGCAACAAAATCTGTTTCTTTACCCCTTGACTTGAGATACAGCCATATGACTTATTTTGGCCAATGGATTTTAGTAGACGTGAAGAAAGCAAAGGCTTGAATTGTGCATGGTTGGTGGGGCTTACCATCACCCTTCTTGCATTTCCCGTGAGAAAAATATGCCCCAGGAAATGCACCACTCCAAGGAGGATGAGAGACATTGGAGAAGAATTTGACCCATGTTCCATCTTGGATCCAAGGCTATCTCAGCCCAGCTGAGCCTAGCCAGGATCACCCAAACCCTTGGCCAAAAGGCAGACACACTTACAGGATAAATGATGGCTGTTTCAGGTTACTGAGTTTCGGGATGTTTTCTTAGTGGGAATAGTGGATTGATAGAGTCTTTAACAGGTAACAAAATGAACTATGATGAAAGTTATTTGCCAAAGGCAAAAGCCAGGATAATATCAGATGATTTTATTTCCAGATGGACGACCTTTATAACATCGTTTCTAGTTCAAATTTAGTTTCTGTAGGCATCTACCCTGTGCCATGGCTTACGTTCAGAATATCAAAGTCTATATATTCTCAAAGTAAGCAGAATTAAGATGTTGTTAGAGAATTAAGCTTTGTTTATGCTTTTTGCTATAGTTTTCTAGAGTGTGCTTTAAGCATTGGCCACAAGCCACATTGGGACATTAAGTAATCACAATACTAACAGATTTCAATATTCAGCTGGCAACAAGGCCTACAATTATAGTTAAGCTTTGATTCTCTGTGTCTGCAATTACCTAACCAGTGAAAGGAGATTTTCATGATTGCCATTAAGGGTTTAATTATGACTGAGTTAGATACACGAACACTTGTTAGCTAGATGTCTATGCATCCCTGTGGCTATATTGGCCCATCAGAGGATAGAGCCTAGAAAAATAGGCTAAAGTGTAAAGGCAGCCTATCAGCTGTATTACTATGGGCTCAGGACACATTGCTGCCTCTCTAGTTTCCTCTCAGAAGCTTCATACGGATCGGGCCACTTTTGTGGCCTAGTGGCTTGAGAGGGCTGATTGACTTCAAGTGCAGAACAATCCCGATGCAATCCTCTTGCTTTAGGAGTCTGGATACTTCGTCTGTAACAAAGGATAGAGTAAACGGAAGTTCTTAGAATGTAAGTAATAATAGACAAAGTAAACACTTTGAGTTACTTGAAAAAGAACCAAAGATTGGATATTACTAATTCATTGGTTTTATTTATTGAATGCTCCTGTCACTTTAATAGGCCATTTACAAATGTAATCCAACATTGAATATTTAGTGGCTTTGTTATAAACCATATCAAACAATTTGAGTGTAAGCATGTCAGAGGAGAATGTCACTGGTTTTCCTAGTTGCTTGACAGGCATGTTTGTTGGCAGATAATAAGCCAAAAGTGCCATTGTTTTTTTTAAATCTGTGGAATCCAAACAACACTATGAACAAAGGCTCAAGTAGGAAATAGCAGAAATAGATAGTTATCCTGGAGTGCTTTGGAGAAGCTGGTTAGAAAGGATGTTAGATCACAATGGAAATAAGCAAAGGTGATCTTATTTCTCTGAGTGTCTGAAGTACATATTGTCCTGATTAGTTGTTTGCTTAAACAGGATAGTAGTGATTATAATACAGAAAAAAAATTTCACATTTCTGTTACATCAAAAGAAGAAACATTATTCGTTGTCCATATGCTAAATTTATTTTAACAAGGATGTGTCAAACCACTTTTAAAGCTCTAAAATAGTATTTTTCTCCTCAGCTCAAATCTGGTCTATCATTTTAACTACTTGGAAAATAAATTTGATGAGTTTTAGAATGTATCAGAGCATGAAGGATTCTCAGTAGGAATTTCATGCCACAATATATTTTTAGAAAATGTTTGAAATTTAGCTTGAGCCTTGGGATGGATGAAATTACTTTCTTTCATACGTTAAAAAACCCTTAAAATGAATTTAAGTTTGAACAGAATTTTGAAATATGCCATCTATGATTATTGAAGTGGAACAGAATCAGAATTATGATTTAATTCAATTTTATTCATTTGGATTAAAATTTACTAAATTTTTTAAAATACAAAACAAGACCACATGATCCACTTTTTCAATAAAATTCCATATTAAAATTTAAAGTGAGAAACTTGCAACTTAGAATTAAATGTAGAAACAGGGAGACATGAAATATCCCAAAGAACAAAGTCCACATTAAAGTCACATTAGAAAAATAGCCATGTGATAGAAAAGAATGAAAACATTAGAAATGAAGATGTGAAAAGAAGACAAGACCTGAAATACACAAAGTGATTAGATACAGTGTATAGCAGAATACAAAAGTCCACTCTAAAACTCTCCAAACATAGAAATCTTTTCTACTACACACAATGTAAAAAGAAAAAACAGCACATGCAAACTAATGATTGCATTGCCTGTTTAATTTACCAGTTTTTTTGCTTTTTGTTTTTAACACACAGTTGTGTAGCACTCATTATAACTAGACTCTAGCCACTAGTTACTTTATCAACTTGTATCATCTTCCAAGCAATTTTAACAGGTAGGCATTGACATTACTGCTAACGCACAGAGCAGGTAACAATTTGCCTGAGATCACACAGCAGTAAATGATGGAGGTGATACTCAAACACAAGCAGGTTCATTCCAGGGTAAGTGCACAGAACCTTTATACTTCATTACTTCTGTGCTAACCCAACAAGTAGCAACTTGTTTGTCTACATTTATTACCCCACTTATCTTTACATTTGCAGATTGTTGCGAATAGTATATATACTAAACTGAACTCCAATTTTAGCCAACACAAGTTGCATGCTATTATTATTTTTTTAATGTATTCCCCAAACACAATTGAGAAATTGCCATTCCACTGGTGGAATAAAATCATATCGTGTCTAAATACAAAGAGTTTCCACCCCAAAATTTCTTATAGGGAGAACATTACCTTAAAATTGAATTCTTTCAAGGTTTTAAGAAGGTAAATTAGAAATAACAATCAAACATGTTATTTTTGGATGATCATAGAGGGTACCTATAATCTCTGTACTTTTTTTTAAGGGGTCAAACATGGATCTATTTATTATCTTTGGGACTAAAACCTTCCAATTGTGTCAGATGCCATTTTACATATATCTTATATAGATCATTTTAAAAAGCAAGACAGTAAATGATTACATTACAAGAATCACATACTATAAAAATTTTCAATACTAAAAAATAAGACAAAAATAACAAGAGCAACAACAAAAATCTCAACCTTTTCTAGTGTTAATCAAGTAGGAATTTATAACTTGGGATAAAAATTCCATGAAAGCATCATATATTGATGCTAAAACTTTCGGTATCAAATAAACAATGTAAACCAGAAGATAAAGCTTTCTGAGAAATCTTTCTAAACGACAAAGGTAGAACTCAATTGATAACAAAGAAATTGATGTTGAAGATGCATAAAAAGCATTTAAATAAAATTATTTCATATAATGGGAGTGAAAAATGTTTCTAAATTAAATATCATTTTCAGGGACACCTGGGTGGCTTAGTGAGTTGAGCATCTGCCTTCAGCTCAGGTCATGATCTCATGGTTCGTGGGTTCAAGCAAGAGCCAGGAGTCTGCTTCAGATTCTCTCTCTGCCCCTATCTGTCTCCCTCTCTCTTTGCCCTTCCCCTGCTCATGCTCTGTCTCTTTTTCTCAAAAATAAAATAAACATTTAAAAAAATAAAACAAATAAAATATCATTTTCAGCATGTGACATGAACTCAAACTATAACTAATTTTGGAAGAAGCCCTCAAGAGACACTAGGCCTTTTCTCTTATAATCTTAAAAGTTTGTATCCAAAAAAATTTTGTGGTTATATGTGCTAAGTACGCAGTTTATGATATAAAAATCTTAAATGTGTATGATCTTAAGCATTTCATACTTAGAAATTGAGTTCTTTTTGGAGCACCTGGAAATTAAGTGTCCGACTCTTAATCTCCACTTAAGTCATGATCTCATGGTGGTGAGATCCACCCCCAGCCCATCATGGCGCCTAACTAATATTCTCTCTCTCTGTCTCTCTATCTCTGCCCTTACTCCTCTCAAGTGGTCTCACTCTCTCTCTCTCAAAAAAGTCTTTTTTAAATGCTGAGTTGTTTTCTTTAGCTGCTATCTTCATTGTTTGAACAGCAGAAATGAGATGAGGAGCCTTGTTGCTTCACTAGATCTTTATCCAATTCTGTATTCTGTTGAATACTGCTCATGATTAAGAACCTCAATAAATTTTAAATGAGAATATTGATTCTTGTACTCTCCTTTTAAATATACTTGCCCTCTAAGCTTGTACTGAATATATATACTTTTATTTTATTAGTATATACATATTTCACAGCTTAAACAATTTTGTTGCCTATATATATCTTTGTGTGCGTATGTGTGTGTATCTGTCAGTATTAAATTTTAAGTTATTAGAAGATTAGGTTCACACGTTTATTCTCTGACCTCGTGACAAGTACTAATTAAATGTACTATACCCTATTCTTGAAATGATTGGAGAGCACAAAATAATAAAGTTATAATAGTTTTAAGAAAAACAGGTTCCACCAACTGTAAACCATGCTTTGTAAATAATAGTCTATCTTTAAATATTTTATGAGTATTTCACATAAGACTAGTGTTTAAGAATGTGGAGCAAAATGAAGAATTATGTTTTGGAGGAATGTGGATTTAAATGTATTCAAGAAGACGAGCCTTATGAGGAATTTAAAGAAACTGATTGACACCAATGAACAATAGTCTCAGGGGGGCTCATATCCCAAGTGTTAGGGAAAAACTCTTACAAATGACAGGAATTCTCACAATACTTTTAAGTGATACAAAATAGGGCTTATCTGGCTGGAAAGATGAGAGAGAGAGAGAGAAAGAGAGAGAGAGAGAGAGAGAACACCAGTGTCCTGGAATTAAAGTGAGAAGGAGTTGAATATCAAATTAAGAATTTATATTTAAACAGATACACAATGGAATGTCTACTGAAGAATGCTTTATTGAAAGAAAGTATTTTGTAGAAACAATGGTGATATGAAATGGCCTTTGAGTAAAATGATCTTTGTATGTATGTTATGAACTAAGGCAGGAATAGATCAGCTTCTAGGGAAATCAGAATAGAAAGATGGCTATGTCAGCATAGAGAGGAGTCCATTCATGAGACAATAATAAGAACATAATCATGGTGTCCTTCTTGGAGAAAAGTGGGGACCATGTGTAAATTGTCAACATAGTAGGGATAGAAGTTTAATATGTAATTACTAACTCTATAAAAATATCCACTAGTGAGCTTCACAGTTGCATTTTTCTTTAAATTAAGAAAACTACATTCCCCATTTCATTATCAGATTTGTAAGAAACAAAACAGATTTAAAAAATAGGGATAGGGTGGATTTATATAAATCAGTCGCAGAGATCAGAGAAATGCATAAACACCAACTCTTAGTCCTGAGAGACTGGTCCATAGTGCCACCTTGTGTTGATGATCTGGATTTTCTGTTTTGTTTTGTTTTGTTTTGTCTTGTTTTGTTTTGTTTTCTTCTGTTTTGTTTCTAGTTTTATTTTCAAAGATGAATTTCTTGTGTTAAACCAAATACGGAAGCAAATATGGATGATTTTGCCCTAATTTCATATTAGTGAAGTCCTGAAACAGGTAGCAAATAAATATTTTTAAATAATTCTTGTTTACTAGTTAGTTTTTCTGCTCACCCTGTTGCAAATTTGTGCATTTTTTTAAAACTAAAATGTGGTCAATCTATCGGGGCCATGGGAAGGAGTCCTGGGAACAGGTGGGTTCTGTACTGAATCTAAGGGGAGAACTAAACAAAGCATGTGTTGTTGTTTTCTTAATTTTTTTTATAGCTTATTTATTTTTGAGAGACAGAGCATGAGCGGGGGAGGGGCAGAGAGAGTGGGAGACACAGAATCTGAAGACAGACTCCAGGCTCTGAACGGTGAGCACAGAGCCTGATGTGGGGCTCGAACCCATGAACCATGAGATTGACCTGAGCTGAAGTGGGACCTTAACCAGCTGAGCCACCCAGGCGCCCCCAGAGCATGTTGTTTTGAAGTCATTATAATCAAAGAAACTACATGACCCGGGTATGCACATTCTACTATACACTACAATTAATTGGTATTGGGTAATCTGTTTTCCAACTGTGTTTTAAATGGGCACAAATTACTGACATTTTAGTGGAAAGTTTTTGTGAATTCACTGTTCTGGGAATGATTGAAATAGGAACTGATCAAATCTACCTTTACCAAGTCTTTTTATTACATCTAAGCCTTCATTATTTGAACTAACAGTGGATTACTATTCTAATCAACAGCCAAATTGGATCTCCTCCATTAATCTCTGGAGAGCTAACAGACAAAAATGCTTGGGGAAGATAATTTAGATAATAAACCACAAACCTTATTTTGAAAACAACTATCCAAAATTGTCTCATGGCCCACAGTCTTGGGATGTTTTCGACTGAATACTTTTTCTTCCTTGAAAATCATAGTAGCTATTCCTCTCCTATCATCCTTTCCTTCATCCCTGTCATCTCCTATCAGTGATTGATTCATTTAAAGGAAAACAAGCTTGAACTGACTTTTTGTACTTTCCTCTTCCTATTGTCAAATAACCTCTATATCCTTAAATATAGGTACTAAATTTAAAAATAACAATAGCATATGTGATTTATTTAGAGTGTAGCCTACTACACTACCCATGATACTAGGTCCTAGTGGTACTAGACCTATCCCTGAAATACAAGTAGAATCCACAGATTCTTACTCAAGCCAGTGTAATTTCTTAATGAAAAAGTTAGATATACCAACATGCCTCTAGAGTCTTTATTATTATTATGAAACAAATGATTTAGTGTGTTTTATATATAGATATTTATTGGTATATATAAACTTTAATATATAAGTTTAATTATATGTACAACTCCACTGGAAACTGTATTTCCTATAGTTGTGCAATGAGTTGATAATTGATAATGAGATTCTTTAAGTGTCAGTAGTAAATAACTAAAGTAAATTACCTTTTAAGGATAATTTTATATTCTATGTAAATTTTACTATAGGCAACCTTCTTCCCATCTAGCACATAAGTCAAAAATTTTCATTTTTAGAATTTTAGTATGTTAATTAAAATTTCATACTCTTAAGACCAATCCAACTATATGCTTAATTTTTGTCAAAGAATCTCAGCTCTTCATAAAAACACATTTCTTAAACGACAAACAAGGAATTTGTCTCTAACAATTATTCTGGATGTCATGTCTTTCCCTTTCATCATAAATATTCTGTCATTCCTTTGCAGAATGCATATTTTTTTTTGTCTATTTGAGGTGCATTATTTTTCGGGGAAAGCTGCTCAACAGATTAGGGAATTTGAGCTAGCCAGTGGAGAATTTACCAACATAAGCCCACTACACCTAATTATAAAAGATGAAGGTTTTTAAATTTGCATAATAGCAACTATTGGTAGGGGTCACTAACATATTTGCATTATCTACTTATGATGTTCCATACCAACACTTTTAAGCACCACTGAAAAAACAAAAAAAGTCTGCTAAGTCAGATGCTTGTAGGCGTCAAAACGTTGTAACCTAAAATGCAGGCAGTACCTTTTTCTACCCACATGCTTGGGTTCTGACAGCTTTCTAAAATCAATTTCTAGGTTTTGGTACTATTTTATCTTCTGAATTTTGAAATAAACCATCTTTCTATCCACAACTGCATGCAGCAAAAGAAACGCCTGGTGCTTCAAAACCAGCTCCCAAGTGCTCATGTATCCGTTTTACAAATAATCATTCCATTTGCTCTCATTACTAATAATTAATGGTTACAAAATGGCATTCACAAAATAGAAGTGCAAAGATGGCAAGAATAGTGGTTGGTTATAAAAATTTCCCCTCTCTAACCAATAATACAGGAATATTTCGTTCTTGTTAGAAAATGTTTAATACCTCTTGATTATGACATTTAGATTTAATATTTGTGTCTTAGGCAAAAGAATTAGAAACAGTTTTCTACATACCATTAGAATATTCCCAAGAAAGAAAGAAGGGTACATTTCAATCTACCCAAATATAATAATGCTAGAAAAAAATATAGTTTTTAGTTTTTTTATTACTGTTTCATCAGCTCTCATGGAAAATAATTAGGAATGAGTATAAAATTATTTTTGATGCAGACGGTTGCTAACACCTAGGGGAAAAAAAGTCATCTAGTTTTTGTTTCCATTGTGGTTTTAACTGACCTACTATGTTTTCAGTGGTGTCTTTATTTCTCAGCATTTTCTTCTCAAAGTACTCTTGTCTCACAGCATCGTTTTTAATATTTAATTGAAAGTGAGTATTTGGTTTATTTTAGTAAATCCATTTCAGTGGTTCACCTGTCCTCAGAACACCAGTTTTCACTTCTGTACTGTGTGTGTACTGAAGTATTTTACCTCTAAATTCATATGTTGATTTTTGTTTGCTTATTTTCATGAAGTTCCACATGGCTACCTATTCTTCACAACTAGTGTAATAATGTTGAGTTTTTATTACAATACTTTAGGCCTGGCTCACTTTCTATTTGATATTCTCACAATGGCGATAGTGGCACATTGCACAGAGCAGGTAGTCAGTATTCATTAAGTAAGTAAAGAAATAAATGAAATTCACTTGGTACTATTTTGAGGACAACGAATGTTTACTAGTAAAAAATTGAAGTAGGATCTATCATACAAAATAGATTATTAAAGTTCTGCCATGAAGGTATTATTCATAAAATATAGTTGTCATGTTGTGGCAAGGAGGCAATATGGAGTAGTGGAAAAACCATGAACTCTAGAGTCATAAAAAAGCAGATTTAATTCAGGTTTAATTTCTGTAAGACCTAGAAAATTGGGTAATTATTAGACTTTTCTGAGCTTCAGGTTTATCTTCTATAAAATAAGGGCAAAATATCTGTCTTATAAGATTTTAATGATGAATAGAAATAATATATGTAATACCTGGACTTGGCACACAGAAGCTGTCTAATTAATAGTAGCTATTATCATCATAATTCTTTTTATGTTTACTTATTTATTTTGAGAGAGAGAGACAGAGACAGAGACAGTGAGCAGGGGAGGGGGGTGAGTAGGGTCAGAGAGAGATGGAGAGAGAAAATCCCAAATAGGCTCTGCACTGTCAGCACAGAGCCCAACACAAGGCTCAATCTCATGCAGTGTAAGATCATGACCTGAGCTGAGATCAAGAGTCAGTCGCTCAACTGACTGAGCCACCCAGGTGCCCCTCATCATAATTCTTTTTAGCAAAATCTCAAAATTGATTATCAACCCCTTTTTTCTATTTTCTAGATAAATTATTTCAGATGCTATTTAGATATTTACACAATAGCAGCTACAAAAAGATCATTTCCCTAAGTTACTAGGATTCTTTTAGCACTTGGGATGGAGGCAGTGGCTTCCTGGGACACCAACATTGCTCTTAGTCTCCATACACTTAAGTATTTTCATGTGGACTGAAGAGCACTTGCTGAAGACTCAACCAGCCATTTTCCTGAGTGTGTCTGCCTGTAATAAGAAATTTCCGCTCTCTTCTGTTCTCCATTCCCTTGAAGTCTGGCATAGGTGCCTCTTATATCAGGAAAATATTATTATGAGGTTAGAAGGAATGGAGCACAGCATAAAGGTGGTTTCTTCTAAGCATCAATCTACAAGTATTTAATTCAAAATGTACAATGTTCAGGACACTAATGCTATCACAGTCTTCCATTCTCTAATTCACAGAATCACAGGGGACATGTTATTACCTTTAATATGATTTTTTTGAGAATGCCTTTTTTAAAATGTTCATTTATTTATTTTGAGAGAGAAAGAAAGTGCACAGAGGAAGGGCAGAGAGAATCCCAAGCAGGCCTGCACTGTCAGCACAGAGCCCTACGTGGCGCTCAAATTCATGAACTGTGAGATCATGACCTGATCTGAGCCAAAACCAATTGTCAGGGGCTGACTGAACCACCCAAGAACCCTGAGAATGTCTTAATAAAAGTTGAACATAAACTTACAAAATTATCATAGTCATACAATGAGACACAATAGAAAGCTAAAATCATAGCATATTAAATCCTAAAATGGCCACTCTTAGAAATTATTTCATAGGGGGCAACTGGGTGGCTCAGTCAGTTGAGCATCCAACCTCAGTTCAGGTCATGATCTCACGGTTTGTCGGTTCAAGCCCTGTGTCAGCCCAGAGCCTGGAGCCTGTTTTGGATTCTGTGTCCCCTTCTTTCTCTGCCCCTCCCCTGCTCTCTCTCTCTTTCTGTCTTGCTCTCAAAAATGAATAAATATTTTAGAAAAAGTTTTCTAGAAGTCATTTTGTATATGAGAAAACAATTCTTAAGGGATTGGATGATTTCCTTCAGCAGATTTGCTATATAGGAATGGTGACTCCAGGATGGGAATTAGATTCTTTCTATGTACTGTGCTGGGTGTCTTCAATTACACTATATTTAAGCATGTGCCTGTGAAAAAAGTAAGGCTCATTACCCTCCAGGAATATGGTGACTTCAGACACTTTTTTTTTTTATTTAATTCCAGGATAGTTAACATAGTGTTCTGTTAGTTTCAGGTGTACAATATAGTGATTCAACAGTTCCATACATTACTCGGTGCTTTTATCCTCTACTTTTATTTTGTCTCCTAGCAGATTCACACGTGACATTTATGATACAACACAGTGTGTGAGTATTTGGAGTGTGCCTCTTTCGCATTAAGAATTTTTTAAGAGAAAAAAATGTATCTAGTTTATACAAGAAAATGTGTCATTCTTGGTCAGCTCTATGTTTAATCAGATATAAAGACTTAGAGAAAGGATTTAGGAAACAGAGATCTCTGGGGCGCCTGGGTGGCTCAGTCGGTTCAGCTTCCCACTTCGGCTCAGGTCAGGATCCCGCGGTTCATGGGTTTGAGACCCGCATCAGGCTCTGTGCTGACAGCTTGCTCAGAGCCTGGAGCCTATCTTAGGATTCTGTGTCTCCTTCTCTCTCTCTCTCTCTCTCTCTCTCTCTCTGACCCTCCCCTGCTCACACTGTCTCTATCTCTCTCTCAAAATAAATAAAACATTTTTTAAAAAAAAAAGAAAGGGAGATCATAAAAAAAAGAAAAGCATTTTATTTCCACAATGAGTCATGCTTTGAAGAGTAAGAGTCCGGAGAGTCAAATGTCATTTTTTTAAAAACCATACAAATGTAACTGGAAGATAATGTATATATTATAATGCTGCAATCATAAAACAAACCCAAAACAGCATTTATTTACAAATCAAATATGACAAGAAGACAAGTTTCCTTTAATTACAATTGCTTGATATATTGGGCAATTCCAGTGATTAAAATTGCACGGGAAGTGAGGCTGTTTTCACTGGCTCCTAGTGAATACATCCATTTACTTCACACTTAAAGCAAATTCTGAGATTTTTCACTTGGATTGCTCAGGATCCCGTCGGTTTCTGCTCTCTCGAGGTAACTTTCAAGCCCCGCGTTTTCTGTAACTGGATTCCTCAGCACTTTCTAGGACAGAAAGTTATCAATGAGCCTCTAGTTTTATTATTAACTCCTTAACAGTGGAATAAAGCCTTTTCATCATTTTCAGCCACAGAAATAAAAAGTATATAGCCACATTTTCTGTTGCATGAAGTTAGAATATCACCACCAAGTATAGTAAATGTGTACTCGCCCCTCTGTGAGCATCAAAACTAAGCGTATGTGCGTGTTCGCGCATGTGTGTTTGTGTAAGCACGCGTCGTGTGTTCCCTGTCATATCTTCACCTTGATAATAACAATAGTGTATGACTCTGCACGAGTGTTTTTCGCACTGCACATTTTGATTTGCTGGTTTCTGAACTCTTGACGAATTTGGTGACACTGTGGCTGATCCACTTTATCCCTGCTTTGTTTGGGCATGGTCTTGCTCTCTGAGGCTCCACTTCCCCGTTTTCATTGACTTCAGGAAAAGGTTCATTAGGCCTGATCTCGCTTAGTCTTTTTTCTTCCTCCCCTTTCTTCTCTCTTCTCCACGCTGGACTCTGGGGCTCTTTATTCCTCAGGTCCCCTGTAGGTTAAGCCTAAGCTCTTATCCTCTCTTCTCTTTAACTCTCAGTCGGCATTGGCATCTGTATTCCGTAACCCTCCATATAAATAAATAAAAGCAGGTACCAGCCTCCCAAATCTCCAGGTCTAGCCAGACAAACAGCTTGAGATACAGCTCCTGTCACAATTTCATACATCACCTTGGAGCAAAAACTCCCCGATGCCATTGAGATGCATCTGACTGTAACTTAAATTCCCTGGTGTTTAAGTTTGCCAGACTCCTACAAAGCTCTACATAACCTACAAACAATTAACATCTAAAGAAAAACAAATTATGAGCATAAATAATGCACTGGCGGAAGGAATGGATGTATCTGTGCATGGGATAATTAAGAGTTTCTGTGGAGATTTTTATGCTTTTTGAAGGGTCTGATCTGTCAGAAGATGACTAGGGTCTGAGCCAGTTTGAGTAGTGGGATCGGTAATGTGCATTTGTCAAGATTTTTCACTCCTCATTCTGTGTATTCGTGATTCCTGCTTTTTATAAAAATTTTGCGTTTTTAATATAGTATGCCCCTTTGGAATTATTCCAAAATGATGACTGTTTGAAAATGAAACTCATGGGGGGAAAAGCTAGTACTCTCACTCTTGTAAAGTTTTGTTTTTGCCTCTGTTTTTAACCTTGAGGTTTACACGAAGTTGAGCTATTCATATTATCCAATCATAAAACATTATCATTCTGGGTTTATGTAAGTTCCCTATCTTGGTGAGTATGGTGGTTGCTCATCTGCTTAATTTTTAAAATCCCTTTTCAGCCCTGTTTGTTGCTGAACCACACTCATCACTCCCTGAATGGGCAACTATTTGCATGTGTAGCTTTTTATTATATTGTGTTCTTGCAAAATGTGAATGGTGTTATGTGCGTTATTTTCCCATAAATGACATTATTCTATAACTCTTTCTGTTTTCTACTTTCACCTTCTATGTTTTTAGTACCCATCCCTGTTGTTAGGTATACTACTAGTTCATTGGCTGTAACAGCTCACAGTGTTCATGCTGTGTACCTAACCACATTTTGCCTGTACATTAGAGGTCTGGACTTGACTTCGGAGTAAAGAAAAACAGACCCATAGCCTAAAGTTTTATCTTGCTCTTGGAGTTTTTTCTGTGTCTGTGCTGGGTGAAAGGATATAATGATCTGATTCAAGGATGGAAACAAAAGGAGAAAGGATGTGAATCAGAATTATAAGTCATTTAGAATAAGTAGGATTGAGGTTTCGATGTTTTAGATTCAAAATTGTACAGGTTACATCTATTCAGACTTGTTGGATGCTAACCTTGGCTCACTACTCACCAACTCTGTAACCTGAGAATAAGTTACTTGACCTTTTAGGCATCAGTTTCCTCATCTGTGATACGGATAGAAAAAGAATTCATCCCTTGTACCAATCAAAGAAGGCTATATTACGTTGCTACAGCAAACCATGCCCATGTCTCAAGGGATTAAGGCCACAGAAGCTATTTCTTGCTTATTTACATGTCTATCAGGGTTGGCTGGGGCATCTACTCCATGTTGCTTTCGTCTTCACTGAAGGATCTTGGCTGATGGGGCAACCACCATATAGATTTCTGGCTGTTGAGATCAAGGGAAAAGAGAGCTCTGGTCCAAGGATCCTACTCAACCCCCCAAGGTCGTAAAGGAAAATCTCTGTAAGTGCCCAGAAGTTGAAGATCCTGAAATATTCAATGAACATGCTTAATGGGTACCATATGCCTCACATAACTATTGTAAGGATTAATGAAGTTATCTCTTATGAAGTGGTTAGTATTATACATAGAGTACAGTAGATACAGTATAAATATCAGCTGTTATTTTATAGTTCTTAAGATATATAAAGCTTTCATGTTTTCCTAATACTCCCTAAACACTGCATTATATCACTTCCAAATCTTTTTTCCCCCCACATCCCACTAGAAAAATAGGCCAACACTCCCTTCATGTTTCAGATGCATAGTATTTTTCAGTATCTTGACCCTCATTTCATTTCTTTTGGTTTTCCCAGCCACTGATTCCTTGCCAATTCTGCCATCATAACTATATCTTGCCCCTTGGATCTACCTGCACGACTGGTCTTGGTGACCATTGGTTCACAGCTGTATTTACTATAGCTTTATTTATATGTTTTGTCATATAAATAAAATTATTGTCTAAACTAGCACATTTTAAGAATAAAAGGGGGCAGTAAGTCAAAACTGGGACGACTTCAGGGAAAATGGGGTAGATAGTCCCTCTACTTGTTGAGTTTAGCAATACATTAATGGGCTGCTTTAAGTGCTTGCTATGGTCCTTTTATTCCATATGATGTCAGTTCACCAGGCTTGTTTTAGCCTTGAGGATTTTCTCATTTTTTAAGATACCTCACCCATCACTTTTCCTGATATCCTTTTCCAATTCCTTCATTCCTCCAGCTAGCATGTTTTTTCCCAAAGAAAGAGGAGGGTACTTCACATTGTATGAAAATTATTTACATACTTATCTCCTAAAGCTATGAAGTCCTTGAACACAGGGATCTCATTTCATTAGTCTTTGTATCCCCGGGAACCTACAAGACTCGACACATGGTAGGCAATCAATGTTTGTTGCACGGATGAATGCAGTCCTAGAAATGTAATACCTTAATTAAGGAGACCAAATCTTTAATGGGTTGGGAAGTGGGTATTTTAGCCATTGTGGGAGAACAGCTGGGGATAGATTTTTGAAGAAGAAGGTATTTCAGGATTGTCTTAAGATTTCTTGTCAATCAACGTTTTTGTTTACATTCAAATACTTATTCTGATTGATATCTGGCATTTGAAGTCATTAGTTTATAAGAATTACAGTGCTCTAATACTATCTCTATAGGATAGTTTTAGATGTTCTAAAACTACAGATATTTTATTAATAATAATAGTAGTAGGGGTAGTAGTAATGATCACATGAATCTTTAGAGAATTTATGCCCTTTTAATACCTGGCATTTTTTTTTTTTTATTGAAAAAGAAAAAAGCCCACAATCCTATCACTGACAGAATTTATCAGGCTTCCTAAAAAGTATTATCGCCAAAGAGTCTGGCGATAATACTTTTAAAAAGACTAAAATTTGCACAGTAATTCCATGTCCTCAGTAACTCTCTTTAGGATCAGCTTTGTTTATATTATAGCCCTTTTATTTTCCCACACAGGGCATTTCAGTATTTCAAGGGTCTCTCTCCCCAACTCCTGCCACTTGCATCTCCAATCCATGCACTAACACTCATGGGGCCAGTAACTGCAAACCAGTAATTAGGTCACATGATTCCCTTTACCAAAAATGATTAAGGTGGATCTTTATAACTTGAAAATTAAGGCCAGCATGTCATCTGACATCCCTCATCAGTTAGGCCCACCTTACCTACTAGACTCAAGACCTACTACTGCTCACCACCATTATTACTCTTTAGTCATGCAATTGCTTGCCTGAATGTACTGAATACTTGCACAACTATGTCTTTTTTTTAGGCTTCTTCTTCCTTCCTTCATCCTTCTAGAAGAAAACCTCTACTTTTTCAATACTCAACTTAAATAACACACTCTCCTTCCATTCCTTTTCCATGTATTTACAATTTTACCTTTGTTTAGCTTTTATATCTCAAATGGATTTGAAGTTCCTTGAATTTTTATGTCTTGTTGATATTTATTCCTTTAGCACCTACTTAAGCTTCTCCAAATTGCAGTTACTGATTTTTAAACAGAATTGAATTGGGGCACCTGGGTGGCTCAGTTGGTTAAGCGTCCGACTTCAGCTCAGGTCATGATCTTGTGGTCCATGGGTTCAAGGCCTGCATTGGATCTGTGCTGACAGCTCAGAGCCTGGAGCCTGCTTTGGATTCTGTGTCTCCCTCTCTCTCTGCCCCTCTCCCACTCATGCTCTCTCTCCATCTCTCAAAAATGAATAAATGTTAAAAATAAATAAATTGAATTGAATTAATTATTGTAAAATAACTTATTGCATTAAAGTTCCAGTTCTGAACAAAGATAATTTTTTAAACTGTTAGATTTGGGGGATGGACTAGACTTTCACAAGTGTTTCATATCTCTCAAAGATTTTACCCAGGTACATGGTTCTAGGCTGAAATCAATCTTTCCTCTTTCTTGATTTCATTGTTTCCTTTACATCAAGATTTATAAAAAACCAATCATAGAAAATGCTTTATAAAAATATTAAAATGTTTTCCAAAGTATGCACAATGATCATGAACTAAAAACTATTAATATTGTTTGAGGCTAAAACCTCTAATAATCTTAATATAAGGTAATGCAAAATGCCTATAATAGTGACATCTGGTGGCTCATAGGAAAAGTTACATTAATTTACCAATTTTAATTTCTGAATGTTTCTATTTAGTGAGAAAGTTGCCTTTGTCCATGTAAACTAGTACTAATAATTCAAAATATTTGTTTCATCTCTTACTGAGAAAATTAACATTATGCTATATGTATTATTTTCTAATATGTACAAGTCTTAAATACATAGGGTTAGTTAGTAAAAGTAGGCCAGATTGAAGACCTGAGTTCTTCTTAGACCTAAAAGGAGTGGAAGGTGGAAGAAGACATTAATAGCATCTGTAATTCATAACACTGTAACTCTAAATGAAATACTCCCTAAACCATCCTGGTTTTCTAGAACATATATGTCAAAATCCATCCTTTGTACCTACCTGGTTTGAATCATTGTGGTGGAACAAAGATAAAGAAGAAGGAGAAGGAGAGAAAGAGGAAAGAGATTGGAATTCCAGAACAACTCTGCCACTGCTGGATTTTGTGACCCTGAATCAGTCCTTTAATTCCTTGGACCTCAATTTTCTAATTGGAATGATTTAGACTAGATATCTTCCATCTTCAAAATTCTTAATGACAGGGACTTAATAGACAGTGATGGTTAATTACAATGACATAGCTCTCCTCTGATATTTGGCTTTTGGTGCATAGAGGATAGGTATTTTTAAAAATGATAATAAGGCTTCTTCAAATTTATATTCAGTATTCATGTAACATCCATTATCAGAGGACCCAATGGGATAACTCAAGATTCCCAGGACCACTGGCAAGGAGCCAAAGCTATTACAGTCACATTTGTGAATAAATTAGAAACAGCTTAGGCTCAGTTTCTCACACTCAAGAGTCGACTAAATGGACCTGCTGCTCTATCCCCATTCAGCAATTTCCAAAGTCTGTTAGAGAACAGATTGATTAGAATCATCTGAACACTTGTTAAATATATGTCTCTCGTGCGCCCCACTAAACCTACCGGAGGGAGATGACCAGAAGCCATATTTTTAACAAGCTCTCCTGATGATAATGGTGGTTGTCCTGGTTTGGGTACTACTTACTTTCCCAACTCAGAAACCATGTATTTTCAGATAGAAAGGGAAACTGGTACCATCTAGGTGGTAAAAGATAAACCCCTTTTCAACTGAAGTGTCTACAGTGCTCACACAAGTAACTTAAATGGGGGAAAAAAAAACTCAGCCAAGTAGGAATTAAGGAGAATTCTAGAGAACATGCCCCATGTAAAGTAAGGAGCCTCTAATGAGCTCTAGTAGGCTTCCCAGGGTTGCCCTGTGTTTTGTAAAAAGAAGATGAAAATAGGATTCTTATGTGAGATCTCCAATTTGTAGGAGTTGGAACAAATTCAATGTGAGCTAAATGAAACACATTTGTGGCTTCAAGTTTATATTCTCTATTTGAGATCCAATGCTCATTGTGCCCTCTGCATCACACTTCTCTCTTTTTCAGCTCCACTGCATTTTTCAGTCTAATGCGTGTTTAACCAGCCAGACGAACTTACAGAAAACTCCACATGGAATGGCCATTCTATCTTGTCTGTTGTCACAGTGTTTCAAATTCGTATAAAATTGTTGAAACCTTGCCTCTTCCGTGAAACATTTTGGAACCGCACTCTCTAAACTTCTGCAAATGCACTCTTCTCAAGTGTGAAGCCCGTATATCTTATCCAAGTCTATTATTTAACAAATATTATGATAGGTATTTTTCATCTTCACATAAACTATCTACCATAGGCTTTAGCTGAAACAAGTGAAGATAATATTTCCAATAATAATTTTCATTAGTGACTAAGTGTATTACATACAATTGGCTTTCACATATAAATTTCAATGTCGAAAGCTTATTATTTATTCATTATTGAGTGCCTATTACTTGCTTAACAATACCCTGATTAAAAGCATATACCATGAGGGGCACTTGTATGGTTCAGTCAGTTAAGCATCCCACTCTTGATTTTGACTCAGGTCATGACCTCACATGGCTTTGGGCTCACAAAGTGGAGCCTCATTGGGATTCTCTCTCCCTGCTCTCTTTCTGCCCCTTCCTTGCCCATGCTCTCTCTCCCTCTCAAAATAAATATTGTTTTTTAAAACAACTACTGTGAACATCTGTCTTCATTCTAAAGGAAGAGAAAAAATTTTGAAAATAACTAAATGAAGACATTTCCCAATAAGCAAATTGAAAAACTTCACGATGAAATGTTCTCATAAGCCTGGATCCTAAGACAATATGAAAGAAAGCCTCTGGGACATACGACAAAGTGAAAGTCTTTAAACAGAAGCCCAGCAATGTTTCATAAAATAAACTCAATGTCTTATATTAGAAAAAAGTTCTAATAATTGGCCAAAGGTCAATTTTCTTTGTTCATTCTTTTTGTTGATTGTTTTAGTTGTTATGAGTGATAGAATAAGGTTTTCAGGTGACAGGGCAACACTTCAAATTCCCCTGAAGAGAAAGGAAGGAAAATAAAAGCACATTACAGTGAGAGAAGATCCCTACTAGTAGTGTGAGGACTGAGGCACACCAAAGCACTATCAATTATCTCCACATTTTCGAATTGGTCATCCAAAGGAAATTTGGGATTTATTGTAGCCTGGAATGCATCCAAAAGCCACTATTTCTGAATATATGACATATCACCAGGACTCATATCATTGTAAAATGATATGACTTGTTAATTTGAATGAAGATAAAAGATATCGAAATTTTATGTCTTATAATAAGCATCACTTATATGACATATTAATAGAATTTATAGAGGTTGATGATTTATTTAACATTAACTATGATTATGGCCTTATATGAGATGATGGAGAGAGAATAAAAATAAACACAAAGGATCATTTCTACCCTAGAGTAGCTTCAACTCTATTTTAAAAATACAAATAAAGTATAGGCATAAATATGCCTCAGAACAAAGCAGGATTCCAAATGCATTGTGTATTTTGATGAGAACGTGGTCCACCAAGTTTTAGGGAAGTAAAGATTCAAAGTACAGTGGCAGTTGCTAGGGAAGTTAAATAAGCTATTTTTAAATAGTCAGCATAGTTAACTAGGTTCAAGTCTTCTAATTCATTCAATCATTATTCATTCAACAAACATTTGTTAAGTGCTTTTCTGCATTTTTATTAAAAGGTAATGCATTCATATGGCTCAGAAATTTTAAAAAATGTAGTAAGAAGTCTCACTACTGCCTCATCCTCATATACTCCCATTAGCGATCATTTTTATTAGTTTTTTCTTATCCTTATAGATTCTTTATGCAAATGTAAGAAAATATTAATGTGATTTAATAGTTTAACCCCTATAATATAAAAAGATAGCATATTATAAGCACTAGTCTTTTTTATTTTAGTGTTAATTTATTTTTGAGGTGGGTGGGGTCAGAGAAAGGGAGATAGAGAATCCCAAGCAGAGCCCAATGTGGGGCTCGAACTCACTCATGAACAGTGAGATCATGACCTGAGTTGAAATCAAGAGTCAGTGGCTTAACCGACTGAACCACCCAGGTGCCCCATGTAAACACTGGTCTTTACCTTACTTTCAATTTTATAAAAGTCTCCTATATAATTGAACAATATTCCAGTCTGTGATTATACCATCGGTAAAGCCATCCCCTCCAGATGGATACAGTTTATATCCAATTTCTTGCTAATATCAACAGTACTAAAATTGTTCCAATAATAATCTTGTAAATGAGTGTTCATATCCCTTGTCTTTTCCCACCAAACTCCCTTGACAGATTCTAATACTCTAATAATACAAAAATTACCACTGGTTCAAGAGAAAAGAAGGTTAAGAATGAGGCTAGGGAGCAAAAAGTAAGAGAGGAGAAGAGAGGTGGTAGAGGCAAAGAAGTGTAAGAATGGACAGGCCCTGGGGCGCCTGGGTGGCTTAGTCGGTTGAGCGTCCGACTTTCGCTTGGGTCATGATCTCGCGGTTCGTGGGTTCGAGCCCCGCGTCGGGCTCTGTGCTGACTGCCAGCTCAGAGCCTGGAGCCTATTTCAGTCTGTGACTCCCTCTCTCTCTGACCCTCCCCTGCTCACTCTGTCTCTCTCTCTCTCCTAGAAATAAATAAAACATTAAAAAAAAAAAAAAAAAAAAAGAATGGACAGGACCTACTCTGAATGCTGACCATTATTAGAGCATTATTTCCATTCCCACAGGAGCTTTAGTTCTGAAATTAATTATCCAATTGTAAAAACTAAAAATCCTGTCATGGTCGACTATAAAATATAAAGGAAAATAAATGAAAAAGAATGAACAACATAAATTCAATACTAATTGCTCCAGAAATCCTAAACATTCTTCTATGATATAGATATACATATCATATATATATGATATAGATATACATATCATATATCGATATATAGATATATATACAATTGTATGTACATATTTGTGTGGACAATTATATATTGTCTGCTATATGATAAATATAGTATATAATTGTGAGCTTGATATATATTATTGCTGTTGATAATATCCCTCAATACAAATCACGCCATGAATTGCCCTCCAATTCTTTGGGAGCAATCTTAAGGAATCCTAACGCAACTTAAGGGAAACGTGATATTTTTGTCTATCCACACCTCACAGGATGAATTTTTCCCCCAGTAATAACCACCTATTCTATCCTAATCTCTTATTGGTATTAAGTTGTGGATCATTACACAGTCAAAATGTTAACTGAATCATGTCATGTCCCATGGAGTTTTATCATGTTTAAATTTTCAAAACTTGACTACATGTAGGAAAATGAAAGATATTAAAAAAACCAAAGCCCAGGTTCTTCCCAAGCTCTGACAGCTTGAAAGGAGCTCCAACAGAGAAACAGAAGTAAAATGAAAACTCCTGGAGCCTCAGCCCACCTATACATGACTCTAATTGGCAGCCTTCATAGGGAATTTGTCAGTCATTCCAGTTCCATAGACTATTTCCTGATTAACTTTGAAAACACAGACATCATCTGATACTGTGATGTATCTCCAAGTTAAAATGACAGCTACATATTTCACAAAAGTTTGCATTCAGGGTCTACATTTATTTTAAAACATACTTGTTCCATATTTCTTTATCGCCTTTATTAGAACAATTGCTTAAATATCAACTTCAGATCCTAGTCCTGTTGCAAATGAGATCATGTTCATGGCTCATTTAGTAAATTTATCTTTTGAGAATGTCTCTCTCTAAATGTGAAATATTTCAAAGCTCTTCTCTGTAATGTGTGTGCATAATAGAACATACCTGACATACACTTTTGAAAACTTGTAAGATCCTTTGCTAATTGAAAAAAAAAATATGCTGCTGCTTCAGGAGATCTCAGAGAATTTCAAAATTATCTGGTTTTAAAATCCTGTACACTTGAGAGGGATCAATATTATTTTGAAGAATATGTGACTTCGGAAAGCTCAGAGTCAGTGGTGGAGATCAAAATAGAACCAATGAATCTTGCCTCTCAATTTGTGTCTCTAGCTAACCACATTAACTGGACAATTTTCTTTCATCTGTGTATTATTAATAACATAATATCCTGTGACACAACAGACTAATAGCCTCTTTGGAGAATTATCTTAGAGTTATGTGGCACACGTTTTTAAAAAGAACATGTTATGTGCATATATATATATATATATATATATAACTTATGACTGTCACATAATTAATCACCACCTATTTAGGTGAGGGTTTTCATTTTCAATAGTCTTAGTCTTATAAATAGGTATAAGCCCCTTGAAACAATGATACATCTTAAATGTACAGAATAGCTTTTCTTAAGCAAACTCCAGTTTTTCGTACTTAGAGACCTCATGAAAAAGGAGGTAGTTAGGACCCTCACATCCTATCTTTATTTTAGCTTTAGGTAAAATGAGGTCTGGACTGAATAAATTACTCTTTCTGGATCCAAAGGAAATTAGTATTAGACAGGACTTTGAATCCAACCTATTCAAATTCAATTCCAAACCAATGGGTTTTCCAACTTCTACGGTTTCTGGTTAATGTTAGTGTTGTTAGCTATTCAAGTTCATGATAACCTCACTGTATTTCACTACCTTCAAACTCTTCCCTTCCTTAGTGGTAATAATAATGTGCTGTTAGGGTTTTCATTTTATCTCTCTGTTTCTAATCTCTTCTACACCTTAAATGGAAGTTTTCCTTAACAGTCTCTCCTTGAACTTCTTCTTTTCTTTCTGATATAAACTTCCATGGCTCAATTATTACTTATATGAAGCTGTTTCCAACATATATAACACTAGCTTAACCTTACTCCTGAGACTTATTTGCCTTCTAGCCATTTCCTTCTGGGTTTTCATTAGCAGCTCAAATGCAACATGTCCTAAGCTTTCCTTAGCTTTTTACTCTTAAAAGGATCAGCTGCATATACTCTGTGATCCCATATGCATAAAAAGCCGAGTTTCTTTTCCATATTGTTTTATAATTATATCCTTATAGATCTTTTATCCCAGCTAAACTGCAAGTTCCTCGTGAACATGGTCTTACTCATCTTTGTTGTCCCAGTAGATAGCACAGGATAAGCACTTAGCAGATGTTTGATACATTTTTCTGTGACTGAATGAATGAATGATCACTGGGTATAGAGCTGGTGAACTTTCAGGTTATATGAGAGAGAAGGAGATCAATGTCACGTAAGAAAAATAATTTAAGCTTTTTAAAAATATTGCCAGAGAATAAATCACTAGAATCCGCCATGTTAATTGACTAAAACACCATTGCAACGTGTATCATTGTTATGTAGTTTTAGGATATAATTCTAATAAAATTATATTATCTTGATGAAGCAGCTTCAACAATAGGTGTTGTCTCCTAAAGTCAGTCTTATAAAGCGGTATCATTATATTAAAGTTTATGTTAGTAAAGTGCTAAGTATTTATAATTATGAAGGAAATACAATTAAGACAAAAGCATTTCCAATCAAAGAGGATTTGATTATCCATTAATGCTAAATGGGAGGTTCATGACCTGGGCCTAATGGGCCCTTTACAAGTTGTAGTGGACAATTAAACAACTCAGCAGTGAAACTGACATTGAGGAGCAGATTTTGCCTGCCAGCCGTTCTCAGGGTTTGGATTTCACTGGATCATGTTCCAAAAGGTCAGCACTGGCCAGATGACCAGTCCAGAACTGCAGATGGCGATGTGGTCACCTGACCACTCTGGGGCTCCCCAACCTGCTGCACAGGCTCAAGTTCACTGAAAGGTCATGACAGGCCCTGTGTCCCTACTCAGATATACCCTAATTCCGGGGACGCTCTCTTCTACGTTATGTGGACTAAAGAAGAAGATTTTGGTCTCCTAAGCAGACAGTAAAACAATGACACTTATAACAATTACAAGATAACAGCTTAGCTCTAGGAAACAGCTCAATGTAGGCCAGCTTTCTTCAGAGGAATGTCCACATCTTATGTATGAAACAGCATTTACATACTTTCCAGAAACCCAGGAGACACACACCTGATTTCAAGTCCCACTATGCCAATTACAACTTGTACATCCTTGTGCCAGCCAGGTCATCTCCTTGAACTTCAGTGTTAATTTGAGCTATAGATGGGAGAAAATAGGATTGTACCTAGCCTGCCCTGCCAACTTCAGAAAGTTGAGAAATACAGCATGGAAGTCATTGGACAACTGTTGACATACAAATGCACTATCCATTTTCTTTGGGTTTGAATGAGCCTTTGTATGAGTTTCTACAGGAAAAACCTTTTGAGAAAAAACGGCTTTCATATTTGTAAGCCATACATGTTAGGCTGAGTACATGAAAATGCATGTATTATGCCCACACACTTTTAAAAAGGGACCCAAAGGAGAACAGGTGGGTCTACGAAAACCTTAGGGCAATGATTCTCTTGCCCAAATATTGCCCAATCCAGCAAGAAAATGAAACTAACTTTAATTTTGAATATTTTTATACTCTCTGAATCAGAATTAAGGCACATATGTTTGAATGTGGCTTGGAACTATTATATTATTTGTGTTCAAATGACATTTAAAAAATGTATAGGATATAATGGCATACTCTCTCCCAGTTCTGCTATTTTCTGACAAGACAACTTGTTGTTCTGTGACTTTCCCTGCTTCAACAGGGTGTTTTGTTTGCCCACGAGCTCTGCCTCTTGGACATTACTCACTCAAGGCAAATGGAGTGAGATGATGTCAATGATACGAACTGTTCATCTGCACACAAGAGAGAGATAAACCTGGACTTGAGGGTAGTGTTTGAATTTTAAACAGTGAGGTTATTTTTTTCCCCTGAAAACCCTCTTAAGAATGACCAGAAATGGGTTGTAGAGCAGGAAACCACCCCTGCAGCCCATGGATGAGCTCTTAGCTGAAGTTCTGCAAAGTTTACACATGCATTTTTTAGCGAACAAATAGTTGATCTTGGAGGGGAAGATTAACTTGTTTATTTTGAATTGTAATGTGCTAAGGAATGGCTTAAAATCTTTTCACAACTTGGAACAATTGTGAAAAAAAATGAACGTCTTTGTTTGAGACAATTTTCACCAGACAGAAATCAAATTTGCATTGGTACTTTCTCATTCTTTCCAATTGTTTGTCTCTGCACTGAGAATGGAGACATCTGTCTACGGCTAATGTAACCCTTTTCTGAAAGTTTTCAAGGAAAACAGTCAAGAGCCCAATGGACAAGAGGGCAGATGTATAGTCCTCAAGCCTTCTGTTGGCTTCTCATGGCTTCACGTCCTGAGAAATTAAGAAAATGCTGATTTGCATGGTTAATGCAGTTCAAAGGGAAGGCAGAGTACGCAGAGTCCTGTCCCTTGTCCCCAAATAGATACTTCGGGTTCCTCAGAGTAAAAACAAGCAGAATATAATTAGATTCATTGTCTCATAGAAACTATAAAGCTCGAGTTTCTACCTTGCTTTTTTGAAAACTGGAGAACAAGGCAATTGCTGTAGCCTGAAGGAAAGGAATAGCTGTAGACAGAGACGTGCACAGTCACTGCTATTTCCTTAAGTGCCAGTGTGTGGGCACTCAGCACTTTGAGTAGCTTATGTTCTTTGTGTCTCTCCTCTTCTGCTATTGGTTTCTAAAAACTATGTCTAAACATATGTGGCTGAACTTTCCCCTCCTGGGTATCTTCTGTCTGCACTGGTGGTTGGATTTGGCTTCAAGAACCTGAATTTCTGCTTGCTCACCTAGGTACCCACATATATGCCTCACCTACTAATTTTGCCTTCATAACTTTTCCCATTGCTAAAATCACCACTACCACGTTTTGCTACCAGGATTTATTTGCCCTGAGGTAACTATTGGGGCAGCTGATGGAGACAAACTGTGCTCTCTAACTCTTCTTCTGAAGCACTTAGTGGTGCTTCCATTAGAAAAGGTATGCTCCCTGTGCCAAGAAGTACTCCTAGGAAGTTGTCATAGAAACATTGAAACTGTATGCAAATTTGTCACACACACACACACACACTCATTTCTGAAGCCAATCTTCATTTTGTTTTTCAGCCTAGGTGTCTGTTTAGCCCCACACCACCCAAGTCTGGCTTGCAGGGTCAAGCTGTTGTTTCATAGTGGGAAAAAGCTGATGAAAATCCTTCACACAGAGGTGTTAAGAGCTTAATGATGAACATTCCCTTGAGTATCTTCATTCTGAAAGAGATTGCCTGGAGAGGTTATTGATTTACACAGAGAAATGGATTTCTAATCCTGGAATTTTGTCACGAGAAGGGAAAGAGATTGACTTGGGTGGGGTTGGAGATCATTTTTTTGTTTCAGAATGACTCCAGAAATTAAACAGAAACAGCCACCTGATTTGTCCTGATAAAGTGGACTAAGTTATCGCATTGCCTCAACTCAAATATAGTGATGACCTTTGATAGAAAACAGAAAGGGGAAAGAGGGCTGGGGACGGGGATGGGGGAGGTTAGGGGGGGTGGGGCAAAAACTAGAGCCAGAGTCAGCATCACTTCACAATAATAAAAAGGGAACGGAAAATTCCACAACACCTACCCCTGTGAGGAAATGGTTTTCTAGGCAAATATTTGGATTACTTGGTCATACTACATAACCATGGAGTTTGGCAATTGAACTAAATTAAAATGACTATGTTTTGACAGCATAAAATAAAGTACTATCTTAAAAAAACACATGCAGAATTAATCTAATCAACTAGAGTCTTCTCTTAAATGTGCTTCCATCTATAAGATCTTAAAAAGTGTCATCTGCTATAGATTATGATGGAAGAAAGGAAGGACGGGAGGGAAGAAGGAAGAAAGGGAGGGAGGAAAGGTGGGAAGGGAGGGGGGGAGGAAGAGAGAAAGAGAAAGGAAAGAAAAACCAAACACACCTGGGCAAAATGTGATCACCGTAATTGGATGACAAAGATGACTTAAAAATAGACACTTCCGATCCAGGTACAAAAGTGCGGGATGAATAAATAGTAATAATATTAATAATATTTACTGAAGATAGTGGTGATGGTAAGGAGATCACATAGCACTATCGTGATCACCAGATCCTCACAGCAATGATGTGTTTGATATTATTAGTATTTTAAAGAGGAGGAACAGGAGAAACTTGATGGACTTAACAATTAGCAAGTGGTGGAGCCAGAAGTTAGCAAAGTAATTATGTGGTTTTCCTTTAGTGTTTTCTAAAGCTACATATGAGCGTTTCAATGCAAACTTGTCCGGAACGTTTCCTGTGCTTTTGAACCATCTTTAATTGGCCTCTTTGTTTCACGGCTGTGGTAGTTCCTGACGACAAAGCTCAGATAATGACAAATCCTGACAATATTTGCAAATCCCACAAATCAATACTTCAAAGATAGGTAGAACCAGTTGCTTTGGGGAATTTAAACAAAAGGAGAATGATTTCTTCAATCAATCAATCAATTACCCTACTCTTCTTACTTTAAACTACAATGGCAACAATACTTTTTAAAATTCTTTGTTTCAAAGTTTGGAAGACTTTAGAGATGGGAAAACAGGCCCAAAGTAAAGCATTAACTAAGCAAATGCTCAAGGTAATAAAATGACATGAAAAGGACTAATTTTTCAAAAAAGTAGCTTACAGGGGCATTAACATTGTGTCTTTTAGTGATTTGTGATTTGGTTAATTTAATCTAGATTACTTAGATGGCTCCTATAAAATAGGCATTTCGCCACTTTCTGTTAATCTTCATCGGTTTGCTCAACTTTAGCTTTTACCCAGAGGCTCCAGAATCTTTACTTTTGTTACATGAGAGTAAACAATGGGCTTTTAGATAATTATTCCCCCTTTCCTGTATCCCTTCCACCTTCATTGCTATTCTTCACTGAGGAATGAAAGCCTTTAGGGAGGAATTTTCTTAAGGAAGAATCATTCTTTTCTCTCATTCCTTGACTGTTTTTATGGATGCTTCATTTCTAGGACCCACAAAGAAATCATGGGTTTAGATGCTTAGTTTACAAATTTTTGACTTCTTTTCCTACAATCAATTCCCTATTCTAGAACTATTTCCCCATCTTACATGTTAAATTTTGTATTGAATTTTGTGTGTGTATATATGTGTGCATGTGTATATTTGTATGTATGAGTATGTATATGTATATGTGTATACATGCTCAAATATATTCCCCTGCACACACACACATCCACATCCACACACACATCACATCTCTCTTAGGTCTAGTGCCATCTGTGAGGCATGATAGAGCTTAGGTTTTTGATTCAAATGTCAGCTCCAAACCTTAGTGGGGTAAGTGACTGCACAATTTAGCTGCCTTCTTGACTCTCTCATTTCTTATTATTTAAGTTAATAACAGCATTTCCTTCAGAGCTTTTTTTAGGATAATAGATATATGTGATTGTGTAAAGAGTCTAGCACAATGTCTGGAATACAGTGAGTGATCAACAAATACTGTTATTATTTTTGTCTGGCCTATAATAGGTCCTCAGTACATATTGTAATATTATTTTTATTCTATGTCTCTGACCATTCAAGGTTTGTCTCACTATCATAGTAACTATCCTTTAGAACTACCCCCGCATAACTTCATTCTTTAAATAGACAAATAGGCAGGAAGTAATATACTTGTGAGTATTATGCATCATGATCCACATGCAACTGTCATGCAAAGGGCTCAATAAATGTTTGATATTATTATGGTTTTGTTTGCCAACATAACTATTGTACAAGGCTTGTTCTGCACATTATCCTTCCCTAGATGCTCTAGCTTGTTAGGTAAATCAACTTCACGCTTCGTTGTAAAAGCAATGTAAAACCACTAATTATATGGAAATCTTAGTTCTGCCTTCATTGTCCTTTGTGGCTTTGGCCGGATAATTTATCACCTATAAATGAGACTCAGTTGCTCAATCTTAAAAGTGAAGTGTCCAAATGAGATCTTGAGTATATCTGTCACAATTTCATACCTTACACAATTACATTCACATTTTCTTGAATCTGTTATGTAAGTAAAAGCCATAGGGCAATCACCATCACCACAGAAGCATGTGACCACTGCTTTGCTTTCAGAGTCTAATTTGAAATAACCCAAAGAGATTTCTTATAAAAGATGCATATACCAGTTGAAAGTCAAATACTAAATATACCTGCCTTAAATACAGTTCCTAAGTTCCTATATTTTCTCCATTTCCTAATTTGGTAACCTGGTACAACATTAGGATAGAAGGCAGTGTATACATTACATAGGATCTCAGTGTAAGCCATTTGTTGTTAATGTCATTATAAATTCTTTACGACGTCAGCCTGGGCCTTATTATATGTGGAACCACGGAGAGTCATAATCTGATGAGCCATAGAGCAATATAGTTTTGTCAAAAAAAGTCTATTTGTTGAGTAAAATGTATTTACACTTGCTTGTTTTAATAGATGGTGTATAGTGACATCTATTGGAGATTGTGTGTAATGAATAACATACAGTTAAAATCAAGATTCTATGGGTGTGGTAAGCTTTTAGTGTGGAGAAAATGCACTAAATGGAAACAGGAAAATATAAATTCAGTATTAACATTTATGGCATATGCCTCGCTGAAGAATTAAAGATGATCCACATATATCCCATAAAATAAATAGCTTCGAATGACTGGCAAAATTGAAGGGGAAAAGAGCAATTTCCATGGAAACCATATAAAGGTGAATTTTTAAAAGAAAGAGTAAGGTGAAGAACAGAAATAAAAAGAGGTTGACCAGAAAGAAGAATATACCTGATAAGCAAATGAATAGGGCAGAAGTAGTTCCTTAGTTGTGTAAAATACTATTTAATTCTCTAAAACAGTAATCCTACTAAAACAACTGTGGATATAATTACAGTTATATCATGCATTATGCTATAAAGTTAAATTTCCCAGATAAAAGTATTGTGTCACAAACATGTTTAAATAGCAATAACAGGGTGCCAGAGTGGCTTAATTAGTTGAGCATCCGACTTTGGCTCAGGTCATGATCTCACGGCTTATGAGTTAAAGACCCACGTCAGGCTCTGTGTTGATGGCTCAGAGCCTGGAGCCTATTTCAGATTCTCTTTATGCCCCTCCCTTGCTCACACTCTAGTTCTGTATCTTTCTTTAAAAAAAACATGTTTTTAAATAGCAGTAGCAACACAGCATGGAGAAGAGAGTAGACTGGTGGCCAGGAGGGCAGTCCTAAGTCCCAAGTCTGTTGTAACCTCTCTAGACTTTAGTTATTGTCCCCACAAAATGAGAAGGAATGACAAGACAGTTTCAAAGGTCAAATCCCACTTTAAATGTTTCCAAATATGACTTTAAAGTAGTGGCAACTCTTCTTTGTTAACGATTCCATGATGCATAGTTAACTCGGTGTGCAACTTTGCACAAAGCACTTAACCTCTCTGCACCAGTGTCCTCACTTACAATAGTAGGTGTTTGGACTGGATGACCTGTAAGTTGACATCTCTAAACTATGACTGTTTTCAAACACTTACCATACCCCCAAGCCTCTTGTATGCTGGAGTGAATTAAAACTCTACACTGAGGTAGAATTAAGAGAATTGGTGAAATCCCCAGCATATAGATAAAAGGACTACTTATATTAAACATGAATATATCTCCAACTATATTTCTCTGAGTTTGAAGACGATATTTTTATTGAAAATAAAATCTACGCATCTGTACCACTTCAGTTGTTTGCTTGGTAGTTGTGGACAGCAACAGAAAGTGTAATGTGCTTCTGAAAGTCTGTCTCCTCCCCAACTCTGCCCTCAGTTGGGATTCAAGTCTGGTATAGTGGCACTAAAGGGAAAAAAGAGGTCTAAGTTTCTGAGTTCAATTCCTCAGAAATTCCTCTAAATTCCTCTACAACTTTAGAGTTTAAGCTGAGACTCATTCAGGGATTGCCTAAGATTTTGAAACAAAATTAAATATGTATTTTCTATACCTGTTCTGAGAAGAGACACTTTAGTATAGCTACCTACATTCAAATTGTACTATGCCTATTCTAGAAAAAACTACATACAGGTTACTAGGATTTCTTCATAATCAACAAAAGGAAACTCTTTTTCCTGATGTTTTGACTTGAAGGCAAGCTTAGAATCTCCTTAGTAGTAAATTAAAGACCAATTTTATTGGGCACATATTATATGCCAAAAATGATGTTAGAACTTCAGACACGGTGTCTCATTTAATCTTCATAATTGAATGAAAGTCTTTTAAACCTTTTTTTTTTTTTTACAAATAGTTTATTGTCAAATTAGTTTCCACATAACACTCAGTGCTCATCCCCACAAGTGTCCTCCTCCATGCCCATCCCCCCCTCCCCCCCCACATCCATCAGTCCTCAGTTT